>NW_024065906.1:0-397414 GCF_011947395.1 Colletotrichum karsti
AAAAACCCTTGAGCGATGTCCATTCCTATGGCGTATACGCAATTCAGACCAAGAACCGTACTCAAATTCGAGCGTCTTTCTGTAGCTTGTGAATTTGCGATAATGCGAACCTGGGAACGCTGTAGCCAACATCGAGCACGAACATCGAGCAAAGCAGTTGCGCACATAGTTTTCAGCACTGTAGACGTTTCCGAGGGTGTCGGAATTTGTCTTCCGTTCGTTTGTGGCGTTTTTTGTTTTGAAATAACATTTGATCTGAATTTGAACTTGATGACGAGTGTATTCACTACTTTTCATAACTAATCAAGCCATCCATCGTCCCCGCATGTAATCCACCAGTGATGGCAATATCAGTGGCTGTCGTATGCCTTGCAGCATCACTGAGCAGGTAAATAACAGCACCGGTGAGATCATTCTGCGTACTTAAGCGCTGGTTCGGCGGCGCCAGCCACATCTGCTCTCCTTCCCTCTTGCTCTTCAGTTCTCGCACCTTTCTTGTCATCTCAGAGTCAACAAAACCGGGTGAGATGGTGTTGACGCGAATGTTGTGCGGCGCAAGCTCAACAGCCAACGCTTTGGAAAGCATAAATACCGCTCCCTTTGAGGCGTTGTAAGCCGCCATGCGATATCCCGGCAATGCGATGTGAGCTGACTGCGAGGCGAGAAGTACCATGCTGCCTCCGGATCCTTGCTTCAACATTTGCTTCGCCGCAAGCTGGGCAACGAAGAAGGTTCCACGGACCTGAAATGTATAAGAGTCGAGCATACGTAAGATGAGAGCGTTCAACTTACATTGATCTCCTGGATGCGGTTGAACTCGTCCCAGGTCTGGTCCAGAAACGGCTTATCGATAGCGATACCCGCGGCCGGCACACATCCATCAATGGATCCGAACTCCTCCAAAATTTTCGCAAAAGCAGATTTGATGCTGTCTTCAGACGTGACGTCGGTTTTGATGTAGATCGCTTTTGTGGAAAACTTGGCCGGCAAAGTGCTGAATTCATCCACGGGCTTTTCTTGAATGTCGAGCACAGCGACATTACCTCCCATCTCGCATATTGCGCGGGTGCAAGCGAAACCGATGCCTTGGGCGCCGCCTGTTACGACGTAGTTGCGCCCTCGCAGCTCGAACATCGGCCGGACATCGTCTAAGGGGTCGGAGGGAGGCATCTTGAGTCGACGAACAGGGGTGTCTCACAGGAAGAGCAGATGTTGGTGATTGGAGGGATACAATATGATAAAGATCGTGGCATACAAGAAGCTTCGCCTAAGCTTCTGATCTTTCTTATCGTGCGGCTTGGAATTAAGGTTCAGGAATCGGTTCCGAGGGTCGGAAGGTGGGTCCCCCGGCTGTCTTCCGGGCCACGGAAGCTCCGAAACCAGCGGCCCGAGCCCGTCTCAATGCGTATCTCACACAAGACTGGTCTCCGGTGCCTCATCAATGTTAGATAAGATATGATAAGTCTCGAAATACGTGTACGAGTCTTTTAACACCCGTATCTTGGGCCGTTTTGATTGGTTCGTCACACATCTAAGAATAGCGCATAATGGCGTCTCATGCGCCCTCTACATGCTGCACCATCGGCAGTCTTCATGAGTGAGTGTCGATGGCTTCAACTAAGCCTTCATTTGCACCTCAGATTTGATTCTAATCTGCTTTAGGGGAACTCACCAAGGAAATCTGATCCAGATCGATGGCAACACAGACGCGTACTTAGCCATTCCAACGACTGGAGAAAAGCCGAAACGAGCTGTACTGTATATCCCGGATATCATTGGTATTTGGCAAAATAGCAAGTTGATGGCCGATGCATTTTCTCAAAGAGGATATGTGTGCCTAGTACTTGACATATTCAACGGTGACCCGGCACCGTTGAATATGCCCAAAGACTTCGATATCATGAAGTGGCTCAATGAAGGATCGAACGGAAGTAACCCACACACCCCGGATGCGATCGACCCAATAGTACTTTCCGGAATACGGTATCTAAAAGGCATGGGTATTGAGAAGATCGCGGCGGCTGGGTATTGCCTCGGTGCTAAGGTAAGCGGACTTTCTCGACACCTAGGTGGAAACCAGAAATGAATAGCTCACAGCAAGCTGTAGTACGTCGTTCGTCATTACAAAAGCGGAGTACAATGCGGCTTCGCAGCTCACCCGTCATTCGTTGAGTCCGAGGAGCTATCTGCGATCACTGGGCCGTTGGCGATTGCTGCTGCTGAACTCGACGACATCTTCCCTGCCGAAAAGAGACATGAAAGTGAGAGGATACTAACAGTCTCTGGACAAGACTATCAGATCAATATGTTTTCTGGGGTCGCACATGGCTTTGCTGTTCGCGGTGACTTGAAGGATGAAAGGCAACGGTTTGCGAAGGAGCAGGCTTTCCACCAAGCGATAGCCTGGTTTGATCGGTACCTGGGACCTGAGTGAGACTATGAAACTAGCAATAGTCCAAGTGCTATCGAAATGAAACATTATAGGCTTTTATCTAGCAATCTAGGCCGTACTAGGTAGACCGAAGTTGACCTGGGCTTGCCGTAGTTCCCAATATGTGTACCCTGGTAGACTTCTCTCTTATTGCCATAACTCCTTTAGGGCCTCACGGTTCCAGTGGTCGAATGATGATAAGCTCAAAAAGAATGTAATTGGGTATCAATATTGAAGTTACTTCTCCACACATGCTGCATCCGATAAACTCGCGATAGCCTAGAAAACGCCATTCATGTGCGACGCATTATCAGTTGCCCAGCCGACCCCTAACAAGTCTTCCCACTCAGCGTCTTGAGTCGGCTCTGAGCTCCGATGCGCATCAAACCCCGCCGCATCAGACCCCATCAGTGCCGAGTAGTCAATATGTGGTGTAGACATTGCCGCATCCGACTCGGACATGTATGACCTCTGGACAAGCTCCCCGCCGCCATTCGTAGAGCGTCTCCTGTCTGAATCTCCTCTGAATCCAGTACCGGCATTTCTCGCTCCGGCTTGGGACCGTTGAAGCATACCCAGTTCCAGCAGACTTGCTCGAACCGGTGCCAACTTCTCCGACAATCCCTTGGCGGCTTTCGACGTGTTCGAGTATCCAGTCGCCAAGGCCACGGCCATTTCGTAACTTCGACCCATAGCAACAGCTACCTCTGAAGGTACACTTGCCAACACAGCCGACCTATTCTGTTCAAGGAAAGCCGTCAAGACGAACCCCAGTCCGGAGGCGGACGCCAACAGAGGCTGATAGAAAGGCTGCTGTTTGCGATATATGTCGGTGGTGGTGTTTAAGTTGTACATAATGTTGCATACATCGAAAAGGACCTCGATCGCAGGCTGAAGGTACTGCTTGCTCGTCTGAACATCTGACTTGGCGAAGAAGTGTGGCTTGAACAAGAGACTTCGGACCGATTCTGCCCGGAGGCTGAGCAAGACTTTCCACGTTGGAGGTTGGCTTAGAGGACTGCTGTGCCATGATTTCAGTGAGGGTTCTAGAGCGGCTCTCTTCCTCCACCGCTCGATGCGGAAGTTCATTACTTCGAAGGCCTCCTGATCGCTGTATCCTTGTGCTCTGACAGCCTGTGCAAGGGGATCGCTGATCTTGTCGCTGAGCATGATGAAGGATAGCATAGCTTCGAGGTAAGGAGTCTTGATCTAAGTTCACTGTGTTAGGCGTTCTCCAATGTTCATGGCGGAAAGGGGGGCAACGTGTCGGCTTACCGAAGACGTTTGGATGGGTCCAAAAGCGGACTCCTGGAAGTTTGTCGGGAGACCAGCTGCGGCGCTCCATTGTCGATCAAGGATGACGATACTGGACATGAGGGCCCAGACCTGAGTGCGTTGGGCTCGTGACTCCAACATGTGAGTCGACATGGCGCCATTGTGAAAACCAAGCTCCATCAGCATGCGCCCTGCGAGTCCGCACATGCGCCAGGCCGACTGAGGTGTGTCGTTGAAGAAGTCATAAGAGCCCTATCATCGGTACGTTAGCAATGATGCGTCCATTGGAAACATTAGTGTACGTATTGCCTGACCTTGAGCAAGACAACAATGACATCCTTGATGTTGGAGACAGGAGCGACAAGCTTGGTGGTGACGGCTAGTTGAATGCTATCCAGAATAATAGATTCTTTGGTAGGGCTCGTCGGGCTCAAGTCGGCATGTAGACCGATCAACAGGGCTGAGCACAGTATCAGGAGGTCGTCTTTAGGTATTGACCCGGCATTTCCGTCATGGGATGTTGACTCTGCATCAGCAAAAGCGCAGCGAGCTGTCTCCTTGACTTCGTCCAGATCGATTATGGGATGGAGAGTTCCGATTGTTTCTTGGTAAACACTCAATAGTTGCAAAGCTTCTTGCAAGCTCATGAGTGACCGGAACCTGAGGAGTCGTGACGGCGGCTCTCTGTGAGTTAACATCGGAGACCGGGCCCGACGATAGTTCTTTGAAGAGAGGCCCATATCTTCAGCGTCCGAATGAGCGTCATTGTAACGTTGTAATGACTGTGAGATAGACAAATTGTGCCGTTGCGATTCGGACTGATTTGAGTGCATGCTCTGCTCTGGACTTGGCAATGCGCCCAATGGTTGAGATGAGGGCGGTAGAATTGAATCGAAATAATCATCATTACCGATTGCGTCGTTGATCAGATTTGATAGAAAATCGTCGTCATGCTGTTCATCAACCGAAAAAGTCGGCTCTGGCGGGCTTTCGCTGGTGCTTTGAACCCGCGACGCCAGGCTATTCAACTGGCCCTGGAGACTGGACAGCATGTCCATGATGGCCTCTTGACTGCTGCGACTACGTCGCAAGTAAGCAAGACTGAGACTCAAGCACCCTTACAATGACATACCTTGATGCCGATGGCGACGGGTTTGTTGCTTTCGCGGGGCGGCGATCTTCGGCTCGGCCTACGCTAGGCGGCGGCGGTTGAGACCACTCGTCGCCCCCGAAGAAGCTATCGTAACTGCAAGCCTGCTCGCGGCCTGTGCAATACCTGCACGGCTGTCGCCCATCGCATTTCCCCTTGCGCCGGCGGCAGGCATCGCAAGCACGCAACGCGTACGGCGCTCGGCGTTTGCCCGCTTCGGCGGTCTGGTTTCCGGGCCTCTTCGCCACGCGGGCGTCCCTCACCTGCGCCATGATGCCCTCTCCGTCTCTCCTGGGTGATTAAAGCCGTTGTCTCTCGTCTGAGGGCGACCCGGATGCGATCGAAAAAGGGGGCCGCGACAGTTCGTTACGGCTAGAGGCGAAATTCATCCACGTTTTGGGAGATGTCAGGGCTCAATCGGATCGCGAGAAGTGTCGCGTCGACGGCGATTCATGTTTCGTTATCTACTGAACAGCTGGAGGTTCCCCCACACTGAATTGGAGACCGGGGTCTCCTTTCCCGGGGTGCAGATAAGGATTCGGGTGAGGTTTGCCTCGTTATCCTGATTGATCGCCCTTATCATCCTGGCAACTGCAATAATACGGGGTAGGTTTCTGCATGTCGAGGTCATAATCATAGTTCGGCTGATGTTTTTGCAGCGAATGGTGCGCTATCCGACACCCTCCTTCAGCTTATCACAGATACTGAGAATTCACTCTTCAATTGTCGCATGGCCATTGCGATGGCGGTCGCATTATGCCTTGTTTTAAAGATGTCCTCATGATCTTTTCGGCTTATTATGAATTGATCGAGGAGAATTTGAGCAGCCGTTGAATTGACTTCGAATAGGTTGTCGTCGGATAGAAGCATCTCTAATACAGTCTCTTTACTGGTATCTTAATGTCATCGCTTCACAGTAACTGGCTGGTGCTCGGGACTATTTCCCGACCGTTCGCTTTCATTAAGTCCGCTTCAGCCAAGGCCCCAGGCGAACAACGCCCTTCAATCGTTTCTGGCCATGCTAATGAATCTAGCAACGTCATGGTCAAACATACTGGGATAAAGGGGTGAACCAAAGATTTGTGGGGACATACAGTTTGATGGCGGACAGGATCGACATGGACTTTGAAGCCGATTACATAACTCTCTATGTCGTCATTCCAAGGGAGAGAACCGATGCATGTATGTCAACGTAGTTGGACGCTTTCTCAACTTCATGTCACAAACGTATTCCGCACAGCATCAACGTGCAGCCGCAAGAATGCCCCGAAATCGCAAACGCAAGCCCAGTAAAAGACCGAGCGACGATGTAAATATCGACGCCTGGACCAAGGCACCAGCAGAACGATATCTTCACAACAACTGGCAATTTCTTATAGGTAATACCAATCGTCAACTGATCATGTACCATGTCGTCTGGCACGGCAGGCGACGCGGCATATTTACAGAGTGGGAAGGGGATGATGGTGCCATGAGACAGGTGAATGGCTTCAGGCGTAACAAGCGTGTGTTGCTGTCCGGTCTCGTTTGCCTTCAACTTTTCTGGCTAATATTTATTGTCGCAGATGGACATGCAGACACTTTTGATGAAGCTGTAAGTAAACAGCATGCATCGGTAATTTGGGGGAAATGGCTAATGTACGGCAGGTGGAACTTCTTCTCGAGGGACTTCAAGCAGAAATGACAGTGGGCGACCTAGAGGTCCCTGTTTCATTGGCTCCGCAGACACCGGCGGCCAATGGAACTCCCGCTACGGATGAGTCGACCAACGATGAAATGTCCGGCATAGCCTCGCCATCCCAGACTCCCACAGAAACGTCTACCGCATCTTCCATCGCCGATGAGGAGATGTTGGACGATGAAGAGGTTTCACCTGAGCCTCTCCTGTCTCCAGAATATCATTCGTCGCCTGGCTCGCCTCGGCATACCTCTCCCTTCGCAGCGGCCATAAGTGAAGAGAAACCCGTGGAGCCTCGTCTCTGCAAGGAACAGCAAGATGCCTTGGACCTTGCACTTGAAGGGCGAAATCTCTTCATAACTGGGTAAGTAATCCATAGAAACACCCAAAAGCTGGATTCTGACTCTGAAGATCGGGTGGCTGCGGTAAATCGGTGCTGGTGAGGGCTCTCTTCCGGAAGCTGAGTGCCAAAAAGAGAGTTCACCTCCTCGCACCCACCGGCCAGGCCGCTGTCAACATTGAAGGCGCAACAGTCCACCATTTTATGGGTTGGGGCACCGAGAGACACGCACTTGATTTCCTTTCTTCTAAAGCAAAGAAAAACAAACGCGTTTACAATAATGTGACGCGGACTCATGTTCTCATCATCGACGAGATCAGCATGGTCGACAACCATCTCTTCACTCGACTCAGCCAGACTATGAGTAAGGTCCGACACGAAGCCGCTCAAGAGGAATATTCGAGTCTAGATCCTGTCGCAACACTGGGTCCATTTGGGGGCATTCAGGTCATCGTTGTTGGGGACTTCTATCAGTTGCCCCCGGTGCTACCGCTCTTATGTTGCGAATTGTGCGACGCAAACTGGAAGAAAAACGCAAGAGTCCCAAAGTGTGACCACTTGGAGGACACTGACAAGTGGGCATTCAAGTCTGCTGAATGGGAGAGGTGCAATTTCAGGTATGTGGTTGTAACTTGTCTCTGACTCCAGATTTCGAACTTGGGGCTAGGCGATGGCAGAATGAACTGTTTTCATGTTGAAATCTGTGAAGGCAGTATTTTTAAATTGAAACGGAAACACACTGACATACTCGCGAATAGTTACGTACATCTTACAAAAATACACCGCCAGCAAGATGAGAAATTCGTCAGGATCCTCCAGAAGTGTCGATTGGGCAAACTTGACAACGTCGGTGATGTGAACACCCTTCTAAAGAATCACGGAGTTGAAAATGGGGTTCGGTTGTTCAGCAAAAAGGATGACGTCAAGGCGTGCAACGATGAGGAATCCAGGAAACTATCCGGTAGAGCAGCGGTGTACAAGAGCCTCGATCACTTAGAGGAACAACAACATAACATGGACGACGAGGAATCGCTCCCTGAAGCTCGACACGCCACATCTATCACGCTGAAGATCGGAATGCCTGTCATGCTGCTTGCAAACGTGAGATAGGCCGCGTCACTAGCTCATGACCACAAGCTAATAGTATTTCACTGCAGATAGATGTCGAGAATGGTTTCTGCAACGGCAGTCGGGGTGTTATCCGTGATTTTGCATCGCGTCTTCATGAGGAACCAAAGAAGCCAAATAGTGAGAACTACAATGGAGATACAGATGCGTTCGAAATTGCTCTGAGGAGGTACAACCAGATTCGAAGGTTTATGAAGGACAAACAAGACATGATATGTGAGTAGTCTGCATGCAAGTGAAACGTTGATTCACACTAACTTCCGTCTCAGACCCTGAAGTTGAATTTTCCAATGGTGCACGACGTGTTATCGGCCCAGACTGTACTATCAGCCGACTCGGCACAGAACCCTACAGCTATTGGTCTCAAGTGCAGATACCGCTGACGCCAAACTGGGCTATGACTATCCACAAAAGCCAGGGCATGTCTCTGGACCGTGTTGTGGCCGACATCACGAACATTTGGGAGGGCGGACAAGCGTATGTGGCTCTGAGCCGAGCACGGTCTCTTGAAGGACTCGAGTTGGAAGGGAACAACTTGAGAAGAACGCTGAAGGGCAAGTTCCGTGCTGATGAGGAGGTACATAAGTTCATGGATATGCTAGAGGCACAGGCAAAGAATGAGGGTCGGTAGGTGTGTACAGTAGTTCTCACTCAGCTTGTTGCAAGCTTTTGAGCTATTCGGATTTCTCGTGAGCTCCCAGAATGACAGTTTAGAGAGCATGTGAACTGCAAAGGACATCGTCGATATAGTGTTTGGATCCTATGGAAGCCCAAGTACACCCACTATTTTTATGATTACGAGACAATTTTCATACTCTTATTCATCTGCTATGATCGCTGTGTATATAAACTAATCCGAAATCTGACGATGGAGGCTACCTTGATCAGATATGAGCCGGTCTGACTGCGATGTCAATTCGCGCGTCGTTGAAAAATGTAAACAAAGCCCAATAAGGTAATTAGCAAGTGGGCGCTAATTCAGGGGTAAACATCTCGGATAAAGCGGGGTTCTTCTAGAATCTGCTCGCTCGGGCGGCTGCGTTTTCACTTCCAACAGCACGTGATATGACGTTGAGTCTTCATCCGGATGCGACCGGCTGAGCTTTTCGAGTACGGACACGGCGAAAACTTTAAGGAAAAAGCAATATATAGATGGGGGAGGGGGAATGTTGATGCAATCAGGCTAGCTTACCTAAGCACGTGACATCGGCGAGCCTCATCGCGTTGGACCAATTCCTAACCTTAGCTAGAACTCAAAATCCACTTGCACCAACATCATCGGATACACCCATAACCACAAGCATGCCTTCTAAGCGCAATCGACCCGGGCCGTATGACAGACCGTCATACGGATACGGATCGTCGTCGAAGCGGCCCCGAAACTCGTGGTCTTCAAGCGGTTCCTCTCACAGGCACCGCTACAACATGTCTCACACCGAGACTGCATCGGCCGAAAGGGCCATCGACCCGAAGGTGAAGGCCCTCGTGCAAATATACATGCGAGGCATACCTTCCGGACTACCGAAATACTACGCTGTTTGGGGAGGAGATCATCCTGGCATGTACACGGACTGGGATGTATGCAGACCTCTGGTACCTCTGGTACAAGGAACAAATGCAAAAGGAAGCCGTAGGTCCCGCAAGCCATACTAATGCATGTGCTTCACGACTGACGACACTCATGCAGACATGTGGCATAAGATGTTCAAGTCATACGACCAGGCTGTGAGTGAAGCTCCGGATGACGAAACCTGATGACCACTGTTGACGATAAGCAGCTGAAGTCCCTCGAGTCCGGGCTATCTGCTTCCAACAGGCTCGAGGAGTATCTGGCAGCCGCCGGCCTATCCCCGGCAACGTCAGTCGTGCCCTCAACGGCTATCGCCGATCACGCAGATGACGAGACTCATCCGAACGACGCAAGCGACGTTCAGGTCAGTGACGACGACGAGGTAGAAGTTATCGACCTGACTGGCGACGCCTCGGATGCGGAAGAGCAGGAGCTGGCAGGCCAGCAACCAACCGAGGAGCCTCTGCCCCCGCTCTGTGAAGAACAACAAAAAGCTCTTGATCTTGCTGTTACAGGCCACAATCTCTTCATCACCGGGTATGTACTCGTCGCGTTAGCGTACTCTTGTCAACTGACGGCTGACCTCGGCCCCGTAGGTCGGGAGGATGTGGCAAGTCAGTCTTGGTGAAGACCATCCACAGGACTCTCCAGGCTGCCAATAAAGAGGTCCATCTCATTGCACCTACAGGAATCGCTGCTGTTAACATTGGCGGTTACACGACCTTTTCCTATATGGGCTGGACGCCCGAAGACTTGAAGAAAACAAATAACATGCTTCTTCAGGGTGCAAGTCGCAAGCGCGTTTATGATCGGTTGCGGCAAACTCAAGTCCTGATTATTGATGAGATCAGCTTGGTTGATAGCCAGTTCTTTGACCGAGTCAATTACGTTCTCACCGCGGTCCGGCAGGACGCAGCCCGACGTGGCTATAATGGCTTGACCATGGCGGAAGCTGCGGGCCCCTTTGGTGGCGTTCAGATTATCGCCGTCGGGGATATGTGTCAGTTGGTCCCGTGGGAGGTATTTCGATTCTGTACAGCGGAAGTCAAAGACTGGGAGGGGAAACCAGCTCCGTGTGGCAAGATGGCGCAGAAGACCATCAAGGGCAATATCTTCCACTACTGCCCTCGCGACACAAGTCACGATGTTTTCCACCACCGGAGCAAGTGGGTATTCAAATCTTCCAGTTGGCGGGAATGCAATTTTAGGTATGCACTACTCGTTTCGGTCTTCACAAGATGTGGCACTCACTCCCACCTGACAGATACGTGCACTTGACCCAGATCCATCGACAACAGGATGAAGAGTTCGTGAGGATTCTTCAGAGGTGCCGCTTGGGTCATGTGGACGAACGCGACCTGGACATTTTAATGGCAGACCGCAAAGTCGAGGACGGAATTCGTCTAATCGGCAGAAACGATGCCGTCGCCGATCACAACACCCAGATGTTCTCACAACTTCCCGGTAAACCAGTCTGGTTTTGGTGTTTTGATTATCCGCAAATGTCCGATGCGGATGACAAGAAACAGCGCTACGCCGACCGCGTGGACCTCAAGCTCAATATGCCCGTCGTATTACTTGCAAACGTGAGCTGCTAGGGACCCAAAGTAGTGGCCAAAGAGATCGCTGACCTTGTCACAGATCGACATTGAGAATGGCCTTTGCAACGGCAGCCAGGGAACCATTCGAAGTTTCGTAACATCCGACAAAGTTACGCTGCCTGATGGCCCAAGTAGAAATAGTTATGGCGACGACGAGGAAGGCTTTCTCGTGGCGAAAGCAAGGTGTCAGCACGTGAGATCTTTCGTGGAACAGAACAGAGGGGCACTATGTGAGTAGTTCCATCGCAATGAATTCGTTCCAAAGGTACTGATCTTCTGCCTAGTTCCCGAAGTCGAGTTCAATAATGGCGAACGTAGGGTCATCGGCCCAGATTGCACCATTTCGGAGATTGAAAAGGTACTAGACGAAAATACGGGGAGGTGGTCCCTCAGGTACAAGTCGCGGACGCAGATCCCCCTGGTGGCAGGCTGGGCGATCACCATCCACAAGAGCCAGAGCATGTCTTTGGAACGTCTCATTGTCGATCTGGCATCCGCCTGGGACGGCCGGCAGATTTACGTGGCGCTTAGTCGGGCCCGGTCTCTTGAAGGTCTCAAGATTGCAGGAGGGTTTCGGGCCAGGCAGGTGATGAGGACGAAGCTCCAGCTAGACCCGGATGTGTTGGCTTTCGAGGAAGAGATCGCGGAGAAGACACAGCAGGCGGAAGATGGATAGGCTTGAAGCCGGGTATCGTCGTGTCCAAGCTTGGCACCAAGTCATGAGACTCGGTGTCAGACATGACACCGTTCCGGTGTGTCTACGACTCAACTTGTAAGGAGCGCGGTGCTATTGTAAAATGTAAATTATTGTCATTGGAAAGGAGTTAATAGGAAAGTTTGAGTTGTATTGTAGCTCCCTCTTTTGCAGCCGACGATCTTGATGTCGTAGTATCATTGTTCTTTCAACGAACGAACCACTCTCACTATCCCTTCATCATTGGAAATGCCCTTAATAAATGCATCCAAATTCTCGGTCGGTATCTTCTATTTGAAATGTCTAGCAGGGCATAAGGTTCTTTAGAGTGGTTCATCCAATACCGCAGCTCTCCCTGAAACCAAACCTTCCGTTCCGACCGGAAGTTCCGTGATAAGCACCGTCCGGACGACTACCGTTCGAACTTGCGCGATTCATGCAATACTAGGAACATGACTGCTGGTACTCTCACCGTGAACCTCAATCACCATGAACGGCGTAATTAAGTATACGGAAAGAGACCCATTTGCCATGAAGGGGAATTGCACTTTCGGAAGACCCGTTCATACCGCGATACTCTCCTTATCGCGGTGACATTCGCTGTGGAAGCTTGATAGCATCGTCGGTGTAGAAACATACGATCGCTATCTCATTCGTATCTCCTCACACCGTATCACGATACATGGTCATTAATACCGTCTTGCAACTAGCTCTTCAGTCGTCACTACTTGCATCACAGCTTTCTTCTCACACTCCTTGAGCCACAACTCACAAGACACATCTCTTGAGGCAACTCTGAAATCCAAGCTTCATCGAGAATCATGACAGAATCCTACGACGCCGTGGTCGTAGGCGCCGGTGAGCAGAATCCCCTTCGGAACCTCAGACGAAAAGCAAAACCCGCGCACTAACACCAAACTCCCAAGGCTGGTTCGGCCTCGCCGCCGCAAAGGCCTACACCCAACTCCACCCGACCGCGAACCTCGCCGTCCTCGAGACCGCCGAGTCCTGCGGCGGAACGTGGTCCCAGAACAGACTCTACCCGGGCCTCAAGTCCAACAACATGGTCGGCACCTACGAGTACCCAGACTTCCCCATGGCGGAGGCCGTCTACGGCGTCAAGCCCGACAACCACATCCCCGGGGCCGTCTTGCACCGCTACCTCACCGACTTCGCCAAGCACTTCGCCTTCTTCGACCGTATCCAGTTCAACACCTCCGTGGATCTCGTGGAGCGTCTGGGTGAGAAGGGGTGGCGCCTTTCTGTGACTTCACCCGCGGGAACCCGTACCGTCGATACTGAGAAGCTGATCTTGGCGACGGGGCTGACATCCACCCCGAACTTGCCGACGTACGAAAACGAGGAGAACTTCGGCGGACCGCTCTTCCACGCCAAGGACTTCTGCAGAGAAGCATCCACCCTCAAGGGCGTCAAGAACGCCGTCGTCGTGGGTGGTGCCAAGTCCGCCTTCGACGTCGCCTACGCCCTGGTCCAAGACGGGGCGGAAGTCGACTTGATCGTCCGCCCGAACGGCCACGGCCCCGTCTGGATCGCGCCTCCGTTCGTGACGCCCTTCAAGAAGAGGATGGACCAGCTCCTCAACATCCGCTGGATGTCCTGGTTCAGCCCCTGCCCTTGGGGCGAAGAAGACGGGTACCCCGGTATCCGGAACTTTCTTCACGGTACTGCTGTCGGGCGGTTTATTGTGGACTCCTTCTGGAAGGTATTGAGCGGCGATGTTCTCTCCGCGAACGCGTACGACTCGCATCCGGAGCTTCAGAAGCTTAAGCCGTGGCACTCTGCTTTCTGGATCGGCAGCGGTCTCAGTATCTTGAACTACGACAGCAGTCTGTTCGACCTCGTCAAGGAAGGGAAGATCCGGGTACACATCGATAATATCAGCCGTCTAGAGCCCCATCGTGTGATTCTTGCATCTGGAGTCGAGATTGACGCCGAGGCTATCGTTTGCTCAACGGGATGGAAGAAGGAGTCAACCATCAAGTTCGCCGGGCTGGGCGAGGAGAAACTCGGTCTGCCCATTACCGCAACAGAAAAGCGATCTCTCGACCAAAGTGCCGACGCCAAAGTTCTCTCCCTATACCCACGCCTAGCAGAGCAACCGAAGCTCCGATTCCAGCCCAAAGAGGCAAACCCACTACGCTACTACCGTTTCATGGTCCCCTCGACGATGGTATCCTGCCGCAATCTCGCCTTCGCCGGCATGATCTCGACCGTAAGCACGGCGACCTGCGCGACGATCCAGGGACACTGGATCGCGGCGTTCCTGGGCGGCAAGCTGGACCGTACTCCGGCTTCCGAGCAGGAGATCGAGGACGAGATCATGCTTCATACCCAGTGGGGGAAATGGAGATATCCCTGCGGATACGGTGCCGACCTGCCCGACTTTGTGTTCGAGGGCTTGCCGTATTGCAATATGCTCATGAAGGATCTCGGGTTGGACACGCACCGCAAGTCGAGTTACTTTCAGGAACTCACGTCTCCTTATCTGCCGGCTGACTTCCGTGGCTTGGTTGATGAGTGGAAGTCGGGGCATGATGTTGATGAGTCCGATGTCGAACTTGGACCGCAAAAGCCGGGTATGGTTGTGGTTCAGGTTCGAGAAGCTGATGTAAAGGAGGTAACGGGGCTGGGCTTTGTCAAGGGGGCGAACTGAATCGTTGTTGAGCAACATGAAGGATATTCTCATTTGTCTGTTCGGGAGCGTGTATCTCGTAATTTTAGTTTCTTTATGTGCGACTGCTCGCAATGTATTAATATCAATGACTTGAATTTGAATTGTATCTGCGCCAACCTCGTTACTGTTGTCCTCGTTTGCTTTATTGCTGCCGTCTTCGCTGTTGTCGTTGTTGCTGTTGTTGCTGTTGTTGCCATTGCCATTGTCATTATCCGTCATCGTCGTCCCTAGAGTATTCCTGCGTGTGCTCGATTGAAAAGAATATGAGATGACATGTAGGGTTGACGAACAATAGACATAGAAGTTCTATGACTGAGAGCATAAGAAGGTATCTAAGCGCCGCGATCTATGACCAAAGGCAGGCTCCATTAGAAAGTCGTAGACTAACCCGCTTCTGTGATCAGATGAGTTCGTGTTGAAGCGGGATCAGTGGGGTCATCCCACGTTGCAAGGCCGATTCGCGGTGTGCCGGGACCCTCTCGATCACATCGGAAAGATGGAGTGAGGCAGATGCTCGCTGGGGTCTGAGCCGGAGAATTATGCGAGAACTCAATTTAAACCCGGCATTCTGGTGTTTTCACTGGCCAATCCGGGCAAGGTAGTTCGCGCTTGCTGGTGGGTGATTGGCGGCGGCGTTGTCGGCCGCCCGAATGAAAATGTCAGACATGCATTCAATCGGGTGGATTCATTGGATTGGGGTTGGCGAAATCGGAATGTCGCGATAACTCCACGAAAGACCATTGATGCGTTGCGGGCCGCCGAGATGAACTACCCACAGCCTCTCTCACTTCAAGTTAGCGTTCAGAGGAGTAAGCGCTGTCAGCTTGCGAGCTAGCAGTTCTCGTGAATCAGCTCGAATGAGGATAAGCTGAGTGACAGAAAACAACTCAGATACCATGGTCTTTGTCGCCTGTTGATTAGCTCGGAAAGCTTGCCAGCGACTACGTTAGCTTCAATCCCAAAACCACTAGGTAAGTCCCGCAAGGATTCGTCATTGTTCTTACAAGCGTTAGATGCTAGCTAATTCCGTAGCCTCAGACTAACCCCTCAGAATCAGCCCCTCGAGCTATGATCAAGGCTAGGAGAACAATTTGAATTGCTTCACGAAAAATGAAAGGCTGGGTGAGTTGGATGCGCACCGAACACAAATTTGCAGCCCGCAGAGTGAGACCAACCAACAACCAAGGCGGAATAACTTCGGAGATTGAGTTGATGCGTGTGCTACTGTAACCCGAGTTGGCGGCGGTTGCAATTGCCTTTACAGTGAGACACCGACAAGGATCGAAGTTCAGTGCTGGAGCTGTTGCTGCTCAGAACCGAGCACAGATTTTGTCTCAAGACTCAACAACTCCAACGGTCTCAACTCACGATTTGTGAGTTCTGACTTTCGAAAAACTGAGCCGCAAAGCTTTTTTCTTCCTCATTTCAACCCACCAACGTCTCACCTGACACTGCCAACTCAAAGACCCGAGTAACAGGATGAACCTGGTGCAAGCGACTGACGTATGTGGCCACTGAACTACTGCAGATCGCTCGATGACTAGCAGGGCGGTGAAGTGGACTTTGCATGGCCGGTGGGTCGGTCGGCGGGCCGTCAATGCCGTTTATTACTTGCCTCTGCCCCAACCTCCGTACCCCGCAGCGGTGCGTCCTCTATCAGAAACCACTCCGTCTTACTCTTTTTTTCTCACTCTCATCACATTTTTCACTCCCCAAAACTTCGTTCAGCCTGAGAGTGAGGAAGAAGACGGGAGAGAGATAACCTGGAATCGTGAGATCGAATCATGCCTCAAAGAAGAGACAGGGACCCCAATGCTTTTCCGACCCGCCAGCTGGCCGTTCTTGGTAAATCACACCCTGATCTCATCCATCTTACTCCAACGTGAGCTTATCTTTTACGTTTCACGCCGCTAACGTCATGATTAGCAATATGTCGCTTCTCGGAACCCATCGCCTTCAACTCGATCCTCGCCTACACCTATGCGATGGTGAAGGACTTTGGTGTCGAGGAGAAAGATAGAGGGTTCTACGCCGGACTCCTCGTTTCCGCCTACGCAGTTGCCGAAGCCATCACCTCCATGGGATGGGGCGCCTTATCAGACCGCGTTGGTCGCAAGCCTGTGGTGCTCTTCGGCCTCGTTGGTGTCGCCATCTCCAGTCTCATTTTCGGCATCGCGAAGACATACTGGGTTGCACTTTTAGCACGTTTTATCGGTGGTGCATTAAATGGCAACGTAAGCGTGATGCAAACAATTTGAGTACTTCCCTTTTCATTAAATATCATTGTTCTTCACATTCTAATATCTCGCAGGGTGGCCGAGATGGTCAAGAATCCCGATCATGAGCGTAGGTTTCCCCGAGAATTCAGCCCAGTGGCGACCGGCTGGTCCGTGCTCTGTGTAACATGGCTAATAATCTCTCAGCGAAGGCGTATGCCGTACAACCATTTGTTTGGACTCTTGGTGGCATCATTGGCTCTGCCATGGGAGGATTCCTGGCCCAGCCGGCCAAGTTCTACCCTTCGATTTTCCCGGAGGATGGAGTTTTCGGACGATACCCCTACTTGCTGCCTAATGTGGTTTCCGTCGTTGCAATTATTTTTGCAGTAATCCAGGGCATCATTTTCTTGGAGGAGACCAACGAGTACCTGTACACCGACGACAACAACACCGAAGCCGTCGAGGAGGATGACTTCGCCGACGAAACAACGCCGCTGAGAAGAGGCGCGCGAGGAAGCGTGGACCGCGGACGTGGACGCGGCCGCTCCATCTCGACGAGTCACTCAAGACCGCGCTTCGCCGAGTCCAGTTTGCCTCTGCCGATCGAGCACGACTTCGACCTCCGACGCTCATCATTTGGAACCGTTCACTCGATTAAGGTTGTCCCCGATGAATTGCGAACGGAGTTGTTGCGCCAGAATGGTCATAACGGTCATAACGGCCGCCAGAATGGCCGTGCTCAGCAGAACAAGAAGCCCAAGGTGAAGACCTTCAACTTTACCGTTGTCATGCTCATCACCACGCTCATCATCTTCTCGTACCACCAAATGGCTGCTGGATCTCTTCTCCCAACCCATCTCCTCGACGACCCGGCAGCGCCTCGTGGACACCTCGATCTCCGCGGTGGGCTTGGGTACGATGTTCACGACGTCGGGAAGTTCTTGGCCGTCAACGGTGTCCTGGGACTTCTCATTCAGGGCCTCATTTTTCCGATCTTCGTCGAGCGCGTGGGCGTCTGGGGCTCGTTCATCTGGATGATCGTCCTTTACCCCACCGCCTACCTCCTCCTGCCGTTCCTGTCAGCGCTCCCTGAGCCTCTCACCCAGGCAGGAATCTACTTCTCCTTGATCATGCAGAGTTTCTACGGTATTATCGTCGGTCCCGTAACTTTGATCTTGTTGAAGGATGCGACGCCGACGCCCCAGGCCCTCGGAAAGGTCAACGGACTGGCCATGTCCGGCGCCTGCCTCGCCAGAACGGTGTCGCCGCCCCTCGTCGGTATCATCTACGGTTTCGCAGGCTCTGCAGCGGCCTGGTGGAGTTGCTCCGGCTTTGCCCTCCTCGGAGTTTTGCAGGTCATTTGGGTCCCGAGGAAGCATATCCACGTCGACCACGTGGAGGTCGACAACGCGTTGACCAAGCAGATCACGAACAGCTCGCAGAGAGGAGACGACGATCGCGGCCGGGCTTAAGGATAAGCAACATATAACGAACGGCGTTCGAGGGGTTTCTCGTTATTGGTTTTTTTCCGAAGCTCACTGGTATGCGATGGACGTTCTTCGATGCTATTGTAATCAAGGGGGCATACACGGGAGTTGATTCATGTTTGATTTGGTCATGGTTTGATTCATGGAATGACGGACGCGCTGCAGTTTGATATGCATGGATCTTAATACATGGGTCTAACAGGTTTATATAAAAACATTTTTACACCCTACTAGACCTGCGCAATGGCTTCAGCGCCATTATTGCTATTATTGTTGTTATCGTTGTTATTGTCGTTATTGTCCTTATTGTTGTTGTCGTCGCCCTTGTCGTCATTGTTGGTGTTTATCATCACTCGGTATCTCTCGTTGTTTATTCAGCGTAAGTATACTGAAGTGGCTGATAAGTCCCAAATGTTTAATAGCAGATGGGTTTCATAGTATTCTTTACTTGAGGCTAGGGAAGGCGTGATCATCGCCTAGGAAGGAGCATTGTGCGTTTAAGCAAGGACGGCCCTTGAAGTCACCATATGATACACTTACACAAGATAGGCAGACCGGTCAGGTTACTCCGATGACGTGCTTTCGTACACATGTCATTAAGTTACACTAATATGTACACTATCTACAGTTTCTTTACAGTTCAAGATGACCTTGAGCGACCTGTTCGGTTGAACACGGCTCGGCTAGTCAGCTCCGGCACATACGGCCGTGGTCGTCAACAGTCCAGGCGTCACTACCGACAGCAGCAACGTTGTACAGCAGACCCTTGGGATCGTACTTCTGCTTGACCTCCAGAAGCTTGGGGTAGTTCACACCAAAGAAGGTCTCCTGCCAGTCCTTCTGCTGGAAATCGGCCTCGTTGATGTACGCACCAGCACCCGGGGTAGCAGCCTCGATAACGGGCTGGACGACCTCGGTCATGCGGTTCTGCTCGGCGACCATGTCGGCGAAGGGAACCTCGAAGCTCCACGGCAACGTGAGAGAGACCTGGACGATGGAGTCGCGCCACTGCGGCAGGACGGCGTTGTCGCCGCCAAAGTGAGACACGTTGAGGCCGACGCCGATGTAGGTTACGCCGAGCTCGACAAGCTTGTGCGCAGTCGGGCCGAAGTCCGGCAACTTGGCGCGCGGAAGCAGGCGGCCACCAAACAGCTGGGTTCCGACCTGGATGTTTCCGGAGGGCAGAGGACCCCAGTAGTGGTCATAGTGGTCCCGGTAGCTCTCGAACTCGGTGTAGGTCGGCTCCAAGGTGATGCCGAGGGTCGCGAGGGAGTCGATAAGGGGCTTGAGGATGGCCGCGGTCTCGGCCTGGGTCTTGTTGTAGGCCGTCATGGCGGGGGATTGCAGGAAGCCGGGGCCGAAGAAGTAGATGATCATGACGCCTGAGTCGACGATGTCCGGAAGGGCGGCGTGGAAGGTGTCGATGACGGAGTTCAGCAGCGCCGTGTTGTTCGTGGGGACGGTGACGGCGAACTTAGCACCACTGACGGGGGCGTCCGGGTGGGCGCGGACGGTGATGGAGGTCACGACGCCGTAGTTTCCGCCGCCGCCTCCGCTGAGAGCCCAGTACAGGTCCTGGTTCTCGTTTCTCGAAGCCGTGACCAGCTCGCCGGTGGGTGTGACAACATCGAAAGACAGAGTGTTGTCAGCAGCCAATCCATAGACGGCTGAGACTTGTTAGTTTCACACAACCCAACCATTTCGAAAGGCTACTCACTCGACAAAGCACTGTGTCCGCCACCCTGGATATATCCTCCAGCGAGACCGACGGTAGGGCACTCTCCGGTGACAACGGCCAAGCCGGCTTCCTTAGCGGCAGCAATAGCCTCGAAACCCTGGACACCGGAGCCGGCCTTGAGGGCCTTGCCGACGTACTGCTCGTCCTCCCAGTCGATCACCTCGGTGCCCTTGAGGTAGTGGGTCCAGACGGCGAGGGCTCCGGCGCCCGTGGACCGGCCGTTGTAGTCGTGGCCGGTGTTGCGGATGACGAACCTTACATTCTTCTCATCGGCGAACTTCAACGCCGCCACGATGTCTGCAGGGCCGGAGGCGTTGACGGCGAAGCTGACATAGTTGCCCAAGGTGCAGGGCGAGTCCTTGGGCAGGAAGGGATCGCAGCTGGCGTTGGCGAACAGGGGGGCCATGACCGAGGAGGAGGACTCCATACTGCGAAAGCGCGAGTCATGGTCAGCAGCAGTTCATCTCATCTTCGAGATGATCACCACCCAGAGGAGAAAAGCCCGGTGGAATGCGCCAGACTCGCGGTGAAGAAGGGGAAAAGACTCAACAAAAAAAACATGGACTTACTGAACTTCGGAGTAAAGCCATGCGTCCTGCAGGCGCGCGCACTCGGTCTCGTTGTAGCTGTCCCCGTGGCAGGGCGTGCCCAAGGGAACCGTGGCGACGAGACGCCCGCCAACGGTCTCGTTGAACTTCGCCCACACGTCCGCGGACGGCCATCCCTCGTCTCCGGGGAAATACTTACACGAGGACGTCGTAGAGTTCCTGCAGCCCGTCGCGGCAGCGGAAGCGATGCCGCCGCCGGTCAGCACCAAGGAGGCTAGATTGAGAATCGAGGAACGCATCGTGATTCTCTTGCTTGGCGATGAGGGTGTAGGGACAGAATCTGGAACGTGCTCTTTCGCAAGTCCGCCGCGAGTGCAAAGACGCAAGAGAGACACGAAGGACTGGAGGGAAAAGGGGGCCTTCCGCGCGGAAACCGTGGAGGGTGTCAGCGTTCTAATATCGTATGCGACGCTGCCCGAGGTGGTTCTTCGAATCTCGAGGTTCCCCTCAATTCGTCCCCGTCATTGGTCCTGGGACATCTTCAATGGAGAAAAAGTGGCAACATATCCTTCCGGTAAGACATTCGGCATAGGTACACAGAGACAGAGTGGTAAGCGGCGGTTTGCGCGCATGTGTACTTTGTTTGCGCATTTCAGGGTATGATCTCCGTAAGCGGGATAATAAAACAATGACACCGCCGCCTCGCCGAGTTTTCCGGCCGGCAGTCGTTCCTGCATATGCAAGGACGGCTGTTTGTTGGTGCTTTGTGTTCGTACGGACAATTATTACTGAGCAAAGAGAAGCCAACAGCCCAATTGTGCTTGTCTTCCTTCGCATAAAACATGTACGAGTAACCCTGCTTCTTCTGTTCAGCCCTTGAACCAACAGCAGCTGGAAATCAGAGACTATTCATCTTGGCGGTGGAACAATACATGCGCGGGGGTAGCATTTGCAAGGTTGCGGCGCGGGAGACCCGCATCCCGGGGTTCAAGAAGAGGTTGGTTCCTCCGTGCCCCGACACAAAGGCCCGGACTTCGCCGTTGGGCTGTCGGCCGATCCAGGGTCTTGACTCGTAAACCCTGCGGGCCGGACCAGCAGCCGTGAACCTTAATCATGGATACACGAGGGCTTCGAGAGGTCTGACAGGCTGGAATGCCTTGAAGATGTTGGACCTCGGTCAGAATCCTGGTTGCTTCATCTTACTCACGCCCGGCTTGGGTGCACACTTATCACGGTTTGTGGGAGGGATTTCTTGACGAGATGTTTTGCAGAATTTTTGATAAATGATAGCTTCTTACCCGTCATATCTTGGAGATATGAAGGAGCGTTCCAGTGAATGGCAGAGTCGCAAGTAACGACACACGGCAAGGAGGATATGCCCGCATTTGTATGGTCTTGCGAAAACCCGATGACCAGGCTCTGCGATCGATATCACAGATGTTCGTGTACAAGATTCTAGACTTCTGTGAAACGGAGTCAAGTTTTCCGTAAGTCCGTGGTAACCGTGGAAGCAACGTTTGGTGACAACAGGCCGGTCGTATTGTTGTGCGCTGTTTCCTGCTGTGAGCTTTGATGCCTTTGTGACTTGATAAGATGTAACCGTAAAACAGGTTCCATACAATGCGAACAATGGTACCGACACAGCACACATCAAACACGATGGTATCACACGATACAAACGAAGATGGAAGCTGCAACAACCCCTGTGCGTTGTGCTCATGCAGTGCAGTTGCGCAAAGGGGGAGAGATCTACAGTTCAGCCCACATCCACATGGAAAAGCCTGACAACGCAGTGCCTACTTGCGGCAACCCATCCCGCCGGTTTTTCGATCTGCATTCCATAGTCTATGCGCGCCAAAATAAGGCGAGTCTCTAGAGACGGCTTGTGGGCCTCCCTTCTTCACCGGCCACAACTTAATATTAGTAGCCACCCCCGGGACAATTTCGACGCCACGCGCTTGCAGTGCCGCCTTCCAAGCACGTAGCAGCAAGGGTCTACCACACCTCCGCATCGAAGACGGGTTTCGAGACGCGGGGGTTGAAGAAACCGAGGCGTTCTACTTAATGTGTTGGCTGTCCTGGGATCTCCTGATCCAGAGTCTTTGGAAGGCCCTCCCGACTTCTCTCAGTCCTCCCTGCCAACTCTCGAAATGGGCTGGACGTACGGCACTCCCGACGATACGCCCACCGATGGACCACGGATCGCGGCGATTACGATAACCTTTACGTCGATTTCCCTCCTGCTTGTTTGCTTGAGGTGGTATGTCAGGACAACTGTGGTCAAAGCTGTTGGTTACGGTAAGTTTATCGGGATCTGCGGAGCAGGGGCAGCACGCGTGAGCATGGTTGACTGACGCCCATGTTAACTAGATGATTGGGTCATCATCGTGTCTTGGGTATGTTCGACTTCAGAGTTTACTTTTTTCTGAGACTCTATGTTGACCTCCTCATTACAGCTCGGAGCCTGTGGTTACACCGTCTGCAGCGTGATTCGTATGTGGTTCTCGCTCTACTTCTTCAACCCCTGATTCTAACGTCGCCAGAAACGAAATGGGGTCTGGGTATTCACGTTATCAAGGACATGCCGCCACAGAATGTCCTACAGTTCGGAAAGGTAAACACCCAGAGATTTCAAGCTACCAGCAGTCGCTGACAAGAACAGTTGCAATACATGGGCGGCCCTTTGTAAGTCAAAAGACTGATGCCATTCCCAAGAACATGCGAGGTTCTAACGATTAACTTTCAGCTATGTTCTTGGCATCTGGGGTTTCAAGATGAGCTTGCTATTCTCCTATCTTCGATTCTTCCCGGCGGGAGCTTATCGCGTGACAACCATCATCGTCGCGATAGCATGCACTATGGGACACATCGCATTCATCTGCGTGTTTCTGTTCCTTTGCACGCCGGTCAGTAGTATGACAAAGCAATGGTGATCTTCAGGGGACTAACTTGCTGCCACAGATTGAGAAACAGTATGACCCGAATATCCCTGCCAACGTAGGACACTGCGCAGATGGAGTGACCTTCTACCTAACATTCTCATCATTGACCATTGTATTCGATGTTGTCATGTAAGTTGTCTTTGAGAATCTGCATCTGAAGCCGCTAACACCGTTCACAACAGCATGCTGCTCCCCTTCCCCGTCATCCTCAAATCCCAGATCCAAGGCCGAAAGAAGGTCGTCCTCCTCGGTCTGTTTGTGCTCGGCGTCTTCGTCACCATCATCCAAGCGATCCGAATCCAAACGATCAAGAACCTGGTCAACTACCTCGACTCAGCCAAAAGCATCGAATGGTCCATCATCGAGAACAACATCGGCATCATCATTGCCTGCGTGCCGACTCTCGCGCCGCTGGTCAACTACTTTGCCGAAAGGAGTCGCAGCAGCACTGCCGGCGCGTCAGGGCCGAAGAGCTCGAGGTATGCACTGCAGACATGGAGGACTGGACGCAGCGGGATGCAGCCGCTCGGTACTGGGGTCGACCATCACACCTCGGTCAGTGCTAGTCGGACGACGAAACCGGATGATAGCACGGAGAACATCCTAGAGCCACAGGGCATCGTGAAGAGTACGGAGATCCAGGTCTCAACACAAGACGGGTGGTCAGATAGAGACGAAGCAGATAAGGATAGGGATCACCGGGTATAAGTTTTAATGACATGATGGCATTTACTACGAAGAAATAACTATAATTGTAATTGCTGTTGCTCCCAAACACATCATAGCAGAATAATTAAGACCATACTCGAGATGACCACAGAGACAACGACGAAGAAGATAATAGAGACGAAAAAAGAGACGACAGAAACACCAGCAGCAATAGCAGCAATAGCAGGTTGTCCAAGAGTCAAAGACTGCCACGAATCTAACATCAACGTCGCCATAGAGCACCTACTACAATGGTTGACTGGTACGCTCCCTGGTGCTAGATAATCCTTATGAGATGTCGACCGTTCTCGTATCTGACGCAAGGCAGAGTTCCCTCATTGGCGTTGCGTACAAGAATCTTCTCGGGACACACCTCTGAATAAGCGACCCCAATACGACGAAAAATGCCCCGTGCAGCATCATGCGGTTCCAGCACCAAGGCGTCCGTCTGTTCACCGTAAATTCCCCCGTCCCTTTCCACCGCAGCTGGCAGGCAGTAGAGCTCCGAGGGGTTTTCCATCTCTTGGAAATTTCTCTCCGTGTCGTCAAATCTGATTTCCATCTGAGTTTCGGCGAACGTTGGCACCTCGATGGAGATCCCATTGACGACCAGCTCCCAAAACAATACACCTTTGAGCGCGTGTGGTATGAGTTCCAACTTCTTGAGCACGCCCCAGACATCCACCCATCCACCACTAACCAGTCCAGTGATATCGGCAGTCACGTAGTCCAGGTGGACGTCTTCCACCTCGATCAACAAATCGTGGCTTTGACTGCTCTCCAGCCCAGGGTTCACAGGTCTGTCGGCCGAAGCCCAAGACCAGCTTGGCGCGCGGTATTCTGCTTTTTTGGGAAGTGGGTTGCACCTACAGACAGCCATCGCGTTGAAGTCGTCCAAGGGCCTCGTTACCGACCATGAGAGTTCCCATTCCAGCCATTTCCTCCACAGACCAGCAAGATACTGGTCTCCATTCCAGGCCATGTGGGTTTTGGCGATGGCGGAAAGAGCAATGAGCTTATCTTTGGCGAAGGTTATGTTGTTGCTGGAATACTCGGTGACCAGATTGACCCACTGCACATGCTTCCGAAGCTCCTCGTCTTCGTCTGCAGACCTGTGGGATAGGTAGTCGGGCCAGGCACCGCGGAACCTGGGTGTGCCTGTAACGACATAGGCAGATGTCCCGTCCGGGTAGATCTCAGCAGCGTCTTGCTGCTGGCATTCCCAAAAAATCTGATCTTTGCCGAAGTACAGCACTCGGGAAGAGAGAATCCTTTCCTGGAACACCCAGGCTCTAGTGTTGATCAACGCACGGTTGACTTCCATGTTCCAGAACTTAGGCTCCGAGACCAGGTGTGGTACATCTTTGCCAGCTACACGAAGCTGAACAATCTGCGGATGAATGAGGTCTGGATTCAGATTGTTGAACATGGACTCCGTTGAATCGCGGGCACATGCGGCAGACACCGTGCAAAAGGACTTGGAATAGACCTGGTTCATGAGACCGGCTTCTTGCCTCCAATCTGCAAGGTCGTCCCCTTTCTGGATAATACATAGAGAGTCGATCCACATGTAACGGATACCAATCTGCGCAGCTACGTACAAGGCATCTTTGTAGAGTTGCGGCAGGTCTTCGAGAGGTATGCCTTTTAGTAGTTGAGCGTAGTTGTCGGTAGTCAGACTCATGCAGTGAGCCAGGCCCCAGCAGTGACTAAGTGTCATGTATGGTCCTTGGATTGGCGTGTCTTGAGGTAGAATCAAGCGACACCAGGGGCTTTCTTCCGTCAGAGGTCCGACTTCGAGCAGCCTGGTGGGATACCACTGCTGTTCAATTCGTGGACTTGCGGGCGGCAGGATTCTGCACTTCTCATGGTTTGTCGTACATCTCTTGATCCACATCTTCGCAAGACTCATGGTTTCTTCCGACTTGGTGCTGAATGACCGAGGCAACGGCCAGTCGATAACTGAACCCTAGAGCGTGAGTATCCTGGCCGTCTTTTTACGTCTTTCTACGACTTCTGCAGCGCACCTACCTACCTTGGTTTGGTTTTAGCCGGACTTCAACATTGTACTTTCGATGCCCCAAATTCGGTCCTTCTTTTTTCTTGAACTTTTGATGGAAATAGATGTGCAGAGAATAAGCTCCAGGCAGGCTGTCGAGAGCTTGAAGTTCAGTGCCGTCATCGAGTCGGTATATGGTTATCGGAGTCGGTCCGTCGTCCTCCTGGGCGAACTGAGTGATCAGGCGTTGTCCGCTATAGTCCAGTCTGGACCAAAACTGACGGCAAATATAGCACCCAGAGTCAACAGCCTTCTTCAAGCCGGCGCTGTGCCAGTGATGCGTTCGCCGCGTCTCTTGGTCGAGGGAAGTAAGATCGTAGGCTCTGAGGCAACTCAGGCATGTTTCGCATATCATCTTGTCGAAAGTTCCTTTGTTGAAGAGCTGCGATAAACTTAGAAGCAGCGTAAATTCGTGGCTACCCCGATATTAACATCCGCTTCGTCTGGGGGATGTGATCTGTCAGACTTACTCGATTTTTAAATCGCTCGCACTTATCTACTCCACCTACGTTACGAATGGGTTTGTAAGTGGAGGCTTACGTGTCTTCCCGGCGCTTATATAGCCAATGTGATGTCGGTAATTCTCCTGCAGCCTGATGCTTTTCCTCGTGACAAAGCCAACCAACAGGCTGTGAAAGACTTCGGGGGTAAGCATGCATGAGAATGCTCTTCTGAGTTAAATTGAGTTTATTCGGGATCATTTTATTATACATCTGTACGAATAAGGCAGCAACAGGACTGGACGACAACAGCAAGAGCAACAGCGATAGCAAGAGCAATAGCAAGAGAGATAACAAGAACATCAGTGAGGGCAAAAGTAAAAACAAGTGAAAGCAATAGACTAAGCTTTTATTCTCACCTAGAATTGTCTTAGAGAATCTACAATAACTCCCTAGCATGGTCCCGTACTTGAGGAAATGAGGGCTGATTTCTTTTTAAAAAAGAATTGGCACATATTTATATTAAGAACTTTACTGGAAACTGAATGATTCACATCTTGCTCTTCAAGATTTCAGACAATTCGCTGGCCTTCAAAGCCTCCTCGATGATGTAAGAAGCCTTAATCAACATGCTCTCATGCAGCCTCGGAGCCACCACCTGAACTCCAACAGGCATACCCGCCGACGTTTCAGCGGAATAGCCTTTCAATAGATGTGTCTCGATGTCGTTTTTGGGGACATATGTCTCTGCTTCCAAGTCTTTGGCGTGGTTTGCCTCGCCTACAAGCTTGCTCGCAGGTATGGCGATGGCGGGGTATGAAAGCAGATTCCATACCGCAGTGTAGGCCCAGTACTTGCTCGTCCCAAGTGGCGGTGCCGTTCCAGGAGTGACTGGGGACACCAAAACATCGATACCAGACTTATTCCAGTGGGTTGCGTAGGCCCTTCGATAGGCGTCTCTCGCGGCTTTGCGTTCTTGCAGGGTCTTCCCAACGGCAAGCGTGCTGTGTTCGCATTGCTCAAGAATCCATTCAGTCAATGGTTCGAGGGGCTCGTCACCTTCTGCACATTTCTTGCGGATGTCCTCGCCGGTGTCTTCGAAATAATTGGCCGCTATGATGGACCATGCCTTGGCGTGGTCCCATGGTACGAATGGTACGAGCTCAATGTCTGCGCTGTTCATGAGACGCTGGCTCACACTACTCAGAACACGATGGACAGGCGGAAGCGGCGAGACGACGCCGTTGTCGAACATGAAGCCAACGCGAAGACGTCGGTCTTGGCTGAGCTGTCTACCAAGACTCGGGCTCAGGATGTCGCCGGGAATGAGAGATCGATCTTCCACCCACGGAAAAGCGGACGAGTAAGCTGTGCAGAACAGCTCGATATCACGTAGAGATCTGGCAAAGGGGCCCAGCGTGCCTGAGATTGCGTCTGATCCCGGCGTAGGGATGACGACTCCTTCTCCACTGATCCTTCCGGGAGTAGGAAGAAAGCCATAGATCTAGTTTCTGTCAGTGTCATTTTTTAGACTTGGTTAAGTTACACTCACGCCGTTATAAGCCGCCGGAACCCGGATCGAGCCGCCAATGTCGCCGCCGATACCGAGTGGAGTGCCTCCCATAGCCATCAAGGCCGCCTCTCCCCCCGTGCTGCCGCCTGCGGTGAGGTTCCGATTCTCAGGGTGGACAGTGGCACCATAGATGTTGTTGGACGTTTCAAGATGCATCAGTGACTGCGGCTGATTCGTGCGGGCGAATACAACGGCTCCGAGCTTTTTCAAGCTCCTAACAATGTCGGAGTCCTCATCGACGACATTGTTCACCCAGGCAACGAAGCCCGCGTTGGTGCGTAGACCCCGGACCGCAATTTGTTCCTTCACAGAAACGGGAAGGCCATGCAAAGGCCCGATGAGCTTGCCTGTCTTGCTGAAGTAGTCGTCACAGGCTCTGGCATCGTTCAGGGCTTCGGGTATTAGTTCCGTCAGGCAGTTCGTCTGTGGTCTCAAGGTCAGCGATGTGTGAGACTCTAGTACAGTGACACATCCCATACGCATTGTTGGGCAATGGTTGCCCTCTTTCTGAACGCCGTCAAAAGAGTCACTGAGCTGACTTCTCCTAAAGCCAACTTCTGAAGTAAGGCGGTGGCGTCGTAGCTTTCTGTCAAATCAAGCTCCAACTTTGAGAGAAGACCACATGCTCTCGGGATGGAGATGACATTTAGGGGCAGTCGCTTTGACTTCGAGAGAATGGCTGTCGGTTCAAGAGAGGCGTCTCTGACGTCCAAGGCTGGTTGGATACGCTCTTGCAGTGTAGCCATGTTCACTAGCGACAAGATTCTTTCGAGGTGCGTGAAAAATACAAGTGGATGGGGTTTGCTTTGAACTTTGTAGACTGCGGACCAAGTCTTAAAGATTTAAGCACATGTTCAAGTCACTCCGATCAAGGTCCGGACAGGATGCAAGCATTGGCAGGCCAGCCAATCACTCAAGTTTCCCATCGATGAGTCCCATTGGAGTGCTATCTTCTGAACGTTATCTCCTTTCGACCGAGACTCGGGGACGGAGATTCTGAAGTTGAGTGATGTACAGACGGATAAGCATATTCAAGCAAAAGCAGGCTCTTTTGGTTCTGCGTGTCCGACAGCGGGTCCACGACTTGATTCCATCCTTTTACCCCACCATCCACCACCCTTATCTCTCACCCGCGAGGGGTCATTCTGTTAACAAGGGCTGGACTAAGATGCAGGTCCTGGTCTTGGCCCGTTGGGATGGATCCCGCATCAAGGGCGTATTCGGCGGGTTAGGGGCGGGGAATGTACACAGTGCATGTCCAAGTTGGATTCAATCATCACGGCTTCCTTGGCTTGCAGTACACATGCTGCGGAGTTACGTAACTTCAATTTTCTAGCCTTCGATGTTCTTCGATCTGTTCTCAATATTCTTGATCTTCTCGACCTTATCCCTCTTGTCGTTGTCCATCTTGTCGTCGTCCATCTTGTCGTCGTCCATCTTGTCGTCGTCCATCTTGTCGTCGTCCATCTTGTCTCTGCTATTTCTGGTGTATTCGTATGTCCATGTCTTCTAGTTTATGTGACGCCTTTCATTACAGTATTCCGTTTACAAACTTGTGTTTACTTGACCCGGTAGTGGCGTTGTGTTGAATTAACTTGATTCTTCTATGCAATCGAGTAAGAATCGCCACTTCTTATTCATGGTCTCTTGAAACCCCAGGCAATGCGTCCATCTATTTGCAACGCTGCTTCATCTTGTCTACTAGGGCGCTGATTTTGAGTTCATCTCAAACTGACTACTTCTGATCGTGACCGTGATGGCCTGAAACTTTTGGATTTTCCTCAGGAGCCATGCCCAACACTTTCATGTTAGAACTCCTATTGTCGCCAATGGTCTCTTCTGGAACCCCCTCAATGACTCTGTCAAATGCTTCTGGAACAACAACTCCTTTCTCCTGGCCGTATCGAGTGTTGGTTGTGTTTCCATAAACACTAATCATAGACAACACCAGTCCTACTAGCATAAGGCAAGTGTAAACAATCGCCTGATGAAGAAATGGAACGTAATGGGAATCGATACCGAAAGCGACGGCGGAACCCCATGCTTGGATTCCCTTGAAATATCCGCTGTACCGGCCGAGCGTACGAGGTTCGTTGGTGAAAGTGCTGTACACCCAGTGATGAAAGTTCTGGTAGATGGGATAGCAGGCTCCAAAGAACATGTAGATGACGAAAGGGCCAACAAATTTGGACCCGTCGGTAAAATCTACGCCTGTGATCGGTCCAGAGCCAAAGCGATCAAGGTTCTTAGAGGATAAGAATGCCAGCATTGCAATCCAAGTTCCGCCCAAGACGACAGCAACAAAACCGCCCGAAACGAATGCGCGGCGACGTCGGGATCCAAGAATGCTGGCGTCGCAGCTCCAAGCAATGGCGAGCGCTCCCAATACTTGGAATATCCAGTAGCAAAGCTGCATTCGAACCGTCAGTTTTGATTTCTGGGAGGATCAAAGACGACACAGCTTACGTTTGCCAAAGATCTTGTCCTGGAGTTGAAGTAGAACGAGTTGAAGGATCCTGTCATGGAAAGATACATCTCGCTGCTGAAGATGGCCAAAGTAATCAGCCTCATCCTCGGCTCCATGAGAGTGGCGAGTAGGCTTTTTAGCTCTTGATACCAGAATATGGTATCGCCAAAGGAAGCAATCGGGCGGCCATCGTTTCGTCGGATCTTGCTGGGGTCCATCAGCAGAGCGGCGACAAAAAGACCCGCACACTCGAGGCAGATGAAGGTCAAGTAAACAGCCGGCGGGACCCCCGAAGATGATGTGTTGGAAATCGTGATTGCGAGAACGACAGCTGCGCCTCGTCAGTCACCATTGCCATATATAGAGCAAAGAGCTGTGGGCCTGTGTATACCTGATCCAACGACAGAGCCTGAAGCGTTGAGAACCCACGTTGTTGCGATGTATCGCCCCTTTTCCGACTCCATCGGATAGCATGTGCAGATGTAACCTGAAACTTGCCATGAGTGTGGTTCGAAGTTATACTTGTCTTTCAGGCCGGTAACAAACCTTGTGTCGCCCAAAGAATACCGGCAGACATTCCGAGCCATGCGCCGCCAAACAGGACGAACCACGTTCCTTGGCCCTTATCTATCCACCTTGAATATCTTCATGTTAGTCAACATCAACGATTGCGAAGCATTTTATCCTACCAGAGAGAACCGCAGTACATTGGGTACCCAGTAACACCAAGCATGAGGGAATAGCGAGGACCAATTTTGTTGATGACACTGCCGCCAACGACTGCTGAAGCTCCAAAGAGTGTATACAGTATGACGTTCGCATTGTTAACGATCCCAATCAGCTCGGGCTTCTTCCCACCGGCACCAAGACCAGTGATGGCGAGGTAGGTTCCTGGGTTGAGGAACAGAACGATCCCGACGAGAACGGTTTGGAAGTACGGACTGGATGGTTGTCTTTCGTTAGTGCGTTGCTTCGCTCTTCAGCAATGAGCCAAGAGAACCTACGAGCTGATGCGCCATTTTGATAAGTGTTGAGTTTCGTTGAGGACGGTGTCGTCGCTGCGTGTGTCTTGTGTCATGATGGTCAACTTTGATAGCAAAGAGAGTACGGGCTTCGATGTTTGATGTTTAAGAGGTAGGAATTGCTTAACAAGCTACAAACTTTGGACTACTTGAGCTTGCCAATGCCGCGAGCAAGGTCGGCTTTATTATGAGACTCTTGACCGTCGATGCCAACCAGCACGGTCTTAGGGAGAATTCATGAAGCCGGACAAGCGGAGGCGACATCACATTACAGCCGCTTTGCCTTCTTTTCGATCATTCCAGGCTGTGGCCGTTGTACGTGACGTGACGGCTAAGGCTATTCCTCAGGTCAAATCTCGGAGCTACGTAGTACGGCGTATCTTTCTCTCAAATGGGTAAGTGGAGAAGCAACTCGATTGCACTCCTGCCACGCTATCCTCCCCCTTGGCCTCAGCACAATGTCGCACCAACACAGCATCGCATTCGACAGGGATCCTCCAGTCGCCTTGATGACCGGCAATCTGGCTTAAACTTGGCAGCAGCTTCCAAGAATTATCCAGCAGTCTTACTAGTGGGCGTGGTAAGACCGAAGTTCATCAGCAGCATGAGCTGCGAATAGGCGAGGGATGTGGAATACTCAACCGACGACAAGGGACGCCAACGACAACAGCGACAACAAAGGCGATGACACGGGCGACGACAATGGCAGCAACAAGCGTAACAAGAAGAATACCAGCAATAACAGAAGAAATAGTGTATTTACTGCTTTCTATACTAGGTAGATGCAATAGCTGAAAGAACTGTATCCCACGCAATAAACCAAACAGAGGGAAACAGCGATATCGATGATTTCTGAAGACAACAGCGAGGGCATCGCAAGATAACACATAACAGACCAAATCATACAACGAAATCGATGAACCTTTTAAGAGCTGCCTGGTGAAGACTTGGTTTACATGACATAAAGTATGCTTTCATCTCCCTCTTCCATCTATGATCTACCAGATCTTAACGAAGTCCCCGATGCCTCAGAGTCTGGATCCGCAGCAGTCATCTCCCTTATCCGCATGCAACGTCGACTTGTTGGCGCTCTGGCTAGAAGGGGGAACATCAAGAGCAGGGTTCTTCTCAAAGAAGCCTGACGGCTTCATATGAACACTGATCTTCTCGATCGGCATGACCGGGAAATCCTCAGGGCGAGGATTATGCGTCAGGCTGAACGTGTGCCAGAAGACCAGGTCACTGTCTTTGACGTTGTCTTCACGAGCAGCCCATTTCTCCACCCCCTGGCTCTCCTGGCTTTGCCAGGTAAACTCGCCCGCGGCGTACAGCTCGTCATCACGGTAGCGAGTGACCCAGACAGGGTGTTCGGCGAACTGGGCGCGGCGGGCGTTGAAGCTCTGCGGGCCAGCCAACATCCGTTGGCTCGGCAGCGTCTGGATCTTGTAGGCAACAGGTCTATTACTGACCTTGTTGATGATGCTGTCGTTGCGGATCTTGAAGACACGCGCCTTGTCCACGTCAACTTCGGCATGACCGGCTCTCTCAAGGACTGTGGTCTGCGACACATAGCCAACGGAGTAGGGATCCTCTACGCCCGTGTCGAGGGGAATCGGAACGCTGTCTTCGTAGACGACGGTGTTGTTGAAGCCATCAATAGCCGGATCAATGCGAAGCGAGAAGATGTGCTGGTGATATGGCGCGGCGACACCGGGGCCGACATTGGTGGCCCAGGGGACGGTCTCGCCGTTGGCGTTCTCGATGGGAGTTGTGGAAAGGATTCCCGTGGCGCGTACCTCGAACTCGATGCCACCGGCCTGGTCAAAGATCCAAGCGAAGACGTACTCGTAGTTAGATACTGTACATATCATCTGAACCACCAGCTGGCGGTTGCGGACAACAGTGGCCTGGTTGTTACGGTAGTTGGTATGCTTGTGCAGGATGCCAGCATCCTGCTCATGAAGGCATATCACGTTCTTCAACTCGACGGGGTTGCCCTTGGAGTCGCTCCGATAGCCGTTGAAATACTTGATGTGGCCAAGACAGTCGCAGCCTAAGCTGAGCTGGTTGCAAGTGACGCCCAAGCCGACGTCTCCAACGTCGAACGCCTGTTTTCGGTGGTAGGGCTTGCGCGGGTCGCCATAGGGGACAGTCATCTCCGACATGGAAAGCCGGTAGAAGACATTGCGGTTGTCATAAGTGACGTTGTATAGAACTAAACCATCGCGAGTGTTGAAACCGACGCGGAACTTCCACTTTTGCCAGTCAACCTGCTGCCCAGAATTGATTGAAAACGATGGTCCCTCTGGCTGTTGAACGATGTACGGCTTGAGATCGTTCCGGACCGGTGTGTCAAGCAAGTCGTGAGCGTACTCTACGGCTTTGACGGGCTTCCAGGGTTGGGCGGTCTCGTGGGTCTTGTGATCAGGGCCAAGAGCGAGCTGGTCAATACGGACAAGCTCCTTGGTCAAGGCATCGAAGACTGGGGAGAACGGGCACGGAAGAGAGTAGTGGTTCGTCTGCGGATGATCCAGGGGGACAATGTACATGTAACACTGGAAAAGACGACGAGTCTCTTTGACGTCATCAGTGCTGTAGCCCCACGGATCGTTGCAGACCGTCACCCCCTTTGGCAGCTTGAGCTTCTCGACCTCTTTGAGTACTTCGGGATGCTTCAAGCACACTTCCTCAATTTCGATCAGTTCATCGAGGTCCGCAGGGCCTTGGAGGTCTGCCGGAAGCTCCTTCAGAGAGAGGATGCTCTTGTTCCCCACGTGAACCAGAGCCTTGAGGAAGGCTCGGGTATCCAGCCGGTGAAACAAGACAGAAACCACGCGATCGGGGTAGCGGGGAAAGGGGGCGCCAGTACGTTCAGCCTCGATAAAAGGAATGACGTCGGCCTTGCGCGGTTCCTGGATATCGAGAGCTTTGAAGCGAAGAGGGATGCCGGGTAGCGCGGCCTTGAGGATCTTCGTTGTGAGAAGGATCTCCTCGGGCCTCAAGGGATCGAATGGGTGAGGCTGTGGGAATGACATTGTCGTGAATAGAAAGAGGGCAAAGGATTTTGATAATGATTCAAGTCTGATTTCACGGGAGGAAAGGCGGAAACTTCTTGTGTATGGAAACCAGAGTGTAAAGGCGTGAATGGTGGAATGGTAGGGGATATCAAAAGCTGGGTAAGACGAATATCAACGTATAAGTATCGGGAACTTTTTGATGTCCGGACCCCGAGATCTTTGACTCATTGAATTCGACAACGTCAGTTCAAGTGGTTGAATTTGGTAAGTCTTACGCCTTCTGCTGGTTTTGTTTTGCCATCACTATTTTCCTGTTGGGAAGGATGAGGGGAAACCGAAACCATCTTGGCCCCATCGCAGATCTCAGACTATGGGGGTCACTTCCATTGATCCGTTCAAGCCCATCTAGATTGATCTGACATCGCCTGAGATTGACAAAACCCTCCGCATCTCGAACTAAAGAATCACACAGTTTGAACACCAACTGTGCTACAACTCTCAAGTTTTGCGGGGTAAATGTGACGATGCAAGGCCAGGGGGCCTGCTCCGATCTGTCTGCATACATGATCTCCACCGAAGCCTTCCCTCTTATGGCAAAAGATACGCCGGCCTGTAACCCCTCACCATGGCGCGTAAGTGGCTCCTCAGTTGGAGAAAGATACGATACGATAGCTTTCTTGAAGGAAGACGAGGGGAATTGTCACCTACCATGAGGCAGCTCGAGATCATTCACATCGTTCCACCTTTTCTCTCTCCGGCCACGCTACTCTCGCAACACCAGACTTGGTATCCCAGCTGAGCTTGCTCCCGTAGAGACATCCTTACAACATTTCCCGTACGGTCCAGGCCCTTTGATTTGGATCATGGCCTCTCGCCGAATCAGAACCACGCCGTGGTCCCGAATGGGATGTCGTACGTGCAAGCAGCGGCACAAAAAATGTCAGTTCACACGTCCACGCCAGTGGTTTAGGTTCCCCCAGCCTGAATGGATATGTGCTCTCTTTCTTTTGCTTGAGTGGACCGGACAGATTCGCCAAAGCTCTTATTCACTACCCTTCTCCGTCAATTTTCAGCATCGGCATATTATTGCTATGCTCATTGTTGTTATTCTCATCCTTGTTGTCCTTGCTGTTGTCATCCTTATCGCCATCTTCCATCGTCGTCCGTTGCTTGTTCACCTAGGCTGGAGTTGGTAATTGATTATGGATGCTTTACTAACTAGTTCTTCCACATCTAGGCGACGGTTCAAAGCCTGTGTAAGCAAGATGAGGCCCCGCTCTCTTCCCTAAGTCTCTTCGACTCATACGTCTCTCAGATGTGGTGCATGTAAGCGTCTTAATCTCGAATGCGAGCTGTTCGACGCCTTTTGCCCGGTTGACGTCTCCAAGACCCCGGGGAGTTCCCAAAGAGCAACGGAAGATAACTCTCTCTCGAGGCCATGGCTGCGGCGGACAGCGGATTTCACAGGATCGGCGCCATACAAACGCGACCGCCAGCCACACTCGGCCACAAGTAGCAGCAAACAACCCTCAACACTTCCTGAAGCCCCTGAAGGATCTTCCGAATTGATTCTAAAGTCACGGCTCGAAGCTCCTTCCAAGAGCCCCGTAAGCCTATTCTCGGCCCTTCCACCATCGTCCTTGGAGCTTTTCCAATACTACGTGGACAACTTATCATCTCTCCTCGTCAATGTCGACGGTCCAGACAATCTCTTGAGACTTCTCATAATCCCACGAATGATCTCCTCAAGCCTCTTATACGACGCTGTGTGCGCTTGCGCCGCGCAGCACCGCGCGTGGTCCTCAGACGGCATGAACTCCAATGAAGATTCAATAAATCGGGGCTTGTACGGGCTGATGGCCAGTCAGCGCTATGTTCGTACACTTTCGTCACTGAAGGATATCATACCGGGGCTGCTGCAGACAGTCAACAGCGATGATCAAGCCTCTGACTTGGTAAGAGACGAAAGCGTCCTTCTTACAGCCATCTATCTGTGCAAATTCGAAATCATCAAGGATGGCGTGTCAGTTTGGCGGCAACATCTCAGTGGCATAGAATCCCTCTGTCGCATCTTGGGATCAAAACATAAAGGAATGATGGACGAAAGCATCAGCTTCGCTCGTAGCTTGTAGGCCCTCTCACCATGAGTATGATGCTTTTGTGCCTAAGACGGCAACTGACAGCGCTCCAGTATCATGTACCACAAGTGTATCGGCAGTCTCACAGCTGACCTGGGTCAAGACTCAGTAGAGTCGTGGATCGATGAGTACGATGCACCAGACATGACCTTGGAACCACCATGCTCTATAGACTTGTATATGGGAATGTCCCGTAACTTGTTTCCCCTTATCCGCCGCGCAACAGCCCTGCGAAGGATTTATAGTCCACAAACTTGCGACACAAACCTTCTAAAAGCAGAAATTCTGACGATGTACGAAGAAGCCTTGAACTATTTTCTAGTTGCCTCGCTAACTCAATAGTCTCACTCTCCTCGAGCAACACAAGCAAGATCCACCTGATTTTGTAGTTCCCCAAGGCATGTCTCTTACGACCATCACAAGCCTCCAGCACATCTGCTACGCTTTCGAAAGTAGCATAATCTTAACGATCCACTCCGTACTAGACGAGGTCATATCCATGCCATTCACAACAACCCTAGACGAGCTCTCTGATTGGGAAACCGTCCGCCAGGCACTGCCCGCCACGAAGACGTCGGCACTGCAGACTTGCATCGAAAACACGGACGCGGTTCCTTCTCAAGGGCAAGTCGAGGCCGGCCTCCTGCCGCTTCTCTTCATCATCGCTTGCGAGTCCCGGGATCCTGTGCGTGTGGTGGCTGCGACGCAGAGGATGGATCGGATGGCGAAACATTTCGGGATAGGAAATCAGCGGATCGCGAGTATGAAGGCCAGGGACATTTTATTGAATCAAGCGCCAAAAGATGCATATGGAGCGCAGAGGTGTTATTTCAAGGAGATGTCCTGGAACGATTTAATCTTAACATAGATGGTCTTGATTTGTATCTTTGTTAGTTTCTGTCTCAATTATTGCCGTCGTCGCTGTTATCATCTTCGTTGTTGTCGTCCTCGTTGTCGTTATCATCATTCATCATCCTCCTCCGTCATCGTCGTTCGCCGTCATCCTCCGCGTACTCATTTGCGTTTTATTATTCAGCCAGCAGGTGACCTTGAGAGTCCAGCACCATCGTCACATATTTCCAGTGTCATCTCTGGGCATTCAGTCAGTAGTAAGAGCGAAAGCTTTCTTGAGCAGGTTTCGGGACCTTCGAGTTAGAGACCGCAGACTTGGGCGATTTGCCTCCGGATCATCGACGTGGAAAGTCGTGCTGTTCCCGGAAATGAGCGAAGATGCATCCAAGGTTCCAAGCAAACAAACGTGGCAACCCTGCATAGAAGTATCGTAAGATCCAAGGGAACGGTTGCCAAGAATGAGAAGATCCTTGGCTGCAAACAAGCTCGTTGCTCGCCATCCGAGCACCCCTGTTGTGTGGCTTGCTTGAATAGGCCATGGCCTGGGCGACAATGTTGTGCAGCCATGGCAGAGCGTTTCATCCAAGAGAATATCAGTTTGGATTGCTACTGAAATCACGTTGTTATTTGGCTTCAATCCCGGCCGACTTTGCCTCCGCAAGGGGACTACCACGCCCACCACTCGTGGCTCCGGGGCCATCCGGAATCATTCAGGCGTTGGACTGTTATGTAGACCTAAGAACCCGACAACTTACCTCACCCAAGAGCAGCGGGTGGTTTTTAGTGGCATGTTGTGTCTTCGCACATGAACGTAGATGGCAAGGACTCGCATCTGCTTCAGTCGCCTCATCGTCACGAAGAGTCGGCGTCTTGGATATTTTGAAATCAGCAACACCAGCGTCCATATTGACAAAGACACATCGTACCAGCGTATCCAAATACTAGATGCTACTTGTAAGCTTCAACACTAGGTACATCAAGTTGTCGGTGGGGCTTCGATGAGAGCCTCGTCCGCACTTCTAGGAGTGGTGTTTGCTCTGACGACCAACAGGCAAAGAGACCAATATGAATCGCCCCTTATTACCCCGTAAATCATCTGAATAACCATGCTGCGCTTCCATCTTCCATCTGGATCACCGCAAACGGGGTCAGTTAGTCCCTGCAGTGACAGCCTGCAGTGACAGGATACAGGGAAGGGCGAGAGATCACCAGCTCCATCAATCAAGACGACGCATCTCGATTTCGCCCTCTCTGGCATGCCTTTGTCATTGTGCAACCATTCAGGAAGAGCCGCGGCCACGAGGAGGCACTTGCGTTGTCCGATGATTGCTATCTCATTGGTCTCCCTCCATTCAATGTGCAGGGATCTCTATCGCTGACCTTGGCCTTTGCCATTGACCAGTAATGATCCCAGGCCCAGAACTCTGCTCTCTTTGAGAGAGCCTTGCTGGTGTCTGATATTATGTTTGTTCGGTACAGTCTGGAGACTTGCCTCCTTGAGGACTCGAGAACGGTCCCTTGACCGAGTACTCGACCAATGCTTAGTAGCAACGGAATCGTTGGTCCGATGGTTATGTTTACCCAAGGGCATTCCGCTGGGAGAGACTTCTCTCGTCGATCTATAAAGACAACATGCAGCTCCGGCCCCAAGTCTACCTTGCCCCAGCTCTTCACTCGTCCCAACTCACCTTCAACGAGTAGACAAGTGCATCACTTGATCTCAACGAGCCTCCCGACCATCGTCAATCGTTTCACCTCTTCCTTCCCTTCCAGAGCCTCTTCTTAATCCACTTCATCACTCAACCCGCAACATGAAGTTCTTCGCCACCCTCCTCCTGGCGGCCGTCACCGTCCACGCGCTCGCCGTCCCCCAGCCCACCGAGAAGCGTGAGGCAACACCGGTGCTGGCCGCGAGGGAACCCTGGTGCACCAAGCCCGGCCAGCCATGCTGGAAACGCGAAGCCGCCCCCGCCGTCCTCGACAAGCCGACCCCGGTTCTCGCCGCTCGGGAGCCGTGGTGCACGAAGCCCGGTCAACCGTGCTGGAAGCGCGAAGTCGACCCCGACGCAGAGGTCGACACCTTCCCCGTACCAGCCGCCGCTGCCATCGACGAGCCCTCCCCGGTCCTGGCTGCTCGTAAGCCCTGGTGCACCAAACCGGGCCAGCCTTGCTGGAAGCGAGAGGTTCGCCGCGTGGCCGTTCCCGAGCCCGCCGTTGTAGAGAAGCCTACTCCTGTCCTGGCCGCCCGTGAGCCGTGGTGCACGAAGCCTGGTCAGCCCTGCTGGAAGCGCGAAGTCGAGCCCGTTGAAGTCGTCCCTGAATCCGAGGTCGACGAATCTGATTCCGAGCTCGACACTTTCCCCGTCCCTGCCGCCGCTTCCGTCGAGAAGCCGACCCCCGTCCTGGCCGCCCGCGAGCCCTGGTGCACGAAGCCCGGACAGCCCTGCTGGAAGCGCGATGCCGAGCTCGCCGAGGTTGACTCCTTCGAAGTTGTTCCTGATTCCGAGGTCGACGACTCCGACTTCGACATCGAATCCATCCCTGTTCCCGCTCCCGCCGCCGCCGAGAAGCCGACACCTGTCCTGGCTGCCCGCGAACCCTGGTGCACGAAGCCCGGACAGCCCTGCTGGAAACGCGAAGTCGCACCCGAGACTGACTTCATCCCCATGCCCGCCGCCGTCGTTGCCGAGAAGCCTTCGCCCGTCGTAGCTGCTCGTGCGCCGTGGTGCACCAAGCCCGGCCAGCCCTGCTGGAAACGCGAGGCCCTCCCCCAGGCCGCGGAGGCTGCTTAGATCGGCACGCGACTGTCCGCGACAAGTGGGCGAGAGAAAACTGTGTCGACGTGTATCGACTTCGACTCTTCACTTCTTGTGCGATATTTGAGGTCTGGGCGTCAGTCATGTGGAGGCGTCTGGAAGAAAAAAAGAGCTCGGAAAAAATCATACACGACCACCACATACAACATTCTTCTTCTTCTTTCCGTGGTCGCCTGCTGCTGGTGGATGCCGGCGGTTGCGGCTAATTTTTTCATAGACGGCAGTGAAATCCTTTTGATGGGATGATCTGCTCTTTTCCTTCGTGTATTCTAGTGGTCGGGTTTTTCACCTCAAGCCGTGTTCGCCGCGAGGTGAGCGGTAGGAGGCAACCTGCTGAGGACGCTTGTTCCTCTCTTGTATTATAGGAATATTGATGATTCCATCAAGCTTGTGGTTCCATTAACGTGACGTGACGTGACCAGGTATGGTGCCGAAGCATGTAGGAAATTCGGGCAGCCAGGACGATGCGGCGAAGCTATGACATTCATGCTGTCCAGGCAGCAGAAAACCCAAATCGACGAGCCGCAAGCCACCAGGATGATGGCAAGCAGATCGTTCACGCTTTTCTAGCCGGATCAATCAGTGCGGCAGATTATGGCAAGAGCGGCATTACGATAGGATCATGGTACGGTAGAGCGATGCAACGGTCTACGAGTCTCATGAGCCAGAACACATCTCACATAGGGACACAGAAAATTACTACGATGGTCGAAAGTATGTACGTTCAATCATTGCGCTCCTCCTCACTTGCCCGAAGGCACAGGAGCACCGCACCCAAGATTGCTCGATTCCTTCTCCATTTCGAACTCGGTATCCGATGGTCTTGGGTCCTCAGAGAGAACCTCTCACCAGAAAGAATCACGAGAACAAGAATGTGATATTTGCGTTGTTCAATAATGAAGAAAAGAAGAAGAAACAGTAGAAAATTGGCAGCAGACGTCGACTTTTGTAGCCGCAGTAGATTTTTTTTTTTTTTTTGGTAATGCCTCAGGCAGCCAGAGGGCCGACCAGGTGGGCGGGCGGTCTTGGGGTACGTACCGAGGAAGGGTCCAATTGCCCCTGCGCTTTCCGTCGCTGACACCCGCGGCCGGTCTTCGGCAAGCTGCGCTTTGAAGTGGGTCGTCCGCAACGACATGCCGTCACTCGCTGCTGGCGAGCATCTCCATTTCCCGCGGCGGTCCCAGATGAGTCTCAATCTCCCTCCGACCCCTTGATGCTTTCTCCCGCAACAAACAACACCAAAAAATAGCCCGAGATGGCCAAACCAGCAGCCATGGCGGCCGACGCCCTCCCAAGATTTTTGCTCCCCAGACTCAGCTGGACTGGTCCTTCAACAGCCTCCCGAGCCCTGCGGCCCCTCTCGGCTTCCCATCCGAGCTCGCGCCGGCGGATGCACCACCAGACTAATGCCTTCCACGGCGCAAACCAGTCCCCGCGACGGAGCTCTAGTTGCAAAACCCCTTCAATGCTGGAGAACCCGGCGCTGAGGAGGTCATTCCATGCGACTCCCGCGAGGCAACGGGATCACCACTTCGACACTCTGAAGTTCGTACAGCGTCTCAAGTCGGATGGCTTTACCGAGGAGCAGGCCGAGGCCATGATGAAGGTCCTCAACGACGTAATCCAGGAAAGGTACGTAGATACCCCCCGTCCGCCTCGGAGTACCACCCGCTAACGTCTACCAGCATACAGAACCTCACCCGCACGATGGTCCTCCGCGAAGACGCCGCCAAAGCAACATACACCCAGAAAGTCGACTTCGCGAAGCTGCGTTCCGAGCTCCTGTCGGCCGATAGCACCGAGTCGAATACGACGCGCGCATCCCACGAGCGCCTGGCCAACGACATCGCGAAGCTGAGCTCGCGGTTGCGCGACGAGATCGGCCGGACCCAGGCCAGCGTGCGCCTCGACCTCAACCTGGAGAAGGGTCGCATCCGCGAGGAGGCCGTCGGCCAGGAGCTCAAGATCAAGGAGACCGAGACCAAGATCGAGCAGGAGGTCGCGGCTTTGAGGGAGAAGCTGGAGCAGGTCAAATTCCAGACGCTGCAGTGGCTGATGGGTGTCTGCACTGGTTTTGCTGCCCTGCTGCTTGGTGCTTGGAGATTGCTCATGTAGACGGAGTCTGTGGTTGCGAAAATGTTTGTGAAAGATAAGTTACGGCGCAATAGGGTGGTGTCGGCTTTTGTCATAGAGAAAACCGTGTGTCTACTCATCGCCTCCCCGGGGCGTTATTCTGGGCTTGAGATAATTGCTTCTGAATGGTAAAATGACATTCAGAATGCAGTGCCTGTGTTAGAGATCCAGATTCATAGACGATAAGGGAGAGGGTAGGCACCACCCGGGCGAGTGCGGAAGAATCCCACGCACCTTCCTCTGATAGGTTTTCTATCCCGGCGCTCTCAAGTGAGAGCGTCTTCCTCGCACCGACCGACCTACGGCAGACCAATTTTCTTTCCTTGGATACTACCACCTCACATAGACATCTGTCCACCTAATCCAGGCAAGAATTCCAAACTTGATTTTTCCAACCTCTCCGAAACAACGACGCATTCTTCTCCAAGTCACTTCATACCCAACAGCACGCACTCAGAACCATCCATATCCAAGATGTCTGCCACTGCGCCTGCTACCGACGATGCTTCTCAGCCCCGTACCAATACCAATCCATTCAGTCCACAACAGAGCAGCGGCGACTCGAGCAGCGATATAGAGACCGGTGGCGTTGTTCTCGCCCCTTTCAGTTTCGAAAGACTCACACTTCGCAAGGAGGACGTCGTCATTAGCGATCCTGTTTTTGGTGTCAAGGTAGTAATACCCTTGCTTCTTCTTTCTGCCTTCACCCTCACCTCTGACTCTATAACTGACATTCTGCTTAGACGGCTCCCGGACATTTGGAACAGACATACGTTGGTCATTTCGACTGGCTTGAGTAAGATAACCTCACCCGCGAGAACAACTAAGCTGATATGTCTAAGGTCATGGTTTCCTCATGACCCACAGCACATTACATTGAAATACGATATGAAGGGTGTCCAGCGCCGCTTCTCTATTCCCGAAGCTATTCTCGTCAAAAACTTCGGCTACTTCTCTAGCAGTCTCAGATATGGTGCTGAAGGGTTGCGAGAGAGCGCCCTGCGAGAGTTCTGTTTCCCTGATACTGAAGCCGCCGCCATGGGTCTCATCATCAGCTTCCTCATGACGGGCACTTTTCCGCAGCATCACATGGCAGAGGTTCAACCGATGGCGCAGCTGATTGGTGATTTCATCACCGCATACCGTGTGGCGAGCTACTTGGACCTTCGCTGCAGAGAGCGCTTCAACTATGCCGTGTGCCTACGTTTGAGACAGATTCTTCTCGCCGACCGCCAGGTGCTTTCTAAGGCAAACATCGGCCAGCTTTACAACTTTGTCGAAGGTCGCCAAGTTGATAACAACTACAAGGACCTCAGAACTGTTGTTGCGCAGGCAGCTGTGAAGCCTTGGATGCAGAGCTGGATGGGAAAGTCGGCCCAGGATACTAGAACTTCAGCCTCAACCATCTCTTGCTCCATGGCTTTTGACGAAACTTGCGGCAAAGATCCTAAGGCTTGGGCTACGATCGTCAATCATTACCTCGATCTGATCGGGAACAGTAAGGGGTTCGCGGCAGACGTTATGCGGCAAACTCAGAAGACCATGCAGGGTGCCAAAAGAATCAATAAGGTCGCGATTGGTAAGCAAGCTAGATCCGGGATCAATTGAGCTCTGCTGACCTTGCTACAGCTCAAGATGGACCGAACAAGAAGATCCACACTCTGCCGGTCCACGCCGACTGTGTGACCTACCGCGATCCTCTCCCCGTGGGCAAGGAACAGACATTCACTATCTGAAGACAACCGGGAATCGATTCAGGACGCTCGGGTGTGATGAATGTCGTGCGCAGGAATGTTCGGAGCAGACGTCAGGCCGCGGAAAGAAGGGTTGGCTTTATTTGTCTATCGGTTGAGCCACCTTTTTGGGATGGACAGTGTTTGTGTTAATAGTTACGGGTGTGATACCATGGCGGAAAGCTGCCTGTCGGTAGGCGATAACAGAGCAGTCTTAGAGTTGTTGTAACCTCGAAATCATGCTACTGAATGCTTGATGTCGAAGTTTCCCTGAGGTTTCAGCCGTCTTCCCTTCCCCTTTTGCGCAGATTGTCTCACTGCTGATGTGGGTTCAAACAGCCTTCCATTCTTCGTGCTGTTCCGGCTCAACTTCATGCTCGCTTCGGGAGACTTGCTGGGATTTTTCTACTGGCTGCCATTTCCAAGCAAATTGTTCTGGAGAATGATCCCAGCCAGCCCCGGTGCTCCCCTGAATTGGCCTGCATTGAGATGTGGGGAGAGCTCTGGATGCTTATGTCATCCCGCTTCCGGTCAAAAATCATTCCGTTACCTGCTGAGAGCGGGAACGGCCACCTCAGCAGGAATGCCACGTGACAGGCGTCTTCGTCAACAGGCAGGCAAGCACGGGCCACATGGCTGAAGACAGCAAGGAGCGGCAGGAGCAATGGCAGTACGTAGCAGCAGCAGCAGCAGCAGCTGGCAGCAGTAGTGGACAGCAAACGTCAAACACCACATTCGATTGGCTGTCGCGAAGCCAGGCTCAGTGCGTAACAAGTGAACCTGGAAGAAGCAGGCCAGCAAGGCAAGCCAGGCCAGTTGTACAGGTACGCTACCCAAAATATCTGGTCCGACCTTCTACTCTCTCACGCACTACGTATCCCGTATCCATCTTTCCCATTCCCACCCCCAAACAAACCATCATCACCGTTTGCCCTCCAGATTGCCATCGCTGAGAGGTGCATCGTATCCCGCGTCAACATCTGCTCCTTTTTTCGCTCTTTGTTTCCCTGTATTAATTGCCTCTTGCGCATTCATCCGGGCGGCACGGTAGCTACAACCCCACAGCTCCTTCCCACCTTCTCCTTTCTCTCAAACGAACACCGTCACGATTTCCCGCGACGCCCGACAACCAGCCTAATCAATCACCGAAACCAGACGACATCTAGCTTGAGAGGCTCGATTTTGCATCTCTGCGACAGATACCGCCATCATGGCGCCTCTACCCATCAAGTTCCAGGAGCTTATCCAGCTCCAGACTGCCGGCGTTGAGGATTCTTCGATCGGCTTCAACTCCTGCGTAAGTCACCACCACCATCACCACGCTCCGGCACATCCGTATCTCCCAATGGCATCAGTTCCACTGACACTCGCTCCTCCAGACACTCGAGTCAGATTCCTACGTGTGTATCCGGGAAAAGAAAAACGAAGCTGCTCAGCCCGAGGTCGTCATCGTCGACCTGAAGAACGGCAACAATGTGACACGACGCCCTATCAAGGCCGACAGTGCCATCATGCACTGGACCAAGCAAGTCATCGCTCTCAAGGCGCAATCGAGAACACTCCAGATCTTCGACCTCGAGAAGAAGGCCAAACTCAAGTCCACCACGATGAACGAGGACGTCCAATACTGGAAGTGGATTAGCGAGACCTCATTGGGCCTCGTCACAGATTCCGCCGTCTACCATTGGGACGTCTACGATGCCACCCAGGCCGCGCCTGTCGAGGTCTTCAAGCGCAACGCCAACCTGAACGTGCGTACAGACTGCCGCAGTTGGTAATTCGTCGGGACGCAAGCTAACCATGTCACTCGCAGGGCTGCCAAATCATCAACTACCGAACCAACGCCGAAGGAAAGTGGATGGTTGTTGTCGGTATTTCCCAACAACAGGGCCGCGTTGTCGGCTCGATGCAGCTGTACTCTAGGGACCGCGGCATCAGCCAGGCCATCGAGGGTCACGCTGCTGCCTTCGGTTCGCTGCGCTTGGAGGGTGCTCCTGCCGACACCAAGCTCTTCACCTTCGCCGTGAGGACAGCAACCGGTGCGAAGCTCCACATCGTCGAGGTCGACCACGCCGAATCGAACCCCGTTTTCCAAAAGAAAGCCGTCGACATCTTCTTCCCTCCCGAAGCCGTCAGCGATTTCCCCGTGGCCATGCAGGTGTCGCAAAAGTACGGTGTCATTTTCATGGTCACCAAGTATGGATTCATCCATGTTTACGACCTCGAGACCGCCGCCTGCATTTTCATGAACCGCATCTCCAGCGACACCATCTTCACCACCTGCCCCGACACCGAGTCCCGCGGCATCGTTGGCATCAACCGAAAGGGTCAAGTGCTCTTCGTCTCGATCGACGACGCCAATGTCATCCCCTACCTTCTCCAGAACCCGGCCAACACCGACATGGCAATCAAGATGGCATCAAGAGCTGGCCTCCCTGGTGCTGATAATCTGTACGCCCGCCAGTTCGAGCAGCTCTTCAACAGCGGCTCGTACATGGAGGCGGCCAAGGTTGCGGCCAACTCTCCCCGCCAATTCCTCCGAACCGCCGAGACGATCGAGAGATTCAAGTCCCTGCCCCAGCAGCCCGGCCAGATGTCTTTTGTTCTGCAATACTTTGGCCTCCTGCTCGACAAGGGCGCGCTCAACGAGCACGAGTCTATTGAGCTCGCTCAGCCCGTTCTGGCGCAGAACCGTCTTAACTTGTTGGAGAAGTGGCAAAAGGAGGGCAAGCTCACTGCGTCCGAGAGACTCGGTGACCTTGTTCGCCCTCACGACCTGAACATGGCCCTCACCATGTACCTCAAGGCCAACGTTCCCCACAAGGTGGTCGCTGGCTTCGCTGAGACCGGTCAATTCGAGAAGATCCTGCCCTACGCCGCCCAGGTTGGCTACCAGCCAGACTACGTGCAACTCCTCCAGCACATCGTTCGTGTAAACCCTGAGAAGGGTGCAGAGTTCGCCACTGCCCTGGCGAACCACGAGGGCGGTTCTCTGGTCGATATCGAGAGAGTCGTCGACATTTTCCAGTCCCAGGGCATGATCCAGCAAGCAACCGCGTTCCTGCTGGACGCTCTGAAGGACAACAGGCCTGACCAGGGCCATCTCCAGACCCGCCTTTTGGAGATGAACCTCATGAACGCTCCTCAGGTTGCCGACGCCATCCTTGGAAACGACATGTTCTCTCACTTCGACAAGACGAGGATCGCAACTCTCTGCGAGCAGGCCGGCTTGGCTCAGAAGGCCCTGGAGCTCTACGAGGACCCCGCGGCCGTCAAGCGTGTTGTTGTCAACATTGCGGCTACTCCCAACTTTAACCTCGACTGGTTGACTGGTTTCTTCGGCAAGCTGTCCGTCGAGCAGTCTCTGGACTGCTTGGACGCCATGATGAAGCACAACATCCGCCAGAACCTGCAGTCTGTCGTTCAGGTCGCTACCAAGTACTCTGATCTTCTCGGCCCCGTTCACTTGATCGACCTTTTCGAGAAGTACAAGACTGCCGAGGGTCTCTTCTACTACCTCGGCAGCATTGTCAACCTGTCCGAGGACCCCGACGTTCACTTCAAGTACATTGAGGCTGCCACCAAGATGGGACAGTTCAACGAGGTCGAGCGTATCTGCAGAGACAGCAACTACTACAACGCCGAGAAGGTCAAGAACTTCCTCAAGGAGGCCAAGCTCCAGGAGCAACTTCCTCTCATCATCGTGTGCGACCGCTTCAACTTTGTTCACGATTTGGTCTTGTATCTCTACCAACAGCAGCAGTTCAAGTCCATCGAGACCTACGTCCAGCGTGTCAACCCTAGCAGAACGCCCGCCGTCATCGGCGGTCTGTTGGATGTCGACTGCGACGAGAGTATCATCAAGAACTTGCTCTCCACCGTCAACCCTGCATCGATTCCCATCGACGAACTTGTGTCTGAGGTCGAGACTCGCAACCGTCTCAAGCTTCTCCTGCCTTTCCTGGAGGCCACTCTGGCCGCTGGTAACCAGCAACAAGCTGTGTACAACGCTCTCGCCAAGATCTACATCGACTCCAACAACAACCCCGAGAAGTTCCTGAAGGAGAACGACCAGTACGACACCCTCGTCGTTGGTAAGTACTGCGAGAAGCGTGACCCCAACTTGGCTTTCATCGCCTACTCCAAGGGTCAGAACGACCTCGAGCTCGTCAACATTACGAACGAGAACGGCATGTACCGTAACCAGGCGCGCTACTTGCTCGAGCGTGCGGACCGCGAGCTCTGGACCTTCGTGCTCAGCGAGAACAACATTCACCGCCGCTCGGTCATTGACCAAGTGAACGCCACCGCCGTTCCCGAGTCTACCGACCCCTCCAAGGTCTCCGAGGCCGTCGCCGCTTTCTTGGCTTGCGATCTTCCTCTTGAGCTCATTGAGCTGCTCGAGAAGATTGTCCTCGAGCCCTCGCCATTCAGCGACAATGCCAACCTGCAAAACCTGCTGCTGTTCACCGCTGCCAAGGCTGACAAGGGTAAGGTTATGGACTACATCCATCGCCTGGACAACTTCAGCGCTCCCGACATTGCCTCAGCCTGTATCGACGTTGGTCTCCACGAGGAGGCCTTCGAGATCTTTAAGAAGACCGGCGACAAGACCGCCGCTGTCAACGTCCTCGTCGAGAATGTCGTCAGCATCGACCGTGCGCAGGCCTACGCCGAGGAGGTTGATTTGCCCGAAGTCTGGAGCAAGGTTGCCAAGGCCCAGCTCGACGGCCTCCGTGTCAGCGACTCTATTGAGTCCTACATCAAGGCCGAGGACCCCAAGAACTACGAGGAGGTCATTGAGACCGCCGCTCGTGCTGGCAAGGATGAGGATCTCATCAAGTTCTTGCGCATGGCTAGAAAGACCATGCGTGAGCCCGCCATTGACACGGCCCTCGCCTTCTGCTACGCTCGTCTGGACGAACTTGGCGAGCTGGAGGACTTCCTGCGTGGCACTAACGTTGCCAACATTGAGGAGTCCGGAGACAAGGCTTATGAGGACGGTCTCTACCAGGCTGCCAAGATTTTCTTCACCAGCATCTCCAACTGGGCTAAGCTGGCGACTACCCTCGTCCACCTTGAGGAGTACCAGGCCGCCGTCGAGTGCGCTCGCAAGGCCAACAACATCAAGGTCTGGAAGCAGGTGCACGAGGCCTGTGTGGAGAAGAAGGAGTTCCGTCTGGCCCAGATCTGCGGTCTCAACCTGATCGTTGATGCCGAGCAGCTCCAGGCACTCGTCAAGCAATATGAGCGCAACGGATACTTCGATGAGCTCATCAGTCTCTTGGAGGCTGGCTTGGGTCTGGAGCGTGCCCACATGGGAATGTTCACGGAGCTTGGCATTGCCCTCTCCAAGTACCACCCCGAGCGTCTCATGGAGCACCTGAAGCTTTTCTGGAGCAGAATGAACCTGCCCAAGATCATCCGTGCTTGCGAGGAGGCAAACCTGTGGCCCGAGCTCGTTTTCTGCTACTACCACTACGATGAATTTGACAACGCCGCCCTGGCTGTCATTGAGCGCCCCGAGAACTCCTGGGAGCACCAGCAGTTCAAGGAGATCGTCGTCAAGGTTGCCAACCTGGAGATCTACTACCGCGCCATCAACTTCTACCTCGAGCAGCACCCCTCTCTGCTCACCGACCTCCTGCAGGCACTTACTCCTCGCATCGATGTCAACCGTGTCGTCAAGATGTTTGAGAAGAGCGACAACCTGCCTCTGATCAAGCCCTTCCTCGTTAACGTTCAGACCCAGAACAAGCGCACGGTCAACAACGCAATCAACGACTTGTTGATTGAGGAGGAGGACTACAAGACGCTGCGTGACTCAGTAGAGAACTACGACAACTACGACCCCGTTGAGCTGGCCGCTCGTCTGGAGAAGCACGACTTGATCTTTTTCCGCCAGATTGCTGCCAGCATCTACCGCAAGAACAAGAGATGGGAGAAGTCCATAGCCCTCTCCAAGCAGGACAAGCTCTTCAAGGATGCTATTGAGACCGCCGCCATCTCGGGTAAGACCGATATTGTGGAGGACCTGCTCCGATACGTAAGTACCCTGAATTTGCACGTCAAGTTACATCCCACTGACCAGACAAATAGTTCGTCGATATCGGTAGCCGCGAGTGCTACGTTGGTATGCTCTACTCTTGCTACGACCTCATCCGCCCCGACTTGGTTCTGGAAATCTCATGGCGCCACGGTCTCAACGACTTCACCATGCCGTACATGATCAACATGCTGTGCCAGCAGACCAAGGAGTTGGCGACTCTGAAGGCCGACAACGAGGCCCGCAAGAGCAAGGAGAAGGAGAAGGAGAAGGACGAGGACAACACCCCGATCCTTGGCGGAAACCGTCTTATGATTACTGCCGGCCCCGGCGGCATGGGTGGTGGCTCTCCCGCGCCGTATGGCCAGACGAACGGATTTGCGCCCCAGCCTACCGGCTTTGGATTCTAGATGAAAAGGCCCGTTTTTCTTTGGACATATGTGCCTTACCAACAGCAGCAGCTTTTGCGGCAGCTACCTTACTTCATCAAGCCACAGCCTACTTTTCCCAGGGGCGATATGAGATATCAAGCACTGGGACCAATGTACCAGTTGCCAAAAGTTCTATGAAGGCGGTCGGAGGCGTTGTGTTATCCGAGGGTTCCCTGTAATCGTATCTTCTTTGCTCTCAAGAGGAGCGTTTTTTTCGGCAGGCGGGAAACTGTTACGCGAGGGAATGGACGGTGCGGATTTCATTATTTGCACAGCACGAAGAAGCTAGACTCGCCATTACCGATTCAGGGATACTGCGGGCCTGAAGAGCTCGCGCCCGATACTGTATGATAGTCTATTGATGTTGATTTTTTTTTCTTATGAAAACATTTCGTTGTCGGATTGTGATGGGGTGGTACGTCACTGTCCTCCGCAAATGTGAACCGCTTCCAGTACCTTCTTCAGTGACAATTCCCAACAGAAACAACAAAACCACCAGGACTTTCTGTATCCTATTAAGCGAATGACACGTTCCCGCCGGGTTTCAAACTCCACATTGATGCAGGAACTGCAAGGTCGGAACACCAGAGCGTACAAAGTCCCGTCCATCTTCAGGGAGTAACGTCTTCTCTCATTTGTTATTGCGTTATTTCTCTGCTGGCAGTGCATATTGCTGTCGTTCGTCGCCGTCGTCCAGCATTTATTCGACCCAACCACCCTTTCCAGAGGGTATGGCGATCAAACCGGCGCCCGACCAACATCTCGACCGTCCGCTCCAGATATCGATCAATGATGAGACGGGACCGTCTGGAAGGAACCACCGCCGCAGCGGAACGAAGGCCATGTCAGCCATGTGGGAGACGGCAATATTGTCCTACGATCAGAACAAGCTTAAATATTGCAATCGACATTAGAATTGGGGTTCGAGTGCGATTTTGTTGGCCTATAATTAAGGCTGATTTAACTTCCCTTGGTTCCCGCTACCAAGCTATGCCCGCACACGATGAAGATGAGAATGGTAAGGGCTCTTTGATACGCTCGGTACAGTCTCGATGTTCATTCAGGGCTGGGTCTGACTTTGCAAGTGGTGTGCGCTGCGTATATTTAAGGAGCGTCGTCCCGCCTGCCAACTTAGGTTCATGGAGCTATCTGCTTGTCAGGTCACATCCTCGAGTGTGGCGACATCTCGTCGGGAGGAGTACGCCGCGACGAGACTAGCGTTGCTTGGGCGGGTGTGTTAGCATCGCTCATCGCATTCTCCGCGATGTGTGGCTGCGTGTTAACGATGTCTTTTTGGCGAAGTATTCAGGGTGTTGATAATCTGGGGATAGTCTCGGGGACGGACGGTGAAATTTGGAACTGCGGAGGTGATGAAGATGTTTGATGGGAGGTCTCACTCGCTTGCTATCTTGATACTTTGCGTGTGGTATGGGTATTACACTGCAGCTTAGTTAAGAGAGTAGTATTCAACAGAGACCTGGCCCAAATGAACCTCGCTCCGCTGTGGACCTATCTCTCTGGCCATATATAGGCAATGAGACGTCAAGAGTGAGTATGATATTACGACTTCAAGTGGTGATCCACCGGAACCAGGGCCCAAGATTGTGAGGGAATCTCTTCTCTTATCCTCATTCTTCAAACTCAACAATAGTGTCAGCTAACAGCTGCGGAAGGCCTATTTATTGAGAGGCCGTACCTCTTTTTACGTGTAGAGATGCAGCAGGACGCACATGGGGGGATGCCCCTTTGATTTGGAACGGTTGAATCTCAACATCGTCGTCGAAGAGAGCCCGCCTTCAGACATCGTCTCGCACTCTCGGTACATCTGGGCGATGTATTGGATGTCTTCCAAGTTCGAAACCAGCATCCGCGTCTGTCTCTGTATCCGTCTTGGGTGTATTCATCCCCGAATCAACCTGCACCGTGAGGCTCGTGGGTTTCCCATCTCGCATCACAACATCGACCGACTGCAGCTAGTTCCAAGGTGCCGAGTACATACGATGGATGACCGTTTACGCGGCGAGAAGGCGGAACAGAACGCGCAAAAGCTCAGGTGCTATGGCCTTGGCTCTGAAACTATCTCGGATAGCTTTGGTAGGATATTTTATACTCACCGTATTCGAGATCCCAGCTTCTATCGCCGGGCGCGCGGCGAGGTTGTGGCTGCCGTTGGGACATTAAGTTCACGGTAAAGTGAAGGTCGTTGTAGATGGGCTATATATTGGGGTTGATTCCTAGCGTGTGTAACTCTTTCTTTTCCTTTCCCACAGACGACATGTCCCAGCAAAGGACATCGGAGAGAAGGGGATTCGAAATTCCTCAAGTCTGAACTACATCTAAGACCACAGATCGCACTGGCCAAGGTCTTTTTACTCTCAAGGGCGGGTTTCCGCCTTGGCGTCCGTCTTCGTCCCTGAGTTTGGTGTATGCAAGATATGAATAACACGGGAAAATGCTTCCACTTCCAATCAATGCTGTTATTTCAGTCGATGACATAGTCAAACTTACACATGATTGGAAGACCAGGCCTACTTATAAGATTGCCATCATTACAATCCCAGGCGAGCCGCGACTATTCCGTTCTTAGTGCTGGTAATCATAGTAACCTTGACGCTGTGCCGCTCTTATAACTTACATCATCCCTGACCTTCACTGCGATACTTCGCGCCGTAGGAAAGCGTGGCTTCTATCTTTTCCATGCCAGCAGACTACCACAAAGGTGCAGGTTCGATCTACCGCTTCATGTTATTTCGCACGTCAAGAAGCAGCGAGAACATAGGCGCGGGCAGCGCATACTCTCAGAGAGCGCTTGACTACTTTGGTAGTACGGTGCCACAGGGATTCAAGGAAAGCTGTACCGCCAATGTCTAGGCTCTCTTGCCAGATAATCATTTCTCATCTCGTTATAACCGTGAGAATTGGATTGGATATCTCGAGAACTCAGACTCTACCTATTCAGCTTTCCATAGCTCTCATCGACGACTCCTGCCGTCCGTCGCTGACTCTATTCCGAGGTATTCCTAGGTTATCAGCAGCATGAATACCTCGGTATGCAATGAACTTTCCTTCAAGTCTCTCTAAACGTCCTGCTTCCTCATCCAATACAGCCTCATGTTGATGTCACTGTTGTGTCTTCAGACTTATCAGTTGATCGGAGAACCTCGGACTTTTTCAGTGTTGGTTACATCTACATCTCAGAACTCAACACGCTCTATATCCATTAAATACCCGCCCAACCTAATCATAACTCCGACTGAGAAGACGAGCTGCGCTTCTGCAGTGGCAAGATCGTGCATCCGGACGGGTCAGCCGAGTTTACACCGCCGCGAGAGACATCGATGATGTTTACCAAAGTCTGTCACTTGCGCGTGCTTCGAGTATAAGAGCTTCTGTGGCTGTTTTGGCAAGTCGGTTTCCACAACGAATGCGCTTCGTCCAGTATTAGCAGATTGCCTACAAAGCACATCACGCTCGAGTCTAAGAAGGGGTGCAAATGCTGAACTAAACCCAGTAAGTTATGTAATGAAGAGCTCCTCTCAGACGCGCACCCTATCTGTCAGTTTATTCTCCGCATGAATACGCGAGAAGCGGCAGAGATGCCGGACATGAGGATAACAACAATGAGTACTCCCTTCCTAAGGACCCCGAGATCATCATCACAGCTTGTCCTACGTCCAATCCCGGTAGCCACGAGTCCTACCTGGCGTCAACCGAGGATCTCCTACGCGTTGAGCATGCTGAAGACCACGAGAGGATCCGCAATACCTTCCATCTACGTTGAGACGGAGGATTATATATAAACAACTGCCTCAATCTCAGAACCTCTGGGAGTCTGTTGCTAGCCACCCCAGCTGGTGTTCTAACGGCTTCAACTGAGTAACCGGTGATGACTTACGCAGGAGCCCGAGGCTTCTACTTTTCGAACTAGTATAAATACAACGCCGACCGATTTCCTTTCCGTTAAACAACAACCGCGGCATAGCTTATCAGGGCCAAGGCTTTTAGCAGCAATTAAGCCGTCCCATCCATCACGAGATTCCTCGGCGGGTATCACTCAGCAAGACCGCAAGTCTACCCCAAGACATCGCAAAGCAAATCAATCACCCTCATCCGATCTCGCCATCCGCCCTAATTTCTATCACTGGTGTATCCCATCTCAGAATACACCAGAAACTTCATCACGCGACCTCGCCACAGAGTTGGCGCCGTCATGACTGAGACTATGTCTGAGATCCCGATCACCCAATGAACGAGAATGGACTCTACAACTCGTGGCCCGTCGCGGTTGCTAGAATACCCTGTTCCAACACTAAGTTGTTCTTCAGCAGTTCGGATCATTCCGCTGATCAGCTTCTTATATAGCACTCAAACTACCCCCAAGTCGATCCTGGGGGTGTCAGTCTAGTCTAAACAGTATAGTTCCTGCGATGACAAGTTGACAGCGAGTCCCAAGATGTCTGACAGATATAAAAGAAAGCTTCCGTGTAAAATGAACTGTTCTCGGCAGCGTGGATGATCTTGTGTTGTTCGAAACTTAAGGTGACTCCCGCTTCAACCTAGATGCAATGTAACCACTACCACAACCAAGCCCGAGAGCAGAAGCCCCCCAGGAGAACAGACACCTGTTCAGTTGAAAACTCTCTCGTTTGTCGTCGACTAGGTGGTATCCTGGTCCTCGAATACTCCAGAGCCGCAGCCGCGGGAATCAACAAGTATCGTCACCTCGAGATTTCGTCGGCGCCCTGCGACGGAGATACTGAGAAAACTTAGAGTGCTTCCTAGCTGCACAGCTCCCATACAACACGCAAGTCTATTCTTGGCTCACAATATGTTGGCGACAGCGTGCGTTTTAAAGGGGCCCAGGGTTCTTCACCTACGGCATGCATTCTTCGAGGACATATTACTCACACTTCAGACCAGCTACACGATGAAGTCATCACGGCAAACCCCATAGTTTTCAATCGTTATCAAAGTTCGTCATCTTTTCCAGGCTAATGAGCCCTTTATCATCATCTAAATATCAACACGCTAGTGAACCACGCAATCGTAAATCAAAGATCCCAACTCCGGAGGTCTACAATTAGGGCGGTATTAATACACGGGCAAAGCCTCGACGCTCGATCTGCGCTCCTTCTCTTTCGGTTCGATCATGGGCTTTGCGTCGGTGATCTTGAGCCATTCGCCGTTGAAGGCGTTGATGAGCCAGTTGCTAAGTTCTGCAGGTCTGTTAGCCTATGCTGGGTCATAGGGGAAGGAGAGGGGTCACTTACTGTCGTAAACGATCTTGTTCGCATTGTGGAAGTAAATACCGTGGTCGCTATCAGGGAAAACGTGCACGTCGTAATTCTCAACTCCCTCGAGGTTAAGCTTGTCGAGAAGTGTGAGAGTGCTCTGGTAATGGACGTTGTCGTCGGAGACGCCGTGCATCATCAGCCAGCGCACGTTGCCGGCCAGGGCAGACACGTTGGTGATGGCCGTCTGCTCGTAGCCGTCCGGGTTCAGCTGCGGCGTGCGCATGTAGCGCTCCGTGTAGATGGAGTCGTAGAACCGCCAGTCGGTGACGGGGGCGACGGCCATGCCGTAGCTGAAGGTCTGGCCGGCGTCCATCTCGAGCGTCTTGAGCGTCTGGAAACCGCCGTAGCTCCATCCCCAGATGGCGATGCGGGAGCTGTCGACGTACTTCCTGGCGGCCCAGTTCTTCGCGGCGGCGATCTGGTCAATCGCCTCCCAGTGGCCGAGCTTCTCGCGAATTAGAACGCGGGCCTTGCGGCCGATGAAGCCTGTGCCACGGCCATCGACAGTGACAACGACGTAGCCTAGGGCCGAGGCGACATAGGACTGGAAATTGACGGAGAACTTCTTGTCGACTGATTGAGAGCCGGGGCCGGAGTATTGCTGGAAGAGGACAGGGTACTTCTTCTTCTCGCTGAAGTGCGGCGGGCGGCGCTCGACATAGTTGAGCTCGACGTCATCGACCTTGATGGTGCCGTATTTGAGCAAGGGAAGCTCGTATCTTTTGGCGTTCTCGGCTAGTTCCTTGTTCTCCTCGACGATGTGCTCATACTTCTGCGGGTTACTGGGCGTGCTGACGACCTTCTGCCAGGGAACCTTGGGACCGAGGTACGACAAGAGACCGAATCCGGCGCCGCTGGAGAAAGAGATGTCGTAGTAGCTCTCGAACTTGGTGTCAGTGAATGGCTTGAGATCTGTTCCGTTCAGGTGAACGCTGTAGACATGACGCTGGATGGAGGACTCCTTAGTAGAGACGAAGTACACCAGGTTGTTCTTCAGGTCCACGGCAGACGGACCACCGACGACTTCCCAGTTGCCAGAGGTGACGTAGATAGGCTCGGGATTATCCAAGGGAGTGAAGTATGCGATATGGTCACCGTTGTCGTGAACGACCGCATCGATGTAACCATCATCAGGACGACCATTCGCAGGATCAGCTGGGATGAATTGAGTCTCATGAGAAATCTCAAACCAGCCTCCATCAATCTTGCCGACATCGATCGTGTTGACCGTCTTTCCAGTGCGGGCGACAACATCAACGAGTACCACACGCATGATGTCACTCACGCGGTTGGTCTCCTTGATAATAACCTTGGAATTGGCCCAGAGAACCATGTTGATCAGCCTGTCGTCGTCAGGAAAGGCGTCGGAGATGTCGACGGAGAAGACATCACCACGCGCAACATCGTAAAACAGCACATCCACAACGGGGTTGTGGCTGCCTGCGCGAGGGTACTTGATGCGCTTCTCGTCCGGGTAGGTCTCCTCGCCGGGCGGCTTCTTCTGACCGCTGGGTCTTGATAGGAAGTATTGCAGCGGGTACTCAGGAACACCAGTCTCGTTCGTCCGCAGGAAGGCGATGTACTTGCCATCCTGCGAGAACCAGGTCGCGCTGTTGCCGGCAAAGACTTCCTCCTCGTACACCCAGTCGGGGATGCCGTAGAAGTACTCCGGACCACCGTCCTTAGTGATCTGAGTGACCTTCTTGCTGTCCAAGTTCCTGAGGAAGAGGTTGTTGTCCCTGGTGAAGACAATTGCATTGCTCTGCGGGCTCCAAGTAGCAAGTTGCACACGTCCGGAGGGGTTCTCAGAGTCAAGGGGCTCGGCAGTCTGGGTCTCGACGTCGAAGATCCAGTACAGGGCAGTGAACGAATGGCGCCAGTTGTGCACGCGGTCGGTCGAGACGAGCACCTTCTTCATGTCCTTGCTCGGCCGCCCGTCGAACGGCGTCAATTGGCGACCGTTGAACTCGATCCAAGGGTTCTTCATAAGCGTGCGGCTTTGGACGACGTCGGCAGACACTTGACGAGCATCCTTGTTGCCCGCCCTGATGTCTTCCACTACGAGGTAGTCCTTGCCCCGGGCGCCTTGCTCCAGCAGCAATCCATCCTCCCCGTTCGGCCCCTCGATCCAGCTGATGGAATGCGAATATGGCTGCCAGAAGCCTGACATGACCTGGTCTAATGTCACCGGCTTTCCTGACCCGCGAAAGGTCGCCTCCGGGTCGTGGTCGACCTGGCTTCCGTGCCTGTACGATTTGCTCGACAGGAAGACGAACAACGCAGTTCCCCATGCGAACAGAAACGCGACACCGAGTATTAACAAGCCCTTCTTCAATCCGCGGTCCATGCCGACCCTCCGGATGACGCCGGCGGCACCGGGCGCCAAGAACGGCCCCGTCTCGAGGTCATTGGTATCGGCCTCCTTGAACTCGTCCTCGTCGTAGTCGTCGGGGTTATCGGCGTACGCGGCGCGGGAGGTGGACGGGGTGCGTCGCCTCTGGGAGGCGGATGCGGAAGAAGAGTAGGTCTGCTTCTCATTCTGCTCGTGGAGTCGGTCGAAGACGAGGCTCGTTGTGGAAACGGTCGAGATGGATGATTCGTGGGACATCCTGGGGTGCTCGGCGTCAGTCGGTTGACGTGAGGCGGTAGCTGCGGATGGAGCGGCCATGGTGAGACTTGATATCTCGGCGAGATATGTTTATGGCGCCAAGAAAGTAAGGTCGTAGGGAGATGGGATCGAAACTACTTGGATTCGGTCGTGACTTGAAACGGCATGTTGTCTCGAGGTAGCTTCAGGCCTCTTTTGGAAATCGGGGGAGACGACGATGGCCCATGGATCGGAGCGCGGTCACGGGTGAGGAGAAGAAGAGGGGGAACGACGACAGAGCGTATGGTGTTTGACAGAAGGATCGTGGGGCGAGTCGTGTCAATGTTCTGCTCAGAAACAAACTGCTGGACTCATGGACAAAGGACAAGAGAAAGCTGGAGGTGTTTGACACGGTTTGGGTTGCTTGCGACGGTGGCGGACCCTGGTCTGGGGATTAGTGATGTTAGTGGTTCAGCTTAGCTGGCCTGGACTCAGCGTCGCAGCTGCTGCAGGGCCCATGAGGGAAGGTTGCGCCGCCCGCTGGAAGCTCTATTCACGGATGCGGAGTGCGGCAGAGTGGGCTTGGCCCGTTTCAATTGTCAGTGTTTGCCAGGCCCTTGGGACTTGCTGTACTAGGTAGGTACCTTACCTTACAGAGTACGAATATTGGATTGTCGGGTTTGCACGGTCCTCTCCTCTTATCTGCTTATCGCTGCGCATGAATCTGGTAGAAGAATCTCGGCTTGATGCAAGGTTCTCTCAACCTTTCCTCAGTATTCTCATACCTTCACATTGGCTACCATGAGAGGTCATTACTTGATTTAACTCTCATGAAGTCGAACCATCCGACATCAACTACACCCAATGAGACGAACCACCACGAATGAACCATCATCAACATCTAACAAATACAAAAACAGATCGAAACAAACAGCCATGGTATCAAACCCGCCTCAACCCCCATCCCAATCCCCCCAAAAATGAAACCATCGCAACCCGCCAAGCCCACCTATTCTCGTTCGATCCTACACAGCACCCGCAAGCTGCGGCGCGACGGCGACCTCCTCGTGAATCTTCTCCACCACGCACGCCGTCCCGTACGCGCACGTCTGCGCGAACCCGCCCAGGTCCGAGGCGTCGAAGCGCAGACAGATGATGGCGTTGCCGCCCCGCTGCTTGCACTCCGTCACCACGCGCCCCAGCGCGTCGTTGCGGCAGTTGTACAGCATCGTCGTGAACCACCGCAGCTCCCCGCCCGCCAGCGACTTGATCACCATCCCCAGGCTCGCCGCGATGTTGCGCGAACGCACCGAGAGGCCGTACACGGCGCCGAGGGTGCGCACTACGCGGTACCCCGGGATGTCGAACATTGCTGTAAGTTAAGTTATGAGTTTTACTGCGACTAAGCGAGTGAGTGTGAGTGAGACGTACTTGTGGTGATGACGCCTCCGGTCTCGGTAAAGCAGTGCAGGTCCGACAGCTCAGGAGGGACGTTGGCGACATCGTCGGGCTTGACATCGCTTTTACGGCTTGTAAAGTTCATGTTGATTTGATATGTGAAAATAAGGCTTCAAGTGAAGATCTAGTATCTGTGGTGATAGATCATAAAGCGATGCCACCCTCTCAACTCGGAGGCTCATGGGCATTATATAGAGAATTAGCCTCTATTCAAATAAAAGCCTCATTAATCTTTTTTGTTTTCTCACTCACCAGCTCATTCACAAGCAATGAGGCCAGCAAGAAGCCTGTAAGCCGGGCATCACCACCGGCCCCAACCAGTCCGCCCGGCCCCACCCGGCGCAATCCCCGGACTCTAATTGGCCCCACCACCGGACCGTATTTCGTATCTGCATCCACGAGAGACACGCGACTGTCCCGAGTGGCTTGCGCATGTCCCCGCGCCCCAGCTCCTGCTGTCCGGTGCCTTGGCGGGATCATCCTGCATGTCTCCTGCGAGACGGTTGATCGGCGACTAAGAGGTCTAAGCCTTGCGAGGTATTTATTCCCTCAATCTTCGGTGGGTGTAATATTCGAGGCCGTCCGGTTGTCGGCGAGAACATGCCGGCTTGAAGATATTCATAGCGAGAAACAATGTAATTCTCTCGGGGATTTACACGATCAATTGAACAGAGTTCCGACCCACGACTTCGTCTAAGTACGGGCCGTCGACAAGCCATAACTTCCCGGGAGTGGTTTCTTCGACAATATATATATATAGATCAACTTCTGATCATTCCGGAAAATACCACATCATGCCCTTACCATTGCACAAGAAATTTTTCTTGTGAAAAGTCTTCTTTTCGTTGAGGCGACCTAGCCTGGCAAAAGACGGTACCCTGCGGCTGTCGCATTGGAGCAGATGACTTCACATTTTTCTAACCGGGTCATATACAACCTATATCTCTCCTCCTCACTATCGTTCTCGTAGTATTCCCATGTATCTCACAAGAGACCAAACCACAGGATAATTTTTCTTCGCTAGCGCTTCTCCGCAGCGTTGAATGTAACCAAAACAGTTCGCTCAAAATTGAAATATGTCCATGAGGATGCAAATCTTGGCCGACAGCCAACGACAGCGAAAGAAAGCATTGCTGTGGTCTTTCCTTTCCTCAAACTAACCCAGCATATCCTTATATATCCCATCAACTCGCCCTATCTACCGGCTTCATGCCTTTCTCTACCAAGATAGCAGAGCTTTTTGATCGTATCATGCTCACCACGCCAACTTCGCAATGAAGTCAAGCCCTAAAATTCGCAGATACAACTCGTCTGCAGGACCTCATAGCTGGAAGCGTCCCACCAGACTCGTCGGCATCTGCAAACACCTAGTTGCCCACCTCGAACAGCTCCCTTCTTATATGCTCTCCAGACTCGCCTCAATTTGACCCTTAGCTATAAAAGACCTCAGGCAAGACAGGCAGTCTCGATCTCTGTACACGTATAGGCGGCTGAGAGAATGGTACGCAGCGATCATCATCTTCCTAGACTCAAGCTCTACACAAGGAATTCTCCAGTCTCAATACTCAGGAATCTTACAATATCCATCATCCCAAGTCACCCAACCTTCCGCGTCATCCCTCATCCTCATACCCTTATCCCCAAAGAACCAACCACAGACACCACCACGCCTCGCATCCCTTCCACCTGATCGAAAAGACGGGAAAACATTGCGATAACTTCATCAATCCTACGAGTGAGTCTTGCATGATAATGAACGCCCTGACAACCAAGGAATGGCGTGTCTGCTTTTTCCGAGTCTTGATTTCCAAAGTCCTATCTCATTTATATGCACAGAACCGCGCTGTCGTCATTGACATACAAGGCACCCAGTCAAGACTCAAACAACTTTCCTCCGGTGCGCATAATCCGAGTATGTAAGTCCACAAGTTGACATAGTGGAAGGCAAGACAGACTTGTCTGTTTGCTTCGTCCGATGTAGGGAATCCGACATGGCGATAGCGCGCACGTCGTTTGAGGGCGCGCCCGTCAGCTGTGAAACCGGGGTGAAGACCCAATGCCAACCTTTCCCACCTCGTGAACTCATCCAACGACTTCTCGGTACCTCTGTTGTTCTCCGTGTGTTCGCTCGAATACTCGGGAGAGGTAGTGAATGGCATCAACCTCCCGCTCACTGCGGTGAGGAGGTGCTTTCTGGAATTGGCAGGCAGAAGACGCGAGGACACATTGGCAGGAATCGCATGTGCTTCAGACGATATTGCCGTTGTGATCGCTCCATTTGCTTGGAGATCGTCTTGAGAGGGAGAGCATGGTGCTTTATAAATACTATCTTATCTGATCGCTCTGGCGAAGTCTACGAAACGATACTGGTATCTAAATATTTCAAACGCCCCGTCTATGGTATCTCGTACACGTAACTGATCCTAATAATGATTCAAGATCCCCCTATATTTCTTCTCATATCGTATTGGAACATGGTGCAGAACATTCAAAAAGAGGCAACAATCTCCGAAGTAACTCACGCAGGCAACCCCATCGACCCCAGCACCCTCGGAACGCCAGCCTCAAAAACCAACTGCTGGCCTCTCGCCATCCACCCCTCAAACGCCTCGACCGTCTCGTCACCCGGGAAATCGTCAGAAACCTCACAGTCCGTATCCTGATACTTCGAAAGCACGCCCCGCAGAGACTTGACGGTAGACCACGTGGCGAGCTTCCTCCTGACACTGCAATAGTAGAAGTACAGCACTCTGCACAGGGTTTTGACTCGGTGCTGGCACTCCGTCATCATCTCGTCTTCCCCGTTGATGAAGGTGTTGCCCAGCATCACAGACCACCACGAAGAGCGCCATCGTAGCGTGAGCAGAATGCGACCCAGTCTTTGAAGGAACGGGAGAAGCTCCGCTTCGGACAAGGAGTCGGACTTGTGCAACAGCCGTTGAAGGTGGGCGTAGCCTTTCACTTCGACCTTGCGGCAGATGATGCGGGACAGCTGGGCGGCGAGCATCAAGTTGTCTGATTCTACTGGGGACTCCGGGTCGAGGTATCGTTCTTGCATGCTGAAGTCGTTCTTGCGGACGTAGGCGTACCGCACACGACTTGGCATATTGTTCAGCGTACAGAGTTGGGCTAAGGGGTCGGTGCCTATGGTGACGTTTGACATGCAGGCTTCCCACTCGTCGCTCTTGGAATCTATGCGGGGCAGCTCCTTGTCGATGAAGTTTCGAAGGCTGCGGTCTGTACCGCTTACTTGCGACTTGAGAGTGAGGAGGTAATCGTAGCATTTCGGGAGGTCGAGAGTGTAAGCAGGTCGGTCATCTTGATAGACGCGGAAATCGAAGTCGTAACGAACGCGTGCGAGGGTGGTAATGAGACCATCCAGAGGGAAGCCTCTTGGAAGCTCTCTCCTAATGCGTCTGGTGCCGTCGAGGGAAAGGTGATTGATGGCTCGCTGGGAAATGTAATTACAGGTACCAGCGAAGACGATATCCTCGAAATGTGCCTTGATACATGGCCCAGGCCATTTGTTTGACGAACCATGCCTTTCGCATTGAGCACATGGACTGTCTGGAGAGTGACCGTTCCTCTTGCAAGCTTGTTTGGAATGCTTGCAGCGGATGCACACCATCTTTTTGTTCCGGGTATCTTTGGCTTGCGCGCGAGAGGCGGAGTTCATTGGGCCACTGCGCCGGCCGCGAGCTGGTCCTTTACCGCTGGGTGGACTGGTGCTCGTGGATGGAGCATTTCTGCTGGGGCCGGACGTGATGTTGACAGGAGCAGTTGTTTCCGAGACTGTGATGTGATCTTGGCTTACGCGCTGGAAGGGACGGCTAATGGGTGAGGGAGCGCGGCCTGGACGGTTGATAGTCGGGCGAGGAGCCTTGTGTACTCCCCTCATGCCGGGTTGAGAAACGGAAATGTTCGGTCTGGGCCGGGGCGGATCTGAGGGACGGCGTAGTCGTCTGGTGAGAGGGACTATCAAATGGTCTGGGGTTTGAAAGTTTGGCATCGACAATCCTCTGTCCAAAAGGCTCTGTGACCCAGCCGTTAAGGATTGGGATGCCAAGAGGTGATCAATGGGATGAATAGCTGATGCTGTGTAAGCATCTAAGTTGTTGAAGTCATTCCCTCGACCAGATGTTGCTGACGTCTCTGGAGGATGCACAACCAGAGACGGCCGATGCTGGTCTTGGTCGTACAAGACAAAGTCTTCTGACGGCATCCCAGAACCCCATGGCAATTGATCAAGGCTTCCGGGGATCTCATCCGACAATTGAGTGCTCCAGTTGTTAAAGTAGGCCGTAGTGGGACTCGGGCTGAGGAGGTTGTAGCTCGACAGACCAGCTGAAAGAGCGCTTACGCTCTGCCTGGGTGCACTCGTCGGCGTGTTCTGGGAGTTGAAGCTTCCTGTGGGAAATCCATGAGCAGAGGCCGGGGACGAAGCAGCCGAGTATCCCATTGCATTTCCCGACATGCTTCCAGTGTCTGTCTGGACATGAAGAAATGGGCGTCTCGGCATGGCAGGGCTGCCTTCCAAAGAAGCGTCCCTCGACACAATCGTTTCGGAGTAGGTCGTCGGCGCGGGGCTGTTGAGATGATTGAAGATGCCATCGCCGAAACTGTCGTTGTACAGGTCGTCACCGGGCTGGCTGAAGGTGAGGGATTCCAAGTCGTCTCGCCCGTTGGAGCTCGCGTGGCTGATGGTTCGTGAAGGACCACAGGACCCCGGCCCCCCGGCGCCGATGCCGATATCATGTTTCTCGAACGAAGTCCCGAATAGCGCATCGAACGGGAGGTCTGAAAAATCAGCTTTTGCCCCGTTGACGTACAGACTGGGCGACTGACCGAAATCTGATTCGGGGTGGGAAGGAAGGTCTTCGTTGAATTCCCTAAAACGGTCAGCATTCGGTGAACTTGGGATCTCATCATGAGGAATACATACCTGATCAAGGTCTGAGGGTTCTTCTTCACATAGGCGTCAGGCCATTGCTGGCTGCTCCCTCCAGACTGTCCAGCCCAGAGAGAGGCATTGCGGTTTTTGTCGTATTGGTGTGCCATGCCCACGCTGAAACGACTGATGTTGAATGATATTCTCGGAGATGAAGCCACTTCAAGAAGAGGCTGTGTTTGTAGACTTCTTTTTGGAGGTGGCAAGAGGAAACCGCCATGAAGGCCGGCGACGGGCGCGAAGGGAAATGCCTGGCATCTTAATATGTGCGTGTCTGCCTTCGTGCAGCCTTGCCGTGGTAGTCGGGGCGTATGTTGATTGGATTGTAAATGGTAATGACATGTGTGTCGGAGGAACGTTGAACGGTTCGCCTGTTTTCCTGCGAGGTTCTTTCCGCTAGCGGGATTAGTGCCCTTGATGTGTCCCACTCGCTAGAGGCGCTGAGGTTCCGGGGAAGAGCTCCCGACACAGGGCGGTTCTTTTAGTGGCAGCCCAGGAAACGTGCGGTACTTTTCTCTCCCTGTTCACCTCCAAATTCTTCCCCAGACACCCACCTCGAAGTCCTCACAACCTGGAACTGCACACAACTGGAGCCGTAAGCCGCACTAAGACAGGGCGAACGCTGGGCAAACTGCGAGGCACACCAGGATGCCTCGTCCGGAACCAAGTTCGCATTTTCGACCTGCTGGCTGCTGTGGATTGGAATCCGTGGCGGCTTGAGGCATTATTATTTTGTCGCTCATTCTACTGGCCGGCCCTACCCAAGACTCAGCTCGATGGATCCAGTCGAACGGTCTCCTCGGTTCGCAGACGCCGTCATCGGCGGGTCGATATCGCGACGATTGAAGATGTGATTCATACCATCGCGGACAAAGTCAAGTCCGCATCACGAAGCATCAGTCACCGCCTCGAGTCTCTCCGTCTTATTCAAAAGACAGCTCCCATTCCTCTTAGAGTGGCCGAGAGCCCAAGCGCGTCATATCTTTCGCCCAATTCCAGTCCGACCAGCACCACCTTCCGGCCGCGGCATCGTCCTCGGCAGCCTGAATCTTGGCTTTTGGTTGCCTTCTTTTCGCCTTCTTGTCTTTGGCGTCCTGCTCCGCCTCAGCCTGCCTCACATCCGAGCCCGGTAGCAATCCCTCGGAGACAACCTATCTCTGTTCCACCAGGACATCGGCGACCTGCGAAAAGATGCGGCTCTTGGTAATACCCTTCCAGCCACGTCTTCGTCTCCCCCCAAGCGGCTCATGAAGCACAATCGCGGCCTGAAGTACTGATGCATCGCGCTGCCCGTAGGTAGTCAACGACGATGGGCCCCCTTCGTCCGTCTCGCCCTACTTCGCACCATTCATCGCCGCCCTGCACGAGGCGGGCCACCAGACCGTCGTCGTGATCCCTGACCGTCCGCTCTCCTGGATCGGCAAGGCCCACGCCGTCGGAAAGACCCTCACCGCCGCAAGCAGGTGCCCCGCCTCCTTCTCCCCCGATGACTCCTGCGATGTCCCCGGGTGCGACGACAACGACGACCGTCTGCACCGCTGGCTGGTCGTCGACGGTCCGCCGGCGAGCTGCACCCAGCTGGGCCTCTTCCACACAGGCTTCACGCCTTCGGACTTCGACCTCGTCGTCTCCGGGCCGAACCACGGCCGGAACGCGAGCACCGTCTACGCACTCAGCAGCGGCACCGTCGGCGGCGCCATGGAGGCCGCGCAGTGCGGTAGGCGCGCCGTCGCCCTCAGCTTCGGGAGCAAGGAGCCGCAGCCTGATCACGTCATCCGGGCCGCCTGCGCGCGGGCTACGGCGCTGATCGGAGACTTGGCGGCCGAATGGCATCCCGAGGTTGAGGTGTACAGCATCAACGTACCGATGGTTGCCGACGTCGCGGAGCGCCCGGTGAGGACGACGACCACGGCGCAGGGCCGGTGGGTCACGGGCGGGCTGTTCAGTCCTATGATTGCCGATCCTGAGAAGGCGGCTCTGAAGAGGGAGTACCAGTTCCGGTGGGCGCCGCAGCTTGCCGATATCAAGAAGCAGGCTGAGGAGAGCCCCGAGGGAGAGGACTTGTGGGCTTCGGTCAATGGGGTTATCAGTATCGCTCCTTTAAAGGCGAGTTTTACTGCTGTAGACCTGCAAAAGTGAGCTCCGTAGACGTAAGGCGGTTTTCATTCGCGCGATAGATTTAGAGTATAGACATAGATCACCCAAGACCGATAGTAAGGGCTTAGGTAGAAACGCATCCATCAGCACTATCCTCGATGAAGATGCCTCCGTAGATCTGACCCTCGTCCAAATCGCTGGACTGATACCCCGAATTCACCACATCGTCAGTCCCCGTCGGCTTCTTCAGGATGCCAATCTGATACTGCCCATCCCCCGCGAGATTCGCCGAGATGACGCCCCCGGACATCTCGAGGGGTTTATCGCCAGCAGAATACCACACCTGTATCGTGCTGTGCTCGTCAGCATTACCATCTTCTCCAAGAATACCAAGCTACTCACTTCAAATCAAAGTCCAACGTCAGCGCAAAGTTCTGCCACGAACCGTCCATTGCCACGGGCGTCGACCAGACGAGCTTATTATCCCGATCCAACAACTTCCAGGTATCCTCCGGCAGGCCCTCCCGCCCGATGAGAGTCCCGACCTGGAAATTAAACTGGTTCGCATCATACGCCGCAGTCTCATGCCAGACATTCTACCACCAACAACACATCAGCCTCAACCACCCAACACACAAATTCACATCGGGCAGAAAAGACCTACCAAATACTCATGCGTCAAATTCAACCCCCGCCACAAATCCTGCCTCGCGCTCCAATGAAGCGTCTTCACCCCCTCCCCCGCGGCACTCCCCTCGTTCGCATCCGCGCTGAACTGCAACCCGGCCCGTCGGAACCCGCGCTGGCTCATGAACACGCTCGCGTCCCCGATCGTGACTTCCACCGCGCGCGTGTTTGAAGCCTTGTCGAAGCGCGAGGGCGGCGTGATAGTGGGAAGGAGGAGGATGTCGGACCAGAGGAGGTCGTTGCCCTTGACGTAGGACGGGTTGTAGGGGTTCCAGCCGCCGCCGAGGGGGGTGTCGAAGTCGGTGGGTGAGGCGTTGGAGGGGATTCGGCCGTCGAGGACGAGAGGGCAGCGGATTCGGGGGCATGCGGCGAGGACTGGGGGGAGGAGGAGGAGGGTCGGGGAGAGCTTCATGGTGTCGGTTTAGGAGGTGGGTGTTGTGTTGAGCGAGGGGTTGGTGGGACTTGAGGTGAGAAATGAGTCGCATTTTGTGCGTTCTCGTTGTGTATCGATTGAGGCGTGGTTGATGTACTATCCCGATGTAGCCACGGCGGCCTGCTTCCGAGTCGGAACAGATGAGCCTTCGTTCCTAGCGAAGGACGATCTCCAACTTTGGTCCGATAACTACTTTGAGATCTTCTCCCAGGCCAGCATCTCGTTCGAGAATCCCGCCTACCTCACGAACATCTTCGCGAGCGATGCAGACGTACGTGTTCCCGTGACAGAACATCGCCTTGCTCTTGCGATGAGGTACCCTTTCCGTTGGCAGCCAGACACAACCAACCACCAACATTGAGAAACGTCAGGAAACCGGGGGATATCTGAAGCCTACGATGCATATAGGGCTGACTGGTGTCGTTTTGGAAATCGGCGGCCAAGATCACATGTACGTGAGAGAGGTACGGCCGGACATGGAAGACGCCTCAGTCGCCGTTTGCGACATCGCTGCTGGTCTCCGGTACCTATGCATCTGCCATCATTAATACCATTGCCAGGCTCCATCAATGGGTATTAGGTATGCGAATACCTATAAGACAACAGAAACTCCGGGGGTCGAAAGCTGTAGTTCCCATGATCTGGAAGTGTTAGGGACGTGACTCATCAGCGTGTTCAGCCTTTCGAGAACTCATGGGCTAGGGACGATGAAGCCATCACGTCACGCCGACCGTTGTTGAGTTGATTCTCCTCTGCATTCTAGTCTCCTCATTGAATCCACATGTCGTTTTAAATGAGATATTAAACATTTGGACACCACTAGGAAGGCCTGGGGGAAGCTGTCGATGGATACTCGTGAGAGGCCAGGCGACTCGGCATACTACCTATTGAATGCTCTAAGTGGACAAGCTTCTAACGCGTAGGTTACTGATGGTTTCACTCATTCCTTGGCTACACTTCGGAAGGGTCCAGTCTGCGTCTTCATCGTTTGGAATCAGGCTAGAGACGTATTTAAAGACCTAACTCGAAGTCAGGAACGCAGAAAGGGCCAAAGTATCGTCTGGGAGCTTGGTGCTTCGCAGTCCAAGAGGAGAAGAAGAATGACTCCAACCTATTACCTGACTCTGCGGAGATGGCACAAAGGAGACGGCAGTCGTACCGGTGGATATCTTTGGTTATATCAATTGAATAAGATTCGGATAGAAGAAATACTGGACGTGGACGTGGATCATGTTTTTGGGTCGAATCATCTCGTGGACGATCACGTAGTCCCGGACTTGAGAATCAATACGACACAGAGTTTACTTCTTCTACTCATGACTCCTCAACCAGGCTACGTCCAATTCCTGGCTCTGCGCTGTGGGCGAAATCATCGAAGTAGAGCAATGTGTCAAGATTATATACCAGTGTTTTAAGCGTCGAGCCTGAACAGAGGTGACTTCCAGTCGGCCGAGATGTCTCATAAAAGTCCATCACCAAGCCGCGAAAGCCATAGTGGCGGTATTGTAGGAAATTCAAGTACGTCCTCAGTAAGAATGAACTATTCCTGCGTACTTGAGTCTCCTAGAATAGTCATGTCAACTCGCCGTGAAAACTTAGTACGAATTTCAGACTCTCTCTGCATTTCCCACCATCTTGAGACTCGCATATGCCTCAGTATCACTTGCACAACCACGATACAGCAAACCAAAACTGACACATAACTGCGAACGCCGCAATCCTTCGCTCAACCTTCACACCAGCACGCTGACTATTGCATATTTCAGACGTCGTTTGGAGAGCCATCCTCGTATAGGACCTCGCCGTCATGGCCATAGGATCAAGGCTCGCTCCGCCGGCGGTGCGAGGGGTTGTTGATTCGATGACAGAAGTCGCGTGATAGCACGAGAACATGCTTGGTACGTAAGGAATCGAGAAAGCGGTGTTAGGAAGAGCCATATCGTGCAGCTGATGATTAAGCCTGTCATATTGAAACGTGTCTAAGCATGAATGCACGAAAGACGATCAAGATGGCAAACGACTGAGTTCCTTTCCGTCAGACGTTATTACCCCCCCTCACGACACATCTTCTCTGAAAACGCGGTATGAGCAGAGTCCACGAGCAAAGAAAGAGGAGTAAGTCACCAGCAGGACGAGGCGAGCCCCGCCAGATTTGGCGTTGAGGAAGGGGATATCACGGCACCGCGCTTCCAATATATACTAGTCTGGGAACAAGCCTTTGTTCAGGACCGCTGCTGCTTCCTTGCTCATTTCAGAAAGTGGAAGAATGCAGTCAGACATGTAAGCCGTCTGGTCGTTCAAGTTACTTGGGTGCGAAACAATCGTGTGGTCGCATTCCGAATGGGCACACAAAGTCTTTCTCGGGAGTCATAGGTATAAGTATTCAAGTCTTCTCACGACAAGAATGATATAGACAGAGCCCAATCTGTCCTCGTCATCCTGTATGCTCAATAGAGGAACTCATTTCGCCTGTTCATCGCGACGTTACCAGTGTCGCGGGAGCAATCATAACGGAAGAGTAGCACCTAAGGCCCCAAACATCTCATCTATCGGAATGGGATGTTCTGTTCCCCTGGTGGCTGAATACATGGGGAACAGGAGAAACACCGAGCGGCACCTGTACATTGGCATCCCCGCCTGCCGTTGCTTGATATGTCCTCAAAAACATATCAATGCCACTTTCTCCTGCTCAGATGGCACCATAGCCGCCGCAGCCGCTTGGACTTTAGATCAACCAACTCGCGGGCTGATGTATGTGTCGCAAGTCTGGATTTAGAGGAGTCTGCTCAAACGCGGTATTTCCCATCTCTGTTCTGACGGACGTCCCCTGCTGAAGAAACACGGCAAAAACCACACGATGACCATGTTTGCAAAATAAATCAACGACAACGACGACGGACGCGGAATGAATGCTTGTATCACATTTACCTGAGGCCATGACTGCGAGAAGTCAATGATCGTCGGGTTCGCCGCCAGAACTATACGCCTCTGTGACGACTTTTCCGATCAGCTAATCCTGTTTTCAAAACAACGGTGTCCAACGGGAAAAGCGAGGAACCAATTTATTCCACGGCGTCTGATCGACCCAGCTCGCGGCTAGGCTTCAAGTACGTTGGGCCCATCATTTGGCTACTATTTAGCGGTGCCTGGCAGGTGCGGGAATGCGCATGAAGGTTTCGAGAAGAATGGTCTCTCATTCAGTTTGATGTGGTCATGCCCAGTCACCTGTTCCTACAGTGACGCAGGCTCTGGATTTGCCCTCGGAGCCTCTCCAACGGAGAAGCGAGGGTTTGAAATCTGGCCCAACTTGATACGGCTGGGTATCGCGTGTGAATACATGAGAAACAAGTAAGACGGGAAATGAAAGCGAGGAGTTGCTGGCGAGTGATGTTTCTGCGCAGCATCTGGGTGTCTTGCGACACACGGAGGGCGAAAGACCGTCAGCTGGCTACCCTATTCTGGATATCGACGTAGGCGGGTTACAGGGGCGTTAGCTGGTTTGTGTAAGGTCAGTCCGTGAAGCTTTTTGCTTTTTAAAGGCTGCCTTCGTGAAAACATCAGAATATACGGAAGAATTGTAGCAAGTCCTCTGGCAGAAAGAAGGAAATAAGGGACACTACGTCCTGTGCGCTTGCTAAGACTCGAAAGCTGTTTGTCCATGAACTTGCAGTTAAGCAGCGGAGACAAATTTAGACAAAGAGGCCCCAGCTCTATCAATTTTCAGTCTGGTTGAAGAACTCAATCAACTTCATGAGGTCTCAAAACAGCATGCAAAGAACAGGAGGGGCCATCAGAAAGCCCCTCTCAACCAACACCAAAAAAAGACCTCACGATCCCCAGCCCACGGCAATTCTCCACAGACCGCAACTGATCAACCCACACGCCAACCCCGAACCCGCCTAGCGCGGTAAGTCAGCTGCAAGCAAGCAAACTCACCCCCCGAGCTTCCCTCTCAGAAAAGCTCCGTGCGCGCGAACTGCCCGGGTCGAAAACGTGATAGAGGGGAATGGAGGGACCCTGTCCTGACCGAGAATGAGAGACAAGTTTCCGGCCGGGTCCCTGATTCTCGCACAGCTTCCCAGCCATCTTATTTCTAGCTAAATCTCTACCAAAAGCTCTCTCACACAAATGTGAACCACACCGCCGAATTATCAAAAACCTATCAGGAATTCTCAATTGCTCTTGCTGCAGTGCGCTGTTCGCCCAACATCCAATTGGCCCTCCACCACGCATCCCAACCCTCGCTACCGATAAAAACCCAAGCTTCCTCGCGAAGGTCCAGACCTGCCCGTGCCGGGCCTCCAGTTAATTCCCCTCCAGTTCACCTCTCAGCATCGAACAACGCAAAAGCACACCGCCCACATTCCAACCTCCATCCGGATTCCCCGTCCACTCAAGACGAGAATCGACAGAGAAAATTATAATTCCCGGCACTAAAGAAAGCCCTGCAAGCACTCGCATCCCGTGCTTTTTCGCTTGCAGTCAATCATCTTCAAGCAAGGGGTCCCCGCTATCGTCCCGACTTGCTGCTTCCCGCTGCATAGTATTGGATTGGAACGAAAAGCTCCATATCGTCAATCAATTCGAACCGTCCAGGCCCTATCTATAGCTTCACGAAACAAGACTGAGGAAGAACCAAAAAACACGTGCTCGAAACCCCAACGTCGCATTCTCCAGCCTCGTACAAGGGTCCCTTTTTTTGTGTGTCCGTAACGGCTTGGTGGATTCCCGCATCTCACCACCCACAACGTCCCTCTCTTTCTCTCGTTCCCCCCCGTCTCTTCTTCCCTGTCTTCTCTTCTTTCCACACTCCTCCTCCTCCTCCTGCCCCCCTCTCACAAACCCTTCCACGAGAGGTTACCCCAGGAAAAGCGTGTACGGAATAGATCTCGCCTCCAATAACCCCCCGCGAACGCTCCACGAGACAGCCCTACGCACCGCACCGTCCCGTCAACCCCTCCAGCCATCTTCCCTGGAGTTACCTCAAGGTAGCGGAACGAACAGCATCATAGAATAGAACACACACAATCCAAGACTAGAAACGCAAGATATACACGCCAGCGAAAATGGGCTTCTTCGACTTCGACACGGGGTCCGTCCTCTCCCACAAGTCCTCCCACTCCCGCCGCCACTCCTCCAAGAAGCACGGCGGCAGCAGCAAGCACCGCTCCCGCTCCCGCTCCTCCACCCGCTCCAAGCGCCACAGCGGCACCCCCAGCATCGCCGCCTCCCTCTTCGGCGGCGACGACTACAAGAAGCACAGCGCCTCGCGTTCTTCCTTCTTCGGCATCCCCAGCGCCTCGCGCTCGTCCGGCTCCTTCTTCGGCCTCGGAGGTATGTCTGTCTCGGGCTCACCTTCCTGTCGTGACCAAGACAACCGTCGTGACACGTTATTACAAGAGACCCCGACTGACACACTGCTACAACGTTCCAGGCCGCTCCCCCTCCTACTACAAACGCTCCCCCCGCGGCGGCTTCGTCCAGAAGACGCTGAAGCAGGTCAAGCGCCTCTGGCGCGACCTCGTCTACTACGCCAAGAAGCACCCCTACAAGGTCCTCGCCCTCGTCATCATGCCCCTCATCACCGGCGGCTTCCTGACGGCCCTCCTCGCCCGCTTCGGCCTGCGCCTGCCCCCCGCCGTCGAGCGCATGATCGGCATCGGCGCGAAGGCCGCCCAGGGCGACAGCGTCGGCCTCGTCGGCGAGGCCGTGCGTATGGCCACCAACGGCCTCGGCGGCAAGCCCGGCTCCGTCAACATCGAGCGCGGGTACGGCGACGGCATGCGGTGGGAGAGGAGGACCGTCGAGAGGGAGGGCGGCGGGTGGGGCGACGGGCTTGTTAACGGGATCGCCAAGATGTTCGTCTGAGGATGAATGACGAAGGGTGAAGGGAGGTTTTTGATTTCGCTGCTTGGGACGGCTATATCCATAACTTGATATTTTTGGGCGTTGGGAATAAGGTTTGAGAAGGGAGAGACGATCCCGGTTCGTCTGGTAATTCCGGGATCGACCCTGACGGGCTTCAGAATTAGATGTGCATGATGCATACGTTTTTTTAGGATAGATCAAGAGATACGACTTTATGACCATTAATCACGGGATGACATTCCAAGCGTTTTTGGTTTGACGGAGCGGTTTTGGAAGGAATTGATTAAGAAATAAGGCTCTATTATGCATACAGGACAGGGGTTGACCTTGGCGACGACAGACATGGTGACGATCACTTCTTCTTTTTCCGGCCCCCGACGGGTTTCCTCTTGGACGGCGACGGATTAGATGACTTCTTGCCCCGCGACGTTTCACGCGCGGGCTCGCGGGTCTCTTCGACCACGATGGCTTCTTTCCTGCCGCGTCTGGTTTGCCGTGCCGGAGCCGGCGCCGGCTGCGGCTGAATCTGCGCGCCGTTCCCGGTGCCGTCGCTAGTGCTCTCCTCGGTGCTCTCCTCGCTGCTGCTGTCTTCGCTGGACTCCTCCTCCTCTTCTGGCGGGGGCGCACGTGACCTGGTCACCCGAGCCGTCGGAGGAACGACAGGAGTGCGTCGCCCGTCCGTTGAGCCCGACACCTTACGTCGGGCCGCAGCGGCGGACTGGGCGCGAGGACCTTCCGTCTGGAATTGGAAGGGGTCGACGCCGGCTCTTGATCTGGACATGGAAGATGTGGAGGAGGACGGCGACCATCCGTCGTCGGTAGGTCCCCGAGATGACGATGGTTTCGGATCCGAGGTGTGGCGCGCCCCGACGTAGGCGTACTGGAAAGGCGAAGAGCCTCTTTCGCGCAGCGCTTGGGAGGGCGGTCGTTGGGATGAAGACGTCCCCGAGCGTTGGCGCGGGCGAGAACCGCTCGGTGGCGGGAAGTAGCCCACTGCGGGCATCGTGTCTCTGGCCTGGGTCTCGGCGAATGTGCCTGGAGACGGGTGGCGTGGCAGGTCGTCCTCGGATGGTAGGGTCGGTCTCCTCATGGGCGCCCCGAACTGCGCCAGCGGGATGGAGACTCTTTGGTCCCTCTCCTTGCGTCGTCTGCGCTCTTGCTTGCGTGCCTCCTTCTCCATGCGCTTCTTGTGTCGGTCAAGAGCCGCCATCTCCTCCTTGTTGAGCTTGACATCCGTTCTGCCGTTTTCCTGGGCGCGGCGGATACGAGCCAATGCTGTCTGCACCAGAGCTTCTTCTCTTTCCATGGGCGACAAATTATCCCAGTCAATATCAAGTTCGTCTCCTGAGGAGTTGTCGTTCTCCTCCTCTTCGCTGTCGTCTTCGCTGCTGTCGTCTTCGTCATCGTCTTCCGATCGATACTCGTAGCCTCTGCGTGAAGCACCCGCCCTGTCACCCAAGTCTGTACCCGTGAAACGAAGCGAGTCGCTGGCAATCCGCTTTCCCCTCGAAACCAAACCAACGCCTTGTATATCCGAGTCGTCCTCTTCTGTTTCTAGCTCCTCGACTCTCTGTCCATCCCCCCAGTACCCCTGTTGCGCTGCTCCCTGATTCCTCCGCCCGCGCCTCGATGGTCTTCCCCATTGGGGCGCAAATTTGGGAGCTCGCGGCCGACCATCTAGACCGCCTCCCCGGAAAAAGCCTCGTCGATAGGCTTGTCCATAAAAGCGGCGTGGCCGAGGATGACCACGCCAGAAGCACCGATGAGCCAGAGCAGCGTCGAGAAGGGAGACGCGAACAGGCCCAAGGGAATAGAGATGACGAGGAGACCGGTCCACAGCTGCGAAGTAGTAGCGCGGAAGTTACCGATCTCGAGGTCACGGCCGTCGAGCCTGCCGATGAGGAACATGCCGGCGACGACGAAGATGATGTCGAACAGCAGCAGCCAGTTGGTGAGCAGGGCGTAGATGCTCAGCATCAGGAAGACGACGGTGTAGTTGCTGGAGAAGTAGGAGAGGTTGTAGTTCCATCGCGACTGGACCTCGCCAAAGTTGGCGGGCTTGGAGATGCGCTTCACGTCGAAGAACTCGCCGACGGGACGCAGGTTGGCGAAGCGGGCACTCAAGCCGCCGGAGCGCATCGAGTTGAAGCGGTCCTGGAGGTTCAGGCGAGACGTCAGGGCGTCGATGGGGATCTGGATGCGAGCCATTGTGTCGGTGGTTTTTGGCGACGAGTACGCGTCGAGAGGGTCTAGGGAGTGATGTCGGAGAGAAAAGAGGTGTCGAGTTGCAAGGGTGCTTTGGTCGCTAGAAAAGACAGTGGTCTATTTAAACGGACGCGCGGGTTAGCTTGGTTGAGGATGCACAGGGTCGATTAATGTGGGAAAAGGTCATGGTTATGAAACATTTGACTGGTTCAGGCCATGTGTCTTTTCAGCTCCATTCCACTTGGAATTAGCTTTTTTTATTTTTTTGTGACGCGAGCACCAGAGCACGTACGTAACCCGGGGCTTGGGCTGCAGGCTGCGGTGCAGGCAGTGACCAGAGGGTGGAAAAGCAGGGTAAGAGAATCTTACCTTGTGGAGGCAGTGACTGATGCCGATGATGATGCCGGTGACGATGTCGTCGGTCGTGATGTGTCGTCGTAGGCTTCGAGGCTCGGGAGTGATACGAGACGGAACTTTCTTCCGCGTTTTCTTTTTTTTAAGATGGATGTCGGGCGGTGGTAATCTCGTCAATCCAGGAGCTCAGGGGTGCTGATGATTTGCGCTAAAAAGGCTCGGCTTCCACACGTCTGGTTGGTGCTGGTGCTGGTGCTGGAGAAAGGGGACCCCCTGTCGCTTGATTTTCGGCGCGGCGGTGAAGTGACAGCGCAGCGCAAGTGAGAAATGGACCTGTCGTTCGGTGAAGAACGGAGACGGCAGATGCGAGTCGGGATGGGTTTCGGTTCGCGGAATGGAAGGTGGAGAGTCCACGTCGGCGGTCGATTGGGGAGGGGAACGGTGAGAATGGAAGGGAAGATATCGGTACAGCCAGCCCGGTAGATGCGGCGAATGTGGGAGGTAAGAAAGGTCCTTGCCAGCTGCCTTTCACCTTCCTCCCCTAGGTCGTCGTAAAATGTTGCCTCGTTCCTCAGAGAGGCCGATATGTTTTTTGGCCTGTGGCCAGTGGTTGTTGGTTCGCCTATTCCAGGCCCGCGACGTTATCTTCCTCCCTTGGAAAATACATTCATCGGGTCAGGTCAGGCATCTCAATACCCCAAACTCGCGGTCGATACGAGAGGGGAAAGAAGATGGACACAGAACGAAGGGCCACGAGACAAAGGAGGGGATATGCGGTAGGTTATCAAGGAAGCGGAGAGAGCTCTGACCGCCCCTCTTGCACGAATGCAGATTTTTCTGTCTATGTGGTGGTGTACGGAAACTGGTTGTGAGATAGCTAGAGCTCTCTCTGCGACCTTAGCTCTATCTAACGTATCTGCCTCACCTTACATCACTATCACTGCCTGGCGTCTCACTCCGGATCACACCCTTCCTTGATTTTTCATTTGATCTTCGGTGCTGGTGCTGTTGCTGCTGCTACCACCACTGCCGCCTCAGACACGGAACGCATTCGGAGAGGATAGCTGGACGGAAGCTGGAGTCGGGGCGGGCAACGTAGGTATTAGATTGGAATGGAGGCGATAGGATAAGACGTCAGTTTGGCTGGGGCTTTCATGCATGACGCTGGCAAGTGAGAGCCGGCCAAGTCGACTCGAGGCTGCCGACAGCTTCCACACCGCATATGTGAGTTGTATGCGGATATCTGGACAAACTTACGAAGCCGTACGGGACCCCGACGCAGCAATGGATTCTTGGTTTATGGGGTCCGGAGGCGGTGGGAGAGGTTGGACGGCGCCTAAGCTGTGAGAGCAAACTAAGCGAATGGTGAGATCCTTGGATGCAGAAGAGAGCCAATAAATGGCTAGCAGTACCTAACATGAATGGGTGAAAGCCCAAGCGGTATTCCAGGGAAAGTCCTGGATGAGCAGCCATCAGCTTTCGGTAAAAAGTGAGGAAGCTAGTTAGCTAGTCTAGCTAGCTGATCGTGACATGACGCCAATGGAAATGGTGGAATGGGAAAAATGAGTGCGTGCCATCTCGGCCCAACTTGAATCGCCTCGCAGATGAATGTGAGTGAAGATTGATCATTTCACATGCAGTCGCTTATGATGTGCCTTCTGTTCTGGGAATTGTAAGAGTCGAACCAACAGCATCAGCATCGGTGACCAAAAGCCGCGAGTCGAAACTTCCGATGTTGGTGACAAATTGGCAGATGCCAGGTGGGGAAGGAGGAACCTCAGGAAACAGCTTCTGCCAAGACCGCGTCTGTCCGGGGCACTTTGCACTTTCTAGAATGGAAGCAGCATCTGCCATCTGCCATCTGGTCAAGTTGGTATCCGGCTCGCGTGCCTCCTGCTCCTGCCATCTGTTGTTTTTGCTATTGTCATCCAATGCCTTCCATTGCCTCTCAAGGCAGGCATATCTATCCCGTCTCATTGTGGAAGCTGCAAACGGTGCGCGGTGCAGGAGCAATGCAAGAGTGGTTGCCCTCGGCTACCTTCCCGTCGGACATTTTCGTGGGAAGATGGAAAAGTCCTGCCCGAAAACAATATGCAAAATGCAATAAGATAAAAAGTGAAATAAAGTAAAAAGCAAAATGTAACTCCTCCCGCTTTTCCTCGCCAATCACGCATCGAAACACAACAAGCCACGATGATTCTCACCCATCGGGCCCTTCCCGTCTCTCTCTTGCTTGCTTTTTCCCTTACCGTCTCTCTTGCTTCCAATCCGTCAGACGCTGTTTCGTCTTGCCGCTTTTCGACCATTCCACGGCGGTCGATTTCCATCAAAACGAAGACCAACTACATGAATACCACTGACCGTCACCTCCGGCTGCAAGTTGCAACGATACAGCACACCATGAAGTTCCGGTTCGAACCAACGGACGGCATCACGGCCCCACACACTCCACACATTATTGCTGGACTCTGGAGCCCTGATCAATGATCAATGATGATCTCGCGGCTACCATCATACCTGGTCCAGTCGGTTAGGTTCGCCCTGAAGCCGCCAGGGACAAGTGTTCCTTGGGCCTTGACTCAGAATTCCGACGACCCACGCCTGCTGTTGGTGTTGGCCGTGAATCCCCTTGAGCAGTTCGCAGCTTCCACCTCACACCTCGCACCAAGAAACAATCTTCGGGCTCCGGCTTCTGCTTCCCTGTCCGATGATGGACGATGGATGTTTCCCCAAGTAATATTGCCTTGCATGGTTCTTTCTCTCGATGGATTGCTGACAATGCATATTTCCCAACGTCCCCGTACTGCATAGTACTCGCACGCTACCTTACGGATAGGGATCCTTTCCCATATTCCCTGTCCTTACACCAACCGAACAATCCATCCATGAAACTTCCATCCCGTATCCGTGCAATATTGCAACCAACGTCATCTCCCGCTGCTGCCCATCACCATATTTTTTTTTCTCCCCTTCTCGCGCTCGTTCCAACGTGAGGTATCCGTACTGACACCCTGCCTTACCATTATCAAACGTGCTCAACACAACATTCGACATACGAGCCAATGTTCCCTCAAAGTTCAAATAGACCCAGCGGTCATGTACGCCTCACAGCACACATATCGGGATGGACAACGCCCGTCCCCCAATCCTTGCCGCTTCCCCCCTCCCTTCCCTCCGATCTCAATCCCTCCGCTCCAGAATTCGTCTGCTAGGTCATCAGCAACGGGGCAACTTTTCTATTCTCATCTCAGCACGTACAGCACATCATACAGCCGAGACAGGGTCCCGTCCGGTCCAAACGAGCCACCCAGCGATCTCGAGAGACACTCGCTCGCATAAAACCAGCAAACCGGACCAGGCGCGCTACCCTACCACCTATCTCACCTCACCTTACATGCCGTGTTTGCTGCTTGCTACCTGCTTCGCTTCAGCAGCCTTCTATTAGCACGCATAGTAGATCTGCTACAGCCTACTGCTGCTGCTGCTGCTGCCGCTGCCGCTGCAGCTTCTACTCTCTCAATCACATCTCATCCCTCACTCCGCCAAGTCATTCGGAGAGGAGCCACACCCAGACATCCTGACACCCCCCTACCACTCTCACCCCCGGGACCGAAAAGCACTCCCCTCCTGTCCTGCTCAAGGCCGAACTGGGCTTGCCGTCCTTCCCCGGGATTGGACAAACAGCACGAACCCCGCCACCCTCACCAGATGTGTTGCTACGAACAGGAATACGTACCATGTCCTCTTGTGGTTGAGGTGAGCGTCTTTTTGCGACAGCTGCAGCACTGCGTAAAAGCTGCTGTTGGTGTGTGTTGCTGTTCATGCTGCTGCTCCTTCTCCTGCTTCTGCTGCTACGAGCTAACGCAAGGATACATCTCGCAGATACCCTTACCCTTAACCCTTATTTGAAAGACAACTAGGGGCCGAGATACCTGGCTGTTCTGTCTCCCGTACATAAAGTACCTTTCTCACTATCCGTATCCATACCTCTCCATTCGCTTCAACGACCAACGGCATCAACATCCATCGGCACCCAGGCATATTCGAGTCGGTCGCGACTCGCAACAAGCGAAAGTACAGTCCTGCATGTGCCGTACGTACGGGCGCAGGACCTGAGCCTGAACCTGAACCGGAACCTGGACCTGGACCGATTGCTCTCTTCGTTCTTTCGTTCGTTCGTCGTCACGGCGCGGTTGCTATCCCCGGCCAAGGTTGTTGGTACGGACACTCACTCGACCTGACTGGTCGCTCGGCTCAGTTGGTTTGCTGCCCTGGGTGGGAGAAAAGCAATAATTATCTCTCCTGGTGCCAAAGGAACGACAAACAACCGACAGCCAAAAGGGTCTTCCGCTTTTTTCGCAAACATACTTTTCTGTCCTATCCCATTTCTTTCCTTTCCTATCCGCTGGGGACCGCTATGAAATGATCCTTCATCCCACTTCTCTACATCTCCATCCATCTTGTCTACGGCTGTGTGCGCCTTCAATATCAACTTCAATCTCATGACCTCTGGATAGACAACCTTGGTCTTGCTTGACAGACAGGACGACACGGGAGGAGACGACCCAGATCGATTCGATATACTGATTTCACGCCCGACCGTCATTTTACATACGTTGCGCAATGCCAGTGGCCAAACGTCAAGGTTGGTTCTTGCGATCTTTTTTTCCTGGCTGGAGCGATTGATTTTATTGATTTTGCCGACTATTTTCCCGCAATTTTCTCATTCCTATTGGACACCCACATGCGTACTGCGATACGAGCGTGGATTCGCAGCCCGAGGCCCGAGAGAAAGGACAGATTCGCGCTCTGGGGAAGAGAGACAGACGCTGATTAAATCCCAAAAGAAGAAAGCCCAATCATCATGGCCCCTCCAACGGCCGCAAAACGATCGCATGCTGCCATCAGCAAAGGCGGCCAAAACAAAATTGAATCGCCACAACAATGGTGAGTTCATCCATTGGAACCCTTCTCTCCGTGATTTGGTTTCCACTTCACGGAGACGAGTCCTGCTGCGACGTCACGAGAATCGCTGCTAACACGTCGCCCAAGGACCGAACCTATCATGTCCATCGAGGCTTTTGACTGTTCCAAGTACGACTATATGCCAGACGAGAGCGGCGGCTTTTGGCAGCTGCAACCAGATTATGCTACGGAGGAGCTACCTCGGACGATACCTCGCATCGCTACGAGCATGTCACCCAATCTCAAGACGCAGGACATCGCATTTCCTTGCCTCGTAGGGCCTTGCCAAGCACCGCCCTTTCAACGCGAAGCCGACCTTGAACGGCATTACAAGCAAGTACATGGCGACAATCAGACTCAACCATCACCAGCTCTGTCATTGAAGGACAGCACACCCGCAACAAGTGTCAGCAACCCGAGTCCGAAGGTGACCACCAAGGGCAAACCCGCCGCCAAGGCAAATTCCAAAGCAGCGGGCGGAGGAAACCGCAATAACAGCGTCGCCGGCGCCAGCGGCAAGAAGGATGACGACATTTTCAGCTGCGACTATCTATCCTGTAACCGCAAAAACGAGCCCTTCAGTCGAAAAGACCGGCTGCGAATCCACTACGTCGATGTGCACAAGGAGGATGTCAACAAGAAGGGCGGCGACATCACGGAGGACTGGCTGCAGACGCGCAAGGCGTACCCGGCCTGGTGGCGCTGCACAAAGTGCCTATCGAGAGTAAAGGTGGAGGACAACGGATGGGAGTGTCCCAAGGACGGCACCAAGTGCGAGGACAAGCGCCGCGAGTTCCGCAAAAAGCTTCAGAACATGTGAGGCTCTTTATGCGCCCTTTGCAGCGGCGGGGTCGCATCGGTCGGCTGAAGGTCTGGGATATCAAAATCGGAGTTTTTATCGCATAAAAAGTTGTCTCCTGCGGGATGACGGAGAGGCGTCGCGTGTGTTTTTTTCATGGCCGACTCTACAGGTCCGACTTGATTCATCGTCATCAGTCTATTTCATTTGGCTCGGGGCTGCTATCAACGGTTGGGGAAATGGCATTTGGGGGTTTTATTCTCTTCATCTTCTTTCTCTTCCTCCTTCCGCAAGGACGCTCGTTGGCATCGTCGTTGCGTCTACGTTTTGTTTTTACTAAGGTATTTATTGTTTTCTGGATCTTCTTTTTTTTCTTTTCGGGTGGACGATATCTTATGGCCTTGGCGGCCTTTTTAGAAATGATGACACGATTAGGACTTTTGTGGTTTCTCCTTGATGATGCGAACGCGAGGGGTCTTACGTGCGTCCAAGACTGGGAGTTCCCCTCGACAGTTCTCACCTCGACGTCTCGAATATCTCACCGGGCCCACCGAGCCTACCGAAGCGAAGCCGACCGAGGATTCCGCGCCCATCAATCATCGAAATTGCTCACCGACCGGTCCGAGGTCCGACACTCGTCGCGACGGCCAAAAAGACACGATTACCGTTCCCGCCGAAGAATTCCTGCAACCCTCGACGCTCCTCCGCGGCGTTTTTTTCTTTGTCTACCTACGCCAAAATATCCCTCCCCATCAGAGATCCTTCTAAGAACAGGTGGTCTGATTTACCGGGCGACGCGGTGTGGTGGTGGTGGTTGTGGTGCACTTGGATGCTGGATGCTGGTGCTCCCAGCTCAGCCTCCAAATCTGCGCGGTATCCATCCTCTTGCAGATGCCACGCAGCCCGTGATTGGCGAGCTCGCTGCAACCCACCCTCTCACGCACACTTGCACATCCCGGAAGGGTCCTCCCCGGGCAAGGGGGGCGAGGAAAGGCAGGGTAATCACGGCCGCGGTATATCCACCCACCACCGCAACCTTTTAGCACCCCTTCCCTCCTCCGCCCGCGTGGCATGCAACCATTGCGGGAGGGGGGACCACGGCCGAATCGCCCGGGGGGGGTTTGGTGAGAGGGGGGATCCGAGATACCGATCGTCTTTTTTGATCGGGGGTGTCGGTTTCAATTGATTCTGGTATTCGACGCGAGGGAGAGTGAGGTTTGTTTGTGGTTTTTTGTTTGTTTGGTGACTTATTAGGTGATTCGAGGGAGAAGAAGAAAGAGGTCAACTGGTACGGCCTTGGGATGCGACGATTGATGGGGATTGTGTTAAAAGAGATGATTCCCATTTACTGATACCCATTCTGAACAGTTGAAATAGCATTTCTTTCGAGGAAGGGTTTTGTTGTAATGTTTGCGACAGCGGCGATGCAAACACTCAGCTCCTCCTCTCCCGACTCCAACGAGTTTCTTGGAACTCGTCTGCTTTGCCTGGACGAAAGGGGCCCTCCCTCGCCCACGATATCATTGACCAGCCGCCGGTTGAAACTCGAACCAACGTCATCTCGGCAGCTTTGCGCGCGTGCGCGTGAAAGGACGTTCTCCGCGGAAGTGACGGCCCTTTCAGACGGAGCCTCGAGCGCGCGATGACCGAGTCGTGTTTTGTTTTCAAAGGGTAATCAAGTTTTGTCGAGGTTTCTGTGTTCCATGTCCTGAGGAACGAAAGTGCGTGGGCTTGTGTGTGGGTTGAATTGTATGAGGAGATCGCAGAAGACGAAATCGGTATGCGGTCTGTTGCCCGTGGCGGATCAAGGGACTTCTCTTTCAACCACAGGGTAAGCGTATGTCCGCGGAAGATGTTTTTTCTTCTCGTAGCTTTGGGATATCATGTCGCTGCCGCTGTCTTGCTCGGCAACGGGGAAGAGATGAGTACTAAGGATTTTGTCTGTTGATATTGGGCTTGGGTAGTTCGAATTCTGCTCCGAAGCCCACCTCCACCAAGCATAGCCAGCGTGGAGGGGGCTTTGTCCCGAGCTGCCGAGAAAGAGTGACAATCCCAATGAGACCGAGCTCAGTTCCGATATTGACGCTCGCGAGCATCCGCGCTGGTAAGTGAGTTCTCGTGATGCCCCCCGTTCGGAGAGTAGTGCTTGGTGAGGTTGTATGTGCTCGCCCTACAGGGGGCGCGCTTTCTAGCAGTGAACAAGGCAACAGTGTTTAAGTCACATTCGCCATGTCACAGTCGGTAGCCATGAGGCCAAGAAGACATCTCATCTTCATCGTATCGGCTGGTGGAGTTATGTATCAGAAGTTGCAGCAACATTCTCGGGACATTGTTTGTCGTTCGTGGTTGTTCGCAATGAGTTCCGTTCTGGGGTTCATCGTTTTTGGAGTGGCAACTCCGTCGGGACAAGTCGAGGGGTATAAGAAGCCCGGCTCCCGCGTTCGTTGGGAAATTCAGGGCAGATCTCCGTAAGAGCAGTGTACCTTTCTCAGCTTCTTTTTGTCCAGTATGAGGAGCCCCCCTCGAGTTACTTGCAAGTTTCGATCCGACAAGTCAGCAAGTGTCCTGGGCGTTGTTGTGCTTTAAAGGGCACCAAGGGGTAGATGGATATCTTTTGGCGTTGCTTCTGTCGGGGGGTTAATCGGCCTCCGAAAGAACTGAATAATCCTTAAGTAGGATGACGGATGCAGGTGTCTACTTTTTCGTCGTTTTGATGACCCAGTGCGCACGTGGTTACATCTATGGCATAGCCCGAATCGACCACGACGAGAACAGCTAATGGAATTTCAAGTCTCGTTGTGGAGAATCACTCAACCCGGGTGCTGCGCTTCTCTTTTATAGATGGGACCTACATGCCGGCGCTATGTCTGAAAACTCTTTCCCTGAGAGGTCACAATTAGTCGATAGGCATGTACGGAAGACATGTTCGGCAGAGACGGGGTCCCCCACGTCATTCTAGGTATATAATAGAACAAGTGGTATTGAACCCTCGAAAGGTCTGTCGCCCAAAATCGACCCAGAGTTCATTCTACGACAGTGTTAGATCTTCATCCTAACATTGCTTTCTTGGTGGAAACTCGTCAAAATTTGTAATACCAGAAGAAGTCATAGAGAAGACGCTGCTTCGCTTTTGTCTCCCGTCTTAGTTGTTTCCCAAGTGTTCTTAGATGAATACACAGATGGCCAGGTTTCAGACGAGGCCTCTCGTCCTGTAGAGGCTAGCTTGTCAGAAATATGTTTGTATCCGACCCATGATCAACCGATCTTGAACAACCCAGACAAAATCAACGTCCAAGCCGCGACTTCAAAATCGACAATGAAATCTATCTTCCCTTTTTAAGGGGGATGGATAGAAATGTTCGGCTTGTTCGAAGAAACATGACCAAACCGAAGCGTCAAGATACAGGTCGTTTGGTCGACGTTGGTTGGCCGTCACCACCTAAAAGAAGAACGAAGATGCTCAACCCCGTGCGGGCCACCTGTGTGCTTGAGTCGCTCTTCATCACAACCAAAGCAGGCTTGGGCTCACGAGGCATCAGGTATAAGACGGATGGAGCAGTGGAGGGAAAAGAGTCTAACCCCAGCATGAAACTCTGTTTTGAGTCCTATGATCTGTCCGACAAGGAGCAGACTAATCAACAAGAACCATAAATTTGATTCGAAAACGACGAGGGAGTTGCGGCTGCCGGCCGATCACCCAGAGCGAGTGTTCTTATTAAGCATGATAACGTATGGATGTCGTCGGACGTCTCTTCTGTTCTCTATGTATTCAGCCACAAAAGGAATCAAATACCCCTTTTCAATTAACATGTTGTTGTTGGGTCTTCGATGTTCTTCTTTGGTCGTTGTGACGGCTTCCATGGTGTAACCGCTAAACGCTGCGTTGCCAAGAAAACCCTCTGTGTTTCCCATCTTTCATGTTTGGTGGGGGACGTTTTCTTTTACAATTTGAGATTATATACAGAGTGAGACAGCCGTATCTAGGTTTTGTATGTACGGCGACGTTTACCAGTGATAGCTGCGGGATGGCTCTGTGATTTGGCTGCATGTGAGGAAGATGGGAATCATTGTGCTCCTGAACTTGGATGCAGCGATGGTGGGGAGGTAATCTCATTGACGGCTGGTATCCAACCTAAAGCCTTCTCTCTATCATGTAACTTGGCTTCTAGTTCTCAGACCATGTAGTTGGAAACAAAAACTGTGTCTAACTTCCCCAAGGACAGCGGAACTAACGACAGCGAGTCCTTCGTTGCCCTTCTGCATATACAGCAGGGATTGACCTCGCGGTATATTTCGGTTATAATCTCCGAATCGTAAGCTGCACGCTCGACGTGAGGTCTCCGTCAAGCCAGCCAGGGTGCAGGAGTATAGCTGCCGTCAACCCGATATCTACGTCAATGACCCAGTCGAACTTTTAAAGGCAGTCCCAGTCACTGACATGTCACTTTATTTGCAACCAAAGGACCGTCAGAAGGCTTTTTTTCGACGTCTTTCTCATCATTTATAACAGTTTCTGGGCTTCTACAGATTGTACCCCTGAGTCGACTCGAGGCCTTCCATGAGCTCTCTCATTCCCAACCGATCCAACAATCCGAACCTCAGTGTCTTTCGCCTACGTCTCTGGTTATCTTCCGGTGTTTATTCTCATGGAATCATAACAGAAACAAGCTTTCAGGCGCAAGAGTTCGTCATCGATGGTTGCATCACACACACCAAGATCACAGCCAAGCCCATAGCAGTTCATCCACGAACAGAACTCTCATCAAACATTCTGTCCATCGAGAATCCAATGAACTGCTCAATATTGGCAGTTTTATACCGTGGCCAAACTCACAAAGCCCCACTGTTTTCCGTCGTATGTGGCTACGGATCTGAGAGACGGCGTCATGGAACGCCATAGTGCGAAGTCTGGATTCCAGCGACGTCGACTATATAATACAAGTAAGATTTCAGCATTGAAGAATAGGCAAATTTGATTCTCTGATGCGACCAGCGTATAGTGGAATCTACCCTATCGTTCAAGCCAAAAAGTAAACTACATCCTCAGGACTGAAGTCATCCCCAAGATCATGAGTTTGACCCTCCGTATCCCAGCGTCCGGCGTCCTCCGCATTTCCCAAATATCCCTCCTCGAATGAGTACCAGAAGCAGACTCCCCGTGAACTTCATCACAACTTTGTCATATCGTCTTCTAGCAAAGGCTCTATCTTGTCCTTTTCAAGAAGCTGAGACACAGAGTGCGCCCATCTCACGTTGCAGAAGCCCTCAACTAAACAGTCGAGCATGAGGTATTTGAGGTAAAGATCTAATCATACTCTAACACAACTTGTCCAAATATGCTGATTGAGATGTAAGTGGAAGGCTTTCACTATCGCGTCCTCTTCCGCTTTTCCCAGGGGACATGTACTCATACTCATATCTCAGAAACACCGGGTGCTTCCAGAGGGATATGAAGTCTTGCGACAACCCGTCTAGTCCTCTGCAGACGAACACGATCCATACCACGGGAAGCGCTTCCGCTATCTAGAACAGACCTCTACATCGAAAACCCACACCCGGCCAGAAGCTTGACCACTATATAACATACGCTTTGCCGGTCTGACCTCTCACTCTGCGGACCGGATTGGAAACCTCATTTGGGGTCGTTTCTTGAGAGTGGCACTCTTTGTGTGCAGCTCCTCTCGTATGATACAGACAACAAGTGCCCAAATCGACGCCGCTCGAGCCCGACAGCGACTACCATCCATCATCTCTGCCATCTCACTACTATTCGCAACCAAATACTCACAGTCCACCTACGCTGAACTCCATGCCTTGCAAAGACTTCGATGATGGCTGGTACATTCTGCTTGATGTCATGTCAGCCTGCCGCCGTCTAACCGCCGATGGCCGCGACTATCCATACGCTAGAGTAACTGATGACATGGAGACCCATATCCAACGGCCCTTAAATAAGCAGTAAAACCCTGTCCTTCGATCCCACGCCGACGACGAAATATCTCGTCGAAGCAGCTTGGTGGGAGGAATATGGATCGAGATTTCCTCTCTATAACAAACACAGACTTGACATTATCCATGACGAGGAAGCTCAGCACTGCTATTGGCTTTATCCTCTGAACCGCACACGTCAACATTGATTGCTCATGCAAGATTCCTTGAAAATTCGTACACACGAAGATAATATTTACATTCGCTGCGGGTCCCGACCCTGGCGAGCGCCCATCGTCTTCAATCAAAGATCACGAATCGCCCAAGGCGATATCGACGCTTTGAGTTGTACCTTCGCAAGGGGATAGTCACGCTCAATTCCAGCTACCACCGGGGTCCCCTTTTTCTCAGCAAGTGATGCGCACGCATGCTTATCGACCAACCCGTCCGTCCGTCCGCTCGAACGCCGAATCCCTTAATCAAACCCCCCAGCCTTCCCTAATGCAGCCCGAGATGCCGTCTAATCAAATATCATGGTAATCATTTCCGTCATCGTTCTTACTGTCGCATCGCTCCGGCGTCGGCTCAGGCGAGGTAGCGGTACGTGGGCGTCGACGCGTCCTCCACGCGCTCGAGGTACTCGCGCACTATGAGGTCCTCGATGCGCTTCTTGATGAGACTGATCTCCGGCTTGAAGCGGCTGCTGAGCTGATCGATGACCTCGGTGATGAGGTGCGAGTGAGTAAGCTCCTTGCGTTGCCTGGTAATGGTTAGTCTACGTAGTGCAATAGCGCGAGACGGGAAACAAACTTCATGATTCTGACGAGTGCGGCATCAATGACATGGGCACGGGTCTGGTTGTTCTTCTCCTCGGTCTGCTTCCTCTCATCGTCGCCTTCGACCTTGGACGTGGCGTTGATGATGGGTGCCTTGATGCGCATCTGCTTGCTGACAAAGCCACTGTTGAACTTGAACTTGTCTCCGGGTTTGACCGACTTGTTGGCGGGATCCTTGAGCAGAACCCGGGCTTTGGGAACGACGGAGATTGACGTAAGGACTCTGACAAGGTCTTGGAGGGGGATGTTTGTCTTGGCTTGGATCTCCTCCAGGGACAGCTCCTGACCGTCCTCCAGATCATTGAAGAGCATAAGCACAACCATGCCGTACGTCGGGACATTAAGCTCGTATCTTCGCTCACGCGACAACGGGCCCTTGCCGCCGGGGATGGCGGGGAAAACCATCTTGATGTCGGCACTGCCGGTAGATCCCAGCCAGGTCAGCTTGCGACCACTGCGGTTGGTAAGGTAGTACTTGAGCAAGCTCTCCTGCAGGCGCTTGATATCCTCCGGCCAAATGCAGCCAGTGCCGTCGGCGAATTGCGAAGTCCGTCCCATGATATCGGGGGGCCACGAGTTGGTCGTCAGGATGCTCACAGCAAGGTCGATCTGTTTGCGTTCCACATCGCCCAGGCCTCTAATATGGTCTCTGTAGCCCGCAGACAGCTCGGACGAAGACTCCATGTCTCTGAACATGCCCTCGAATTTGGCGGTAAACTGGTTGCCGAGTTCCTGCTTCATGCGCGAGATCATCGACTTCTCCACGTCGTGACTCTCCGACTTGTTGTGAAGAAGACGCTTGGCGAGGTGCTTCTGGTAGTATCTTTCGAAAAGATCCTTGTCGGAAAGGTAGCGGATGATGGTGATGGCCTTCTCCAGAACTTCCTCGGTCTCAGTCTCCGTCTTGCCTCGAATACCACGGCGCAGGTTGTCGTCGATAAACAGGGAGACGTATTCGGAGCTCTTCGTGAACATGTTGATGAAGTCAGAAAAGCTTTTCGTGAGAGCAGTCTGAATGATGAGGTCTTCCTGGAAACACTTCTTCCACAGATTGTCGAATTTGTCCTTCAGCTTAAGGACGTCGTCGACCCACTTGATGGCAGCGGCGGTCTGCTGAGCAGAGGAGCTCAACGTCTTGGTCTTCTCCGCGCCCTCCGCTTCCTCACCGTCGGGCGCAGGAACCGTTGCAAAGTTGGTGTCCTTCAAAATCTGCTCGATTTCCAGACCAAGCTCAACAACTCTGCTAGACAAAATCGCCTTGAGGGATGTCTTCTTCGAGTCGACCCTCGAAACAAGCTGATATAAAATGGAGAGCTCTTCCACGCGGTCGTAGTTGACCATTGACTTCAATCCGCTGCCTTCCAGATTCAGGAAGTCGTCCAAATGCGCAGAGATCAGCTCTTCCTCTACCACCTTGGTGGATTTCTCTCTTGTCTCATAGTGAATGGTAGTGTCGCATCGGTCGTTCTCCTCAATCAAGCGGCGTTGAGTGTGTCGCAGCCAGGCGCCTGCATCAGCGTCACGAAGTAGCCGCTCACACTCCCGGGCGTAGTACTCGCGTTCTGACCGCAGATACGCTGGCTCGAAAGTTGTAAGATACAGCTTCTCCGCCTCGTTCTCGTCGTCTGTTTCGTAAAGACAGTCCAGCATGCGGACGATGTTGCGCAACAAGTGGCGATCGATGTTGTCTCCATCCCGCTCCATGTTGATCTGGTCCAAAATGACCGAGTTCAAGATCTCAAAGACGGTGTGCTCGCCGCTAGAGTTCAAGTTGGCTCGAAGAATGTGGTCTCGGAACAGGCCGATGGTCGCAGTGTAGATGGATGCTCGTCGGGCATCTTGCGTGTAGCCGCGATCGAGGTACATGAGGATATCGGCGGTCATGTTCATGGAAGTGTTGTGGTGGTCCCAGGAGGCTCTCACGCCCCGTAGAAAGTGCTCGCCCATCTTGCGTCGTTCGTTGACTGACGTGGCCGAGCCACCCATAGCGGCACTTACGAGGTTCGCAGTGACGAGTTTCTCGATATCGGGGATAACGTGCTCGGCAAAGTACTGCTCTTCGTACTGTTTGACGCGGTCGTACAGCATCTCTCCTTTCTTCTTAAGAACAATTTTGTACGAAGCTCGGTATAGTTGTTCGAAGGACAGCGTGCTGCAGTTCTGGTTGTGGATGTCGGTGAGGGCCTGCTTGAGGGTCTCCCAGCACTGCTCGAAGTCGCTCGTGTCGATTCCGGAGGTAAGCTGCTCAGGATGTTAGCTCGGCTTCTTCCGATGTCGCCGTCTCTCCAGTTCATCTCGACTCTCTCCATTGTTGAAAGTATGTAACAGGCAGTGCTCAATCACGCAAACGACATTGAATGGAAGTAGGGACGATGCAAGAGCAACAAGAAACCCATGACTTCGGTCGATTCCTCACACCACGACATCCCACAGCCTGAAGACCCCTCACCACCACCAATGCCTTCGTCCCAGACAAAAATGACAACTTACCCGGCTCGGACGGCGCGGGGGCCGAATGCGACCAGCCCGCATGGCCGTACCTCCTCCACCTCTACCAGAAATCATCTTGTAGACAGCCTTCTCGGTATCGGTATATCGCTTGCAAGTCGATAATCGCAGCAAAAAAGTTGTGTGTTGGGTTGCCGTTTCAGATCGAGAGAGCTATCGCGGAAACCCGAGTAAGTGGCGGCGGGGTAGCTTTCCCAGAAAGTGTAGCGGTTGCAGACAGACGATGGCCTGGGGAAAGTGGTTGAAGAAGGGAGTCGGAGGGGTAGAACAACGCAAAAGAAAGGGCTCGCCTAGCTAGCCGTCGTAGTGTTGACCGCGCAAGGCAGTTGCAGGTTCGCGGCAGGATCAAGTGTTGAAAAAGGCATCGCAGACAGGCAGATGTTGTTGTCTGAAGTTCACACACAGCGAGGCTGCGCTGCTTGCCCGACGCCGGGATGGTCCGCGCGTGCACACGAGGCGGAAGGCGCGACCGGGTTGTCGGACCCAATCGATTTCGACCCTTGCCCTGGATGGGAAGCGCACAGACCGTTCTGGTAGGACTGAAGAGTTCTGATTGGCTGATTTTCAATCCAATAATCCACAGCTTTGCGCCACATGTGGCGTACATTTTTTTTTTTTTAAATTGACGGAGCCCGCAGTGACGGCATTCCCAGGCCAGGTTTGCGCCGCAGTTCAAGCCAGACCTCGAAATTCACGAGCTTCCACCCTCACCACGACCAAACGTCCAAATCACCCCCACGGTAGTCTGCCGTCGCAACGCATCAAAATGGCTTCCCGCTCAGCATTTACCAGGCTCGCACCCGTACTGCGCCAAACAGCACGCCCCAGCGCATCCCCCATCATGCGCCTGATCCCCCAAGGCGTCTTCGCATCCCAAGCACCCCTCCAACCCGCCGTCTCGGCGCGCCTGGCACACTCAATACCGAAGCCCAAGGCCGCGCGCAAGGCGGAGGACATGTCGGACCAGCAGATCCGCCTCGAGTCGAACCCGCACTACCAGCTCGACTTCACCTGCGTCCCCTGCGACACCCGCTCCCGCCACAAGGTCTCTAAGCAGGGCTACCACCACGGCTCCGTCCTCATCACCTGTCCCGGCTGCCGCAACCGTCACGTCATCAGCGACCACCTCGGCATCTTCGGCGACAAGAAGGTCACCGTCGAGGACCTCATGCGCGAGAAGGGCAGGCTTGTGAAGAAGGGTACTCTCGGCGAGGATGGCGACATCGAATTCTACCCCGACGAGGGCGCTCAGGCTGCGGATGGAGAGAAGAAGGACTCTTCTTGAGAGGAAATGACCAAACACATCGAACGAAATAATGTACAACACCTGTGAAATTTGGCGAGGGGAGGGTAAGGGTCACAAAAAAGACGGCCTCGGTCCGCGGGGTTATGACTGCATAGAAGACGGCGTTCTGGATACCCATCACCACTGCACATGGGAGACGAAAAGCTCAGGACGAATTGTAACAGTAGAATAGATAAAAGCTCACATATGAACGGGCGACGTAGCCCTTGTACTATAGGATACACCATGTAAAATCCTCACCATTTTCCCAAACCTCAAAACGCCAGTCCATGCAATCTAGGTGCAAACTTCAACAATTACCACCCCTTGTACGCCTGTCTGGCCGCCTTGTTCTCGGCGCTCCTGACCTTCTTCTTTTCCTTCTTCTTCTCCGTCTTCTTCCTCTTGTCCCTGCCGTACTTCTCCGGCTGCGCGAGCGCCTCGATCTTGCGCTTGCTCGACCTCTGCTGTCTCCTCGTCCGCACCTCCTCCCTGATCTCGAGCAGCGTCTTGGTGTACTCGGCGGTGCCGAACTTCTTCTGCAGGGAGTCCATCAGGATCTGCGCCCTCGTCTTCAGACCGTCAAGCTTGGTCTTGAACTGGTCGTCCATCGAGAAGGGCACGGGGATGTTGGGGTCCGTCAAGTTCTGCAGGGGGTAGAGGATCGTCTTGAGCGACGGCTCCAGGTGCTCCTGCGGCACGCGGCGGCAGATGGTCTCCAGCACCTCCATGGCGACGACCTTCGGGGTGATGGCGGTCGACTTGGGGCGCACGTCCTTACGCAGCAGGGAGGACAGCTTCCAGAAGAGGTATTGAAGGTCCTTGCGCTTCTCCTCGATTCTGTCCTCCTCCGCCTCCTGCTCGTCTCTGTCTCCCAACGTCTCTGCCTCGGGTACGTTCTGTACCTTGACGGGCAGGCGGGGACCCAGGAAGATCAAGATCTGTGTGAGTTCCGCGGCGAGGGCGTCGTCGATCTCGGGCGTCCTCAGGGCGTACATGGCCAGCCGGACGAGCTCCTCGATGTCCTCGCACTCAAGATTGAGGCCATGAGATCCCTTGAGTGTCGCCCCGGCCTGGGCTGGCTTGCCGGCGTAGTCGGCCAGGAAGGCGCTAAGCACCTTGGTGGTGCTCAGCTTGACCGAATTCTCGGGGTGCGTGAGACATGTGCGGACGTCGCTCCACAACTCGCGAGATTCTGACGAAAGGAGTCGAGCTGGGTACTTCTCCGTGAGCACCTGCAGGTCGTGGAGGACAGTCTTCATGAGGTCCTCGTCTGCGACGCGGATGTCGCCGGTTCCCACGACCTCGCTGATCTTGCTGATCACCAACTCCAGCTCCTTCTTGTGCTTGGTGGAAGGCTCCTTGGCCTCAAAGAAGAAACCGAAGGCCTGCAGAGCCAGCTTGGTCACGGCTGCGTTGTCCTCCTGCTCAAGCCACGATCGCAACAGCGTCATGAAGTTCTGCATCCTCTCCTTGTCGGCCTTGCGGAACATCTCCTTGAGTACCTCTCCAGCGGCGAGGCAGCACTTCTCGCTGTCGTCGTTGGCAAGGACCATGACTAGGGGCAAGAAGCAGGTGGAAATGGCTTCCTGGACAAAGTCGTCGGCGGACTTCATCAACAGAAGATGAACAACCTCCATGACAGACAGGCGGCCTCCCTCGCGCTCGTATGTGAGGTTGGCGACGATAAAGTTGAGCTGCTTGACCCAGCGAGCCTTCCTCTGCGGGTAATCCTTGAGGAACTGGAAGAACGCTCCTCTTGCGAGATCTCTCGTGTTCTGGTCGTCGTTGGTAATCATGACGGTACCGACGTAGTCCATAGTGTCGTAGACGACCGCGGTCTCGATCTGGCGCCCAAGAACGGAGCGCAAGAAGTTGAAGGTGACGTGGCGGTAGAGGGGCTCCGTCAGGTCCTCCTTGAGCTTGCCGAGGAGCAGGTCGATTGCGGCATCCTTGACAGGAATGTCCTTCCGCTCGCGGAGAACGACGGAGAGCCATTTGAGAGCTGCCTGTGAAAGGTCGGTCGTGGTGGAAGTAGACATGGAAATGCTCTTCGTGGCCTCCTTGGTAGCGACCTTAAACAGGTCAACGTCCTCGTTGTTGTTGAACGGAACCTTTACCAGGACGGTGAGCACTTTGAATGCTGCAACCTTGACGTCGTCTTCGCCGCCAACAATAGCATCTCCGATGATGGGGACGAAGCCGGTAATGTTGGCTGCGGTACGCAGGCTGTCGTGCTTCTTCCAGACAGACCGAAGGATGTCAAAGGCAAACTTGACCAGCTTGAAGGTGTACTTGCCGGCGGTGCCGTGGTTATCCCTTTTCACTCCCTTCTGGTAGAGGTATCGCTTCGTGCGGAAGTCGACCTTGGGAGCCGCCTCCGGCTGTTGGCTCTTGTAGACTTCCTGAATGACCTCGTAGCAGAACACCAGCGTGTCACGGCTCTCTGCAGCAGGGTTCTGCAGCAGACCGGCCGTGATTCTTGCCAACAAGGCCTCGATCTTGCGGACAAGCTTGAGGTCGACCTTTTGCAAGAGGAGGTTTTGCAGAGGGTGGACAAGAGCGACGAGCTTATTGATGGAAGCCGACTTGGCAATGAGCTCCATCGAGTCCTGAGACTTGCCGGCCTTGACTTCCTTCATCTGGCTGATGTAGCCCTCGGCATCCTTCTCTTGGCCGGTGGCGCCGAAGATGTCGTCGACGATGACGGCAACAATGGACCAGAGAGCGTAGTCGAGATCACCCTGCTGGAATTCCGGAATAACCCTCAGGAGCATGGAGTGGAGAGTGTACGAGAGAACGTGGAGTTGGTAGCCGCGCTTGAGAGCGCCACGCAGTTCCTTGAGGATGAAGCCAAAGTAGGTCGGTCCCAGTACTGAGGCGATTTGCACCAGAGTATCTCTGGCCATCTCACGCGCAGTGAAGTCCTTACTGCGTAGAATGTGGCAGATGTCGGTCAGAACACCAGCCAGCTTCTGGCCCATTTCTTCCGACGGGAGGATCTTGAGGAGCTTGACGACGATGACACCAACCGGTACACGGTGACTGACCTCCGACTCGTCCTTCTCGTGAAGATGCTTGATCAGGGTGGGAAGGAAGAGGTTGCTGATGTCGGTGCTGAGCTTCTCTTGGGCGGGGACAGTGAGAGCCAGCCTCTTGACCGATGGCGCAGCTTCAGCATCATCCAACTGCATTGGGTCCGCGGATTTCGACTCCACAGAGACAACGAGGGCATCGCTGAACTTGCCAAGCAGTCGGTTGACTTGCTTCTGAAGATCGGGCTTGGATTCGACGTAGCTGATGTACCTCTGCAGGATCACGCGGTAGTGCTTCCAGTCGAGGGAGAGTGCCAATTTTCCAATGGTGGTTGTAGCCTGAGCGCCCAAGCCGTGGTCGTCGCTTCCGTCGGCGCGGTTGAAAATGAAGTTTTCGAGGAGGGGAATGAAGAACATGCTGAGGTTCTGACTGCTCATCTCTGAACCATCGTTGGCAGACTCGAGGAAACGGATGGCCTCCAATTGTCGGGAGGTGGCGGGACTAAGAATGTTGAAGAAGAAAGGCAACTCAGTGGTCTCCTCATCAAGCTCGCCCTCAAGGAGGCCCTTCATATCTGCCACCGGCTCCCATGCTGGCATCTGAGACAGCAGGTAGCCGAAGACTCTGAGATACTCTCTCCTGACGGTCGCGGACTCTTCACGGGCACCGGAGTAGATAGCTGGAAGCAAGATGGTCTTCAACTGAGAGTCGAACCCGGCCTTGGAGGCTTCATCTTTGCAAGACGCGACTTGGGAGATGAACTTGCGGATGCCGTCTGCGGAGTTGGAGGCCAGAATGCCGTACTCCTCGTCGGAGCGAATGAAGAAGATCAGGTTATGCAGCAAAGCCAGCCATTGTCTAACGGTGAATGGCGACTCTCTCTTCGTGATCTGGTTGAAAGCCTTGAGCCTCTGGTCGTAGTCCGGCTCGTCGATGCGATCGGAAGCGAAGGCGTTGAGAGAGCTGCAGATATCGGAAACCTCTTGAAGGGTATTGTCCTTGGCGGCAAGCGCAATGAGGACGCGAGCCAGCGCCTGTCTGTTGTCCGAATCCTTGAAATAGCTGAAGAGTGAGGACAGAGTCTCGTAGATAGCGATATCGGCAGTCGTCTCCTCGGCCTCTGTAGATCCGAGAATGGTAATGAAGCGCTCCAAAATGAGCAGAATCTTGCCCTTGGCTCTTGGGTTGACTCTCCTTGGGGGCTGGTTGAGGAGCCACGTAGAGATTCTGAGCGTCTGCTGGATGTTCTCGGAAGTTTCGACCAGAGGGGAGAGTTCGACAATGGCCTCGATAGAAGCCTCGAGCAGTTCATTACCCATGCTCTGGTTCTCCAAGGTCTCGGTGATGGTCTTCAACATCATCTCCATGTTAGCGTCAAGGAGCTCAGCCCGAATAAGCTCGTTGAACTCGGACTCCCCGGCAGGTGCCTGGGCCAGCTTGATGAGGTTGCGGACGATGCTAAGGGCAAAGACCTTAACATTTTCCTTCGCCTTCGGCACAGCCACGCACTCAATGACCTTAGGCAGGATCTGGTCGTTGATGGAAATGAATAATCCGGCCTTGGGGAGCTGAGACCAGGTCCAGAGAAGTTGCAGGATACCAGAGATTGACTGAGCGGTCTCGATAGGCAGCTTCTCGATTCTGGGGGTGACGACCTCGTTGACGATGGGTTCTGAGTAGGGCGACCAGTTGAAGTCCTGTGCGTTGCGGAACAAGGTGATGATGCACTTCAGGCCAGTGGTACGAATAGCCTTGAGAAGAGACTCCTGGGAAGCCTCGTTGGTCTCTTCAGCCTCTTCGTCTGACTCGATCTCAGTCTCCTTCAGGCGCCTGCAAGCAAAGATCAAGCAATACAGAACTGGGTGGAGAAGCTTCTCAACATAAGGACCGACGTGAGCGCCCAGCTCGTTGATCAGAGGCAGCATCATGTTCATGAAACCCACTTGCTTGCGAGCAGGGAGAATCTCTCGGTCGAACAAGTTGGAACGGAAGCCAGATTCATCAATGACACGAGCACCCTTGAGCCCGCCGATCGCGATATCCAGGAAGCTTCCCATATCCTCGACGCTCAAGTTTCTTAGAACTGTCAAACGAGTAGCTTGCAGACCATGGCGGCCGCTGGCTACACCCTTCTTCGAGATGGTGCGTCCATACAAGAGTCTCAGCAGAACAGGCATCAGCTCTGCCCGGTGCTCCGGCCGAATGACCTCATCGTTCTGAAGGAAGACCGTGACTTCGTTCTTGAATCTGGCCTCGTCGAGGAGGTACTCCAAGTTTTCCTGGTAAGGTCGGACTCCCTCCTGCTTCCATGCGAGGATGGCCTTCAAGGCTAGCTTCTGCACCTCGCCATCACCATTCTCTAACAAATGCAGAAGCGCGCGGTACACCTTCTCGTGCTGGTACAAGACCTTCGGATTGACGAACTGAGAAAAGACGCCAACCATTGCCTTTCGGTCCTGGAGCGACCAATCTTCTCCCTTGGACTGGGCCTCTTCGTCATCCGCACTGTCAGACTGCTCGTCCTCATCCTCGTCGACAGCCCAGGGCAAGAAGAAAGGCACCAGCTTGCGCGAGCGCTTTTCGGCAAAGATCGGCATCCCGTTGAACACCTTCAGCGCCTGTGCGCGAGCGTTGGCGCCGTGAGGATCGACCGCCTGCTGCTGCTCGTCGAATGCTTCAAGCATGAGGTCTGTGGCGTTGTTGACCACTTGTTCTACCTCATCAGCGATCTTCCAGAGCTTCTTGATGTGGAGACAGTCGAAGTCGGTGATTGCTTCCCTGCCTTGAAGCGACGGCTGACTGTTAGGTCCAGACCATCTCGGGGACGGGGTTTCCAGCCAGTTGAAAGCGATAGTGGAAATAGCCTCCTCGCCATGTTTTGATTCTCCAACCAACTTCAGTGCGGTGATTGTGTCGTCCCACAGGGGCGACAGCTTGACTGTCAACATGCCGAACATGAAAGATGGAATAGCCTTGGCGAGCCAAGAGTTCTCGCTCAGTGAGGAGTAGGTCTGGCCAAGCTTGCGAAGATGCATGGCAACGTTTCTCAAGCTTGAAAGCTCCATTGGCGTTTGCTCAATGTCCAGCATGAGGACATGGCAGGAATGCTCATCGGGCGTAGACTCGAGTTGCTGTAGAATCTTGAGAGATGCGAGGCGAAGCTCATGCGAAGGGGCTGAGAGGTTCTCGATCAGCGCCTGAACGACAGGGTCTTCCTCTCCAGTACCCTCGCTACTGTCACTGCTCTGGCGATCGGCAGACTGGGGCTGGCTCTTCGTCGCTTCGGCGTACTCGAGGTAAGCTTCAAGGAAGCCAACAGAACGGCTAAAGCGGGGCAAGGCCGCTCGGAGGAGAGGGTTCAGGGCGGAGTCCACGGGGCCGGCGGCCTTGCTCATACGGAGGTAGGCATGGAAGCCTTGGCTAACACTGAAATGAACCTCATCGGATGCCAGCGTCGACGACGGCTTGAGCGCAAGCCTGAGCTTCCTAAGCAAGAGCTCTGCGATTTTGGCGTTGGCTGATGGGTGAACAGTCGTGGAGTAAAGGAGGTCTAAGAGGGCTGAGTATTTCGGTAGGCACTTATCCCGCCATGTCTGGGGGTCTTTGTCGTAGGCTCCGCGTTCTGGGAATGGTGATGCCTCGAGGCGCTCAAACTTCGACACAATCTGGTCCTGCCAGCTACGCGGAAGGTTGCAGGTTTCCTTGCCTCCTGGAGACGGCAGACTGCCATTCTTGACCATACGCGGGAGGAGCACGCACAGCATATCCTCGTTTCGTCCGTCAGACCAATGGCTTACAATAAATCTAATCGTCGTTAGCGCCTACATGGTACAAAGATGAATAGTATCGCTTACCTTTGGAAATATGTTTGGAAAAGACTGCGAAAACGCTGGGCATCGAGATCCGAAAAGTAGGCACAGAATGGAATGTAACATCTCATGAGTTTCTCCCTCTGGAGGGCAGTCATGAAGTCCTTGATGCAGGGGATCAGAGCATCAATCGGAGCCTGGTGCCAGACGATGGCAGCATTGACAATCACGTTCTTCCAGAGGAGACCAATTTTGTCCTCAGTCACCTCTGGAGAATTTTGCGCCATTGCATCCAGCATAGCCGTCATACCCTCGACATGAACAGGCCAGTTGCTGATGCGAGACCCGTGCCGGACTCCCGCGGCTGTACCGAGGACCCTAATCAGCGGCACAAACTTCCATGCCTTGGTCGGTTTGGGCTCCGCCAAGGCCGCCTGCACATGTTCTTGGATCGCTTCGAGGACCGGCGCAAGGTCCTTATCGTTGGAGTGGTGAATGATGCTGGTAAGAACACCGCAAACGAGATCGGTCCAACTCGCTGTCGGGGTGAGGTCTGCTTCGCTTTCGGGAATAGCCTTCACTAACGCTGTGAAGATGGCTGGTCCGGTCGAGTGAATCGTCTGGCCTGGGCCCTTAATGGCCTCGGCGAACATGGTCATGAGACCATCTTGGTATAGTTGAAACTGCTTCTCTCCCACAGTGTCTCGGAGGTCGTCCCTGGCGTGTTCAACGATGGCAACGAGGGCCGTCTCTCGGTTCGCTGGTGCTGCAGCCTTTTTGATCAGAAAGCTCAAGGCCTCGGCAGCGAAACGGGCAATGTGAGGAGGATGCCGAGCCTTTCCCAAGAGCGGTGTCATAACATCGTATGTCGGTCGCAGATTCGGTACTAAAAGTCTTGAAAGGTACTTGAACAGAAAGGCGAGCGCCGCAAAAGTCCATTCGATTACTTCCACATCTTGGGGCTTTGCGGCGATGGCAGTAATAAGTTCGAGAGATTTGGCGTAGTACTTCTCGAACCTGACACCGATGTCATGCGCAAACGCTGTTAGGAGGTCCAGAAGCGGCTCCAAAGCCTCCTTCTCTTGTTTCGCAATCGCTGTTGCTAGCGACTCAAAGATCTTGGCCTCGAAATGCAGAATCTGGGGCAGACTCTCGCAGAGCGGCAAGACCTCCCTCTTGAAGTGGCTGAAGCCTATGTAGACATTCAACTCGCTCCATCTCGTCAAACCATTACGGAAGTAGGATGTGGTGGCTTCGAGGTCTTCGGCTTCGAGGTCGTGTCGGCGAACTTTCCGTAGGGGATCGAGAGAGTGTAGTTTCGAGACCTTGGTCGCGAAGGACTCCCATCGGTGATTCTTTTGATGAGGGGTCGAGTATTTGCCCTTTCGGGTCTTTGTGATTCGACCAGATGAAGTGGAAGGCATCTTGGGCGCGGTGACAGGCAGAGTTCGCAAAAGCCCGTCGTGTTCGCCTCCCAACTTCACTGCTTGATCGCGAAAAATGTTCCCCGCCAACTCTCGAAGCTGCCCAGAAATTTTGAACTTTTTTTCTGCCGGCTGAAGCTCGGTCCACTTCGATAACGCGATAAGACATTAAAAAGTGGATATTGACCAATCAACGGCGCGTTAGATAAAGACCCACATTACTTCATCGCGCATCTTCAAGTCAGCGTCCGGTCGCATCTTTCCAGCTTCGTCAAGCTTCCCATCAACAACCTACCACAACCCCATACAGCAAGGCGCAATGGCTGCACCCAAGGTGTAAGTATCTCGGCAGATTTTACTGGCAGTTTGATCGAGATTTCGATTACTGACATCCCATAGGATCGTTCTGGGTAGCCTCAATGGCGCCCTGCAGCCCGCCTTCTCAAAGGTCGCGACCCTCCACGCGAAGAATAGCTTCAGTTTCGCAATCGTCACTGGCAACCTCTTCGGCGCAGAGGACGACGCCGCCGTCGAGGCTCTTCTCAATGGCGAGATCGAAGTGCCCCTGCCTGTTTACTTCACAGTCGGAACCACGCCCCTTCCCCCGAAGATCGTCGCAAAGATCGAGGCCGACGAGGAAATCGCCGAGAACCTTCACTATCTCGGCAAGCGCAGCATCACCAAAACATCGGAGGGCATCAGGATCGTCGCCCTGGGAGGAAAGCTCGATAAGGAAGTCGTGGGTGGACAGTCGAAGGAACAGCACCTGCCGTTTCACACTGCGGACGACGCCAAGTCGCTGAAGGGCGCGAACAAGGCCGACATTCTTTTGACGACGGTCTGGCCCGCTGGTGTCTGGACCAACTCCAAGGTCGAAATCTCCCCCGAGAAACAGGCGACTACCGAGAGCACGGCGGAAATCGCCGAGCTTTGCGCAACCCTCAAGCCCCGCTACCACTTCGCCCCTTCCTCCGCCGAGTTCTTTTACGAGCGCGAGCCTTTCTTCCATCCTACCGAGGAGGGCTCTGAAGATGTCGCGGTCACGCGCTTCATCTCGATGGCGCCCTACGGCAACGCATCCAAGGCAAAGGCGCTGTATGCCTTCACCCTTCAGCTCAACGAGACCACCGTCGAGCGGCCTGCCGGAGCTACCTACACCCCGTTCAGCCCGAGAAAGCCCAAGAGACGGGCGCAGGATGAGGGCTCTTACAATCGTTTCGCCAACGGAGACGATGACGGCCGCCACCACCGCCGCGGAAACAAGCGCCGTCGCCGATCGCCTCCTCCCGGCCCCGACCGCTGCTTCTTCTGTCTCTCGAACCCGAACCTCGACACCCATATGATCGCCACCGTCGGCGACGACAGCTACCTTGCTACTGCCAAGGGCCCTCTCGCGACGTCGGAGACCTTCAAGAAGCAGGGCCTCAACTTCCCAGGCCACGTCATCATCACTCCTCACGCCCATACCCCGACCATCTACCACTCCGGCGTCGAGAGCTACTCGCCCGAGGACGCTGAGCGGACATTCAAGGAAATGACACGATTCCGAGACAATCTGCAGTCCATGGTCTCGACCAAGTCGAACCACAAGCTGGGCGCCATCACCTGGGAGATCAGCCGCCAGCGCAATATCCACGCCCACTGGCAATTCCACCCCATCCCGGCCGACTCGATCTACAAGAACATCGTCGAGGCCGGCTTCAAGGTCGAGGCCGAGAACCTCAAGTACCCCGAGTTCGAGACCCGCGACCTGTCATACGAGGACCAGGGTTCCATCGGCGATTACTTCCGCGTCTGGATCTGGGCGGACAACGGCGAGGACAGGATTAAGGGTACCTGTCTCGTCATGAAGCTCGATCCCGAGATGCGATTCGACCTGCAGTACCCCCGCAAGGTCGTCGCCAAACTCCTCAAGCTCGAGGACCGCTTCTTCTGGCAGGACTGCGTCCAGGCGCCGGAGGAGGAGACCAAGGATGTCGAGGCGTTCCGGGAGGCGTTTAAGGAGTGGGACTTTACCCTCCAAGGATAGGACAGAGATATGGAAAGATGTTCACGCATGGAGGACATCTACCGTCGAGGAGCAGCATCTGCACATTTTATACTCATTTCTTGCATGGCACGGGCATAAGCGGCGTTTTCGGGCGGAATACCCAAGTTATCTGCATCTACTTGCTATACGGAGGGGAACCAAAAAGGGGGTTTTTGCATCTGATTTGACTCGGTCCACATGTCAACCGGATGCGGGCGTATTCCTCAGATATTCATCACATATAGCATTCAAAAAGTTTTTTGTCAAGACCACCTCGCCGAGAAATGCCCCCGTCTTTCCGTGATCTCGTCTCCGGAGCCACCGCCCGGTCCCGGGTCCCACATTTCTCCCGTCAAGAATGTTCGGACGTCGATCCGGACCACGGAAGAACCAGAACCCCTCGTCATTGAGAAACAAACCTCAGTCATGATTCAAAGCCCGCTCGTCACTCTCTCCTCAGCCACCAACAGACGTCATACATACACTTGAAAAAAAAACCGAGAGCGAGAGACAGCAAGCACGCCACCCTACAAGTTCACCTCAGGAGGGTAAGGAGGGAGGGGACTCCCGGTACACATATTACTACCTCGGACTCGATGGCATGCATGAGGAGCCCCCCATCACGTCTCGCCCGTCGTCCAAGAAATTTTCGCGTCTGCGAGCCCGCATTACAACTAGACCCCTTTTGGGGTTATTCAGGAAAGACTCTCCGCTTCTGGACCCCGCCCATGGACCCCTAAAGCCCCCCATCCCAAGACCTGTCACAAAAAGAAGACATTCCCTCTAAAATTATAAGCCTGTTCCGGGGTATGTGGCGAGACGCTCCGGGGAATGGCATGAAGTCTGATGAGACATCCTCATCTCGAGATCTCGCCGCGATTCGGGCGCGCGAGGGGAGCGGCCTAACAAGGACTTGTGAACTGAGCGTATTCCGCTTCCCGAGATCTACGGCATAAAGCAGAAAAGACATAAAGATATTCAAGAATAGAATGAATTCAACAAACAACTTTATTTCCCCAATCACACACATCTCCGGATACACACATACTCCACCATTCTCTCCCTTACTTCCTCAACCGCAAGCACACGAGACATATCCCCACACAGCGACAACGCTTAAAAGCAAAGAAACCGCTACAAGTGACAGACAATTCTCAACTCAACTGAGATTAGGTAGCATAGCACACTACTTCCTCCTCCCTTACGTCTCCAGCGTATCAAGAAAACCCGGCCTTCTTGTCTCTACCTTTCTTCTTGCCCGGCAGACAAACTTTGAAAGAACGCTTCAGCCTAAAACCATCTTTCTCCCTTTCTTGAGCGTGTCCAAAAAGAAAGGGCGAGTCGAAACTCGCACGAAAAAACGTCAAACCAACGGCGCCGTTTCCTCGAAACCGCCCTTGGCCTTATATGAGCTGGTCATTGAATTCCCTCCACGTGGGCTTACACAAAGAAAATGACAGAGAAAAAGGAAAAGAAACCCCGAAGAAACAGTCGACGGCTTGGAGCCCAAAAGTCATGAAACTTCCAAACAAACGGCGCCGTTTCTTGGAAACCCCCCTTGCCTTACGACGGGAACACTTGGCTACCTAGTTCCCGCGTGGGTGGTCTCATTCACACAAAGAAGAAGGAAGAAACGGAAAAACGGGGAAACCAGTAGACAGACGCCCTCGAGTTGAAAGAACAAAGATAAGCGCTTGAATGCTTGACAATGCTACCACAGTACTCGTGAAACAAGGCCTAATTATCACCCGCGTAATTCTTCTTCTCGAGTAATGTCTCCCTTATGAAGCTCACCTGCCCGAGTAAGGCTCCAGATACCATCCCACAAACAACGGAACCTGTATACCTTACTCTGAGGTGGTGGCAGTCAACCGTCACAGTCGCATCCGTGTAAACCACCAATTTAAATCAAGCCGCAGCGCAACCCTCGATACCAAACACGTGGACTGCCCCTCGGATGAACAATGACAAAACGTCACAACCCATAAACGTAAACGAAACAACATCTCCTTTGGTTTGAAGGATTCAAATGTCCGTAAAACAATCACATCCGTGCCTTTCGTGTCCCTCCCTTCCGTCCCGGCACCCGAGGGAGAAAGACGCTAGAAGCAATCCAGAAGAACAAAAGAAAACGACGAAACCCACCACCCCCGAGCCCGAGACGGGAAGAGACCGTTAGAACGTCAGGGAACACAATGCCAAACAACACTAACACTAACACTAATACTAACCCGCGCGTGCCCCCCAAAAACAGAACAACACCATCGTGGTAAGATCCCCTAGCCCCATCGTCCGTGTGTCTTATTTCGAATCTCTCCCAGCAAAACGCCTGAATGATGATAAGCATTATTCCATCAAGCAAATACTGCAACGATAACATCCTTTACAATGTAGATAGGAAGACTGCCTCGTTGTGTTATCAAGAACCAAGTGTAACCCTCCAGGATGTCTGTTGTATTCAATGGACATCGAACAACGCACCTTCGACAATAGTAGGGATCCCCCAGGTTTCCCCATCATGTTTCGATATCCCGCGACTATGACGTGAGTCGCGAGAGCCTTGAGCAAACCGCCGCAAGGAACAAGGCCCGAGATAACAACAACGATCAAGCCGGGGGCCCGTGTGGATGTTTCAAAACGTGGCCGAACCGGATGAACAACACGCTAGAAGCCCCCAAGGACCATCGTGCCTCCGGACTGCACAGACAACAGCCTGACCCCAGAGGCTCGGACAGACGCGCTCTCTGTCTCTCGCGCGCGTAGCTTGAGCCGCCTGCACGTGTCCCGCATGTACGAAATGAATGTGCGCGCGTGTCTTGTTTGTTTGTGTGTATTTTCATTCAATTGTGTATGAGCTAGCCCAGAATGATCCTTCTATGGATCATCTTGTTTTGGCAATTTCTTTTTGATGCCAGTACTGTACAGAGAAAGCGTGGATTCACCCACGCCGCAATCGCACGATGCAGCTTCCAAGCTTGCAGAGCTCTCCCCAAAAAATACGCCAATGCTACAAGGCATTCCCGAGCAACTGCTTTTCTTCCGCCGTAGCTTTTCCACTTCTCTCTCGCGCTGTTCTGTCCCAGCTACTCCTACAATGTACACGGGAGGTGAAGGTCCTCCAACAAGCTCGGCCACTGACGGTCCGTGAGGCGTTGTTTTGATAAAAAATGTAAAGGGAATGGTGAGGTCTGTGAGTGTGTTGTGCCATCCGATGACAAGGATGTCGGGTATTCGGCGTTTGGATAGAAAGTTTTGGTATCAGGTGAAGGGTCAAGTGACCAGACAAAGGGAATCGAGAAAACAAAAAGAACAGTCCACCGAGCATGGTCCGAAATACTCCCGGATATAGGTGGGAGACCAACAGACCGGACCGAGATGACATAGCGAAATGCTCCCGAGCCCGGAGCTGCGGAGACACGACCGTCGCGATAGACCGCGCTGTGTCGTGTGCGTCGAGACCAACTCCCTCGGTGGACGTCATCCGACCATGTCGTGTCGGATGATGCAGAAATTCTGACAAAGGAAACCAAGGACAATGCTGTAAATGCCGACAGGAGCCACCGCGAGATGCCAGATCCAAGATGGACTCCGAACAACCATGTTGTGGCGATGCGGGACAATATGCCAATGCGTCTAGTGCCGGTTGTTGTGTTGTTGTATGTTCAGGTTGTAGAACAAAGCTCATAACGAGTTCTATTAGCGTAATAGTGAATTCATCGCGGCCGTAAGCGTCAAGCTGCTTTTGGGGTCGGATTCGTAAGGCGGAATTTTGACGGTCGAAGAATAGGGTAGACATGTGCAGAGAAGAGGCGCGTAAAATCGACAATCAGGTTGCTGTGGATCGCCCTATTAAGGATGCCAGGAAGTGGTCGAGGGGGACTGCTTCATTCCTCCAGACGAGGAATGCTCCTCCAGTGTGCAGCAGACAGTTGGAGGAGCATGTGAGGGGTTCTAGTAAGAGGCCATGCGTCTTGCATGGCAGCGTTCGCCCAGGATCGGAGAGTTGCCGATCATGGTGCTGGGATCTTGTCGGAAGCTGATGCTGGGTCTGAGAAGGCTAGGTCTCGAGGGCGCGGTGGGCGACTGGTCCACGCAAGGTTCGCGCTCGCCAAAGGCAAACGTCTGAGCCCTGCCGAAGCCCTTGCGGGGGTTCTTGAGGCGGCCGAGTTCGCGTTCGCAGGTGCGCTGGTGGGCTTCGTCGGACATCTCAACGTAGTTTTGGGGGTAGCACCGGCAGCGGTGCTCGTTGAAGAAGGCGCTGTAGCCTCCTTCGAGAATATACACGTCAGGGTAGGTAAGATGCGGGTAGTGCTCGGCGTTCACGGTTCGGTCCTCGGAGCGAACGTGGCGAGCCATCATCGGGGCGCGGTGGGCTGAGTACTCGCAGTGGAAGATGAGAATGGTTCGTCCCTGCATGGGATGCTGGAACAGTTGGGAGGCGAGGAGGTCCTTGCTGTTGTAGTTGACGGCGCCATCGATGTGGCCACCCTCATACTCGTACTCGAATCGGCAGTCAATGACCATCTTCTGGTCGAACTTGTCACTGTACTTTCCGTCCAAGAGGTCAACCATGGTTTCTCTCGTGATCCGGGGGATGGTGTCGGTGGGGTCGTCGGCCAGGAAGTGAGGCAGGAGAGGCTCTTGGATCTCGTCGTCCATGCCGTGGTGGGATTCGGGAGTCGTGGGAGACGAGTCACCGCCCTCTGACTTGGACTTGACGACATCGCCGGGGTGTTCGAACATGCTCAGAGAGCGGCGGAACTGCTTGCGGGGACGCATGAAGGGATTGTTGGGCCGGCGGTTGTGCTGGCTGCCAAAGGGACTGCTGCGGTTACCGGAGAGGCTGGAGAACTGAGGACGAGAACGAATGGCACCAGGCACGGCGGGAGTAGGGCTGTTGGCTGTCTGAGGTCGACGTTCTTGAGGCGGAGAAGTGGTCTCGAAACATTCGTCGAGGGACAGAGCACTGCTCATATGTGTCAATCGGTTCTCACCAAATCGGAAAGTGGGTAGCTGGTTGTCTGTGTTGGATCGACCGGGGACGCCACTAGTGGAATATCCTTTGGTTCGAGTCAAGGAGGGACGGCGCAGGCCCGGCTTTCTTCGTCTACCCCTGAGTTAGCCACGACCCCTTGAGCTAGAAGGAATGTGGCAATCAAACTTACTCAACTCCCAGTGGCTTGGGTGGCTCCAACGACGCCTGCCGAGGAATGGGGGCCGGCGAATCCAACATCATCTCGTCGTCCTCTCCGGTAGGAGTCGATCCCGGCGTCGGTGACGTTATCTCGATCTGGGCCATGAACGGCATCTTGTGCGGAAGAGGCGAGACATCCATCATCTCGTTGAGAGGAGCGGGCGAAGACTCGGGCAGAGGAGGAGTCGTGAGGACATATTCTAGTCACTTTCATCAGCACCACCACTCTTCCACTGAACGCCAGGTCAATGCTAACCGCGGGTCTCTCCGTCACCCATCATGTTGGAAGTGAACAGGGCACGACGAGGCGTGGGGAACTTGGGACTGCAGGAGATGAGGTCAGCGGATTGGTCCCAAGATATTCATGGGAGATGCCATCCCACCTCGCTTCACAATCCAGACGGAAGTTCTGGGAGAGGTCGGCAGCCAGGCTGGCAGCCGGAGACGAGCCGTGCACATCCTTAATGCTGAAGTAGTCGTTGGACCGGTGAATCTGTTCGCGCAGGCTGCTTCCGCCGGTGTAGTGAGGACGAGGACGGAAGAGATCCTTGTTGCCCCACGAAGGGACGGCCATAGGGCGGTGCATCGCCGCCAAGGGTGAAGTCTCCATGATTGCAAGCTCGGGGTGGGTGTTCCGAAGAGTGCAGTAGCGAGAGTATTACTGGTTGGAGGGTTATGTTTGTGGTGTTAGTGGTAGTATTGTTTCGCGGTAGTGAGCGCTGCGTCCAAGACGATACTCGATATGTCGTGACGTTGTGGTGTAAAATGAGAGTTCGATCGTTGGCGGGCCGCGAGTAAACGAATGCTGCGACTCTTTTCTAAAGATTTTTCTTCTGATCCTTGCCACTCAATGGGGGAACAAGACGACGTCGGGACGGAGGGGAGAAATGTCGAGTATCGCGGGGGTGGGTTGCTGCGAGCAAGACTTCGATCTCGAGTCGAGGACTGAAATTTGCTTGGCGAGATGCGAAATCGTGGCGGGGATGGTTCGGGCGGTAGGCTCGCTGTATCGAAGATCTGGGACGAGGGGCCGTTCGTTATTGGACAGTTGCAAGCAACATGGGAGGCCGGGAACTCGAAAATTGGTGGTGTCCGTTTTCCTTCAAATCGGTGACTTCGTTGATGTGCGTCTCGGGAGTGTGGCTGTCTCGTCGTCCAAGATCGAAGTCGTCGTCTCGTTAGGGAAGAGAGCGGCGAGTCGAGGGGAGGCGAGAAAGGCCGTTCCACGATGCCCTTGGTGTAAAAGGGCAGGTAGAATTGTCGAGGCGGGAGCGGTGCCGCTTTTGTTGCATGGAAGGTCACGACGAACAATCGAAGACTGCGAGGTGACAATGACGGTCTTTCCGGAGGTTTGGGGGAAGCTGGTAGCTAGTCGGGAGCCAGGAACCAGGAGCAGGCGCAAAACGGTGCGGGTGTGCGGTGCGAGGCGGTGCGGTGCAGCAGTGCAGAGTCGGTGCCGTGGTCGATGGTGCGGTTCGGAGGCCCAATGCTACTTCCTCGCTTTTTTTGTGTGTTCCTTTTAGTCTCGCTCGAGCTACGCTTCGGTGGCCGAGCAGAGAGTTGAAGATGATGGGTAAGATGGTGAGGGGATCCGAGACCGAGAGTAGGTGCAGGTGCAGGTGCGGCAGAAAAAAAAGACAGAGCAAAAGTGCGTCTAAGCCTTTGATTCCTTCTCTACCTTTTTGCTACGGGTTTCCTTCTCGTCCTTTTTTTTCTCTTTCTTTCCGTTCCGTGCCCGCTGGGAAAAACGTCACGCTAAAAACGAAGGTGTGGTGGTGGACTCGCCAGCACACGTAAAAAAGCAGTTCTTGATATTTCGTGGATTGATATGGTACTGGGGTACTGGCGGCAAGGTTGGGTTTTTTTTTCTTCCGGTATGGGAGAGGCTGGACCTTCAAATCTGTTCCTGGACCAAGAGACCGAACAACGACAAAAAGGCAATCAACCGTATATCCGTAAAGCAAAAAAAACCTACCGTACCGTCGGACCGTTGGTGGTTTGGTCGGGGATGAGGGGGTAGAGAGAGAGAGAGGGAGGGAAGTGTTCGGGAAGAAGAGGAGACTAGAGGTTTTTGAATGATGGTGAGCGACGACTGGGACGGGAAGCAGAAACATGGAAAGACCAGGCTCGAGATGGATGGTAACCAGCTCACACCAGACAAGACTTCACAGTATGGTACATAGTATCGTAGTAGCGCGAACAGGAACAGGAACAGGAACAGGCATGGGCGTCCCTTGGGGAAGAGGGTGTGTGGATGAGAAGATGAACCAGGTCCAGGTCCTGGTGGGTTGAGACTTGCCGGGATGGGGGCATGTCACTGTCAGTGTTTAGCCTGGGGCTGGCAAGCCGGTAAAGGGAAGGGAACCTTGGGATACTCCGTAGACGTGGATGGATGGATGGATGGATTGAGATGGGATCAGTTCTGATGGCTGGGCCGTTGCCGTTGCCGTTGCCGTCGCCGTCGCCGTCGTCGCCCGTTGGCAGGAGAAGACGTGAGACCACACACAAGCACGGTACCTTGGTCAGTACTAGGCGCGCAAAGAGACAATTCGACTCTCGATCATCAGAGTCCAGGTCCAGATCCAGTTTCTAGGTCGAATGGCACATCAACCAGATTCAAAACCAGCGCCAGTCGCTCCAGTGAGCAGGGAAGCGCCAAACAGGGGGGTGTGAGGTGTGACGGCGTCGTCCCGTTGTCCACCAGACCAGACTTCTCACTTCACGCCCTACTTGAGTACTGCTGCTATGTGAATGTCCGACTTTCTGGGTGGTGTTTCTTGTCTCGGTCGTGGACTGTCCAGCGCAGCACTAAAACCGGTACGTAGACCTTACGTAGTAGTGTGTTAAAAGTGCGGATAAGGTAGCCAAAGTGGGCGGTGGGCGCTTCAAGGAGAAACGACGAGCAAGGAAAGGAAAGAAGAATCCAGTGATACATGAAAAGAAGTACCCAGCAGTACGGTGCAGGTGCAGGTGCAGGCTCAGCATCAGCAGGCCCTGGCCTGGTGATCTTCCCTTTTCCTTCCCCTCTGACGACAGGAGGGGCACCCAATAGCCTCAAAGATGGAAGGTTGTCAGGGCGACTTTGGTTGCTGCTGCAGCTACGGGGCCTTTCTGCGGCCATATGATGCAGCTTCTGGCCCTTGTGGACGAGGGCGACGAGGGCGAGGGCGAGGGCGAGGGTGAGGACTGGGATACAGGATGGATCGAATGCGAAGGCCCTGTTTGGTGGTTGCTTCCTGCTTGCCTTTCTCGGGTTGACGCTGTGCGAAGATACAGAGTACATGTACCAAGATATGGCGATAATGCACCAAGCACCTGCAGATGCAAGAAGCAGACGCAGACGCAGACGCAGATAGATGCAAGTGCAAGTGGGATGGATGCACTTGCCTTGCGCATAACGTTAGCGCGATGCCATGTTTCCTGCATTGGGAGAGGTACGTACCCTATGCCTTACCTAACAGAGATCGAGTACGTACTCTCGTCGAGTCCCGCCAATGGCATGACAGGAATACCTTTCCCAGGTCGGGTGTGTTTCTGGCCTTCACACAGTTCTCACAGGGCCGACCCGGTCTGCATCTTCCTCTTCTCTATGCCCGGCCAAGGAATTGTCAATGACACACTGCTAGTGCCATCTTGTGTCTTTTCATCTTATCTTGTTTCTTACCATCGCATCGTCGCCAACAACAACAATAACACGCATCACAATGGTCGGCGCTTCTACAAGTTCCAAGGCAAGGCAAGGCACAGCGCTGTCCAAGTGCAGCGACCAGACAGGAGCACGTGTCGGGAAAGGATACGTACCCACGGCCTTATCTTGCTTTAGCTGCATCTCGAGAGAGAGCGAGGTGTGCTGTGCATCAAACCCGACATCGAACAACATCGTGCCAATCGTACAATTGCGCAGCCCAGTGCCAATGCGCCCTCGGATCCAGCTCCAGCTCCCTATGCAAAGCACAGCACAGCAAGCAAGCAAGTCAGGCACAGCACAAGCCGAATGGACGAGGCCCTGAGGTGGGCAATCGCCCCTAAGGCAGGAACTGACTCTCATCGCCCACTGTTCATGTCGGTAATGCTGAACCGCCCACATGAGCCCTGCCCTGCCCTGCCCTTCCACTTGGATCCAATCCGTCCCGTCTGACTCTGGATTGCTTCTAGGTACCGCGTACGATGCCAACGCCGTAATTGGCCCCCTAGAGAGTACTTTCGCCTTACGTCCCTCGTCCGTCGCCAGGGCGTTACAGGGGCAGACGTTGACACCGGTCCCCTGGAAGGCTTTTCCCTCACAGGCGGTTGCCGCAACGATTAACGATTCCGTTACCGTGACCTTACCATTTGGATTTCCACCCCCGCTGGCTTGCAGGTGACGGTGCTGACGGCTCCGGATGAGGCGTTCAGGGGCTGTCTTCTGGGATGCAAGACAGCTGCCTACCGTACCTTATGGCGTCCAGTTCAAACGGGAGGCACTTTGGCTCTAAGGCAGGTAGTAAGCTGACTTTACTTACGGCTGGTCTTGTACGTATTTCTCCGACCAGTGCACTAGGAAACTCCAGGTGCACGTACTGCGCCGTATCTCGCCTCGTGGTCCCGTCTACCTCAGTAGTCCCGCTCGTCCGGTCTGGTCTTCTGTTCTGAACTCCGTACTAAGAAGAAGAAAAGAAGAAAAAATCATCCTCGACCCTCACGTCGCCCACCCGACCGGCCTTCCCTTCACCCTGACTGGCGTTATCTGCATGCACCTCAAGTACATGCCCGCAGCCCGCAGTGGTCTGTGAGGTGAGAGCTCCAGGTCTGTGGTCCGTGGTCGCTGGAGCGCCGAGCCGTCGCTGTGGCAGCTCTCCTTTTGCGGTCCACGGGTCCCCTAAAAGTCGGGTACAGTGTCAAATGTGTGCCCCGAAGAGCGGGCGGAGGTGGAGCCCATGCCGAACTTCTGTCCGTACCCGGGCCTCATTGCGGCCCTCTGTGCCTGTAGAAGCGAACTTTTTCCTTCCACATCCCCGCCTGTTGCTCTTCAGTTGCGAGGTGGAAAAATTTGGAAATGGAAAAGGAACACGGGTTGCTCAGTGTAAGGGGTTCGGTCGTCCAGACTCCAGACCTGGGGACGTGGACCTCACCTCACCTCCGTACCTTACCTGACCTAGCATCTTAAGGCAAGGAAGGGACCGGGAGGGCGTGTGATTGAGGCTCCCCAGGCTCATTCGTGCCTTCCGCAGGGAGAGAACACCGAAGCAACGAAGGAAAGAAGAAGAAGAAAAAAAAACGTCGCCTAGCGGGGACCAGACCCAGCAGCTACACTACCTACCTTACTGCTAAATGCGTATTCGATATCCGTTGCGGCGGATTCGCATTGTGCTTTCCATTTTTCTTTCATACCTTATCCAAATCACAAAGACCGCTGATCAATTATCAAACACCGCCTTTGTGTGCTTTGTGCTATGTCTGCACTCGCCTTACCTGCCGACCTTATTCTTCCCAGCTGGCATTGGCATGTCCTAATTCCCGTCACAGACAAAGCTGCCTCTGCCGCACCTCCGCCGCATCGCCTTTCCACGAATACACGCCCGACTTTGTTCGCTAGCTTCTGCCTCTCCCTCTCTCCAGCATTAGCCATTGGGCCCAGCCGGCGGTCCTTGACTTGGCTGATTGGTGCGACGTACGGAAACCAGTCCGAAGAGGACATCTCCATGCCCCGACAGCCACCAACAACGACGGCCCAACGTCAGACGAGACGTCCGCCAAACAACACCGCCAAGATGGGGGCCATGGAGGCGCACGGAGGGGCCCAACGAACCGCACGACTCGTCGTCCGCAGCTATCACAAGCCATCCTGAGTGCTTTTTTACTTTACCCAACGGCTCTATCTATCTCGCACACTCCAGCTGCCCCTCCCCCAGGTCACACGGTTGACCAGCAAGCACCAGGGTCTGTCTCTGCCTCTGTCTCTTGTCGCCGGCCGCGGAATACTTCGTATGGCGCCATCATCTCGGTGGCTGAGGGATCGCTAGGCAATCCGGGAAACTAAGCGCCCTCCATGTCCGATCAGAGTCAACCCAGAGCCTACGAGGGTCCATCGCCCAGAGCAAAAGATGACCAGGTCGTCAGTCCAAATGCCTCCATCAACACTAGCGAGTAGCGACAACGCCTTGGTAAAACTGGGCCTAGCCGCGACGCTTACATCATTGCTCCGCGCCGTCCACCATCCGCCTCACCTTTCCCATCTTCGGCCTAGCTACCATCAGAAAGGATATCCAACTTGTCCGTACCTGACCTCCGGCAGAGCCTTTACGCATGCTGGAAATCAGTCAAGTGCCAGCCCAGCGACAACCGCGCCTAGAAAGGAGCGGTGAGTTGGTCTAGCTATCGCCCTACCGCCGCCCCCTGTCCTCAGTCAGTTCTGACTTGAGGTACGGATACGCTCGTCAGTCGAGACAGACATTGGAGATTACTACAACACAACAACAACGTCTGTCTTGTCTCTCCTGTCTGTCAGTGTCTGTCACCTCACTAACTCCTTGCTTAGCCAACCCGTCCGCGGCCTACCGCAGCACAGAAACACGGCATCAGCCACTTACGCCGTACGCCGCCTTGCCTATTGTGTCACCAGCATCTGCACCTTAATCGTGCCGTTTCCACCTTTATGCCTCCGGACCCCTGACCAGAAACATCCTTTTTCACAACTTCGTCTTCGACACAAGGTTGGCAAGGCTACCTCGAGGCGCAGAAACGGAAACGCGTGATTGCTACCAACAGGGCTCCCAGACCTTGATCTCCGAAATCTTGCCCGTCTCGTCATCCTTTCAGCTCGGCGCCAGCGGGGTTCAGGCCACCGGGCACACCAAGCTCCCTTCTTGGACTGCTTGTTCTGAGTGACACCTGCGGAACGCGGATACACACAATCACAATATGATGCCAGATGCAGCTGTTCACACGCGAACGACACTTGGTGACGAGAATTGAAAATCCTGAGACTTCAGGGCCCAGGCCGTAAGCCCACTGCATTCTTCGGTTGCCGGGACGTCGACTGCGGCGAGGGTCTTGAGACACGTCTGGCACAAAATGGCGTGTTGGCTTTCGAGAGTCATGCTGGGTGTTGCTGTTTGGATGCCAGTTAACAGCCTTCTGCCGGTTATTCGTGGCACTTGCCGTGGTCGCTATCAAATCATCAACCGAATAACAATTAGAATTGTTTGGCCGATTTAGGCCACCGATGCTTGGCTGCAACGCTTTCTGAGGCGCATCGAGCATTCCTGGCACTGCAGACACAGGACCAACTTCATTCCTTCGACATAACGCGGCCGGCCCGTGACTTTACTTGGTCAAGGTCACAGAGATCTCAGTCATAATATGACCGTCCTGGGCCTCCTCCGTCTGCCGAAGTTGATTCTGCTTTTCAAACTTGACGCACCCGGGGCGCTGATTGTCGGACTAGCACTCCGGCCAACCAACGGGGCTTGAACCTCGGGGTAAAAAACCAGTTCTGCCGAAGTGTTCGGCCTAGGCCGCCCGCGGACACAAAAAACGGATAACACACGGCGTCCGTGTCGGTTTGCATACTTGAGCACTGCACATATGTCTTCGAGACTATTCACGTCCTCCACCGTCGCAGATTGCGGAGCTACGAAGCATTGGAACAGTAACGAACGACAGGAGATTCCGGACCGCCGCGGGAGAAAAATGACAGAAAAAAAGAAGACGACGACGACCCAGTAACCCCCCATCGTCATCTTCTCCCCACAGCAACCAACGGGGCCAGCCCTGGGCTGAAGACGTGGGATTTGCTAGGATGTGAAGGGCTTCGACTGGGGACGTGACTGGGATATCGGCAGCTCACAGGGCTTCATCTCCATTTACGCCATCGCGACTGGCCAGAGCTCTCGGCCACTCTCCCTCACTTTCTCTGCCAAGACCCAACCCAATCCCTCGCTTCCCCCCGCTCATCGGACCTGGCCATGATCCTGGTCCTGGTCCTGGCTCTCTTTCTGTTGCCTCGCGAGCGTCTTAGGCGATGCGAGTGCGTGCTGAACCGGGATCCGTTACCCTTGCCCACACCACCTCACGTTGCTTATCGCTACATCGTCCCGCGCAAACTACACTGAGAGCAACCTCGAATAAATAACCGGCAGCTGCCACAGCTCATCTGTGGCTTGATTTTGCGTGCAATTGGCTGTTTGCCGCTTACTGCTGACAGCAGAATCCCAGGTTTGGCAGCGGCTGAGACAAACCCTTGCAGCTTTGGCTTCAGGGCATCTTGTTTCGGAAGGCAAGTGGGCACTGAAGATGGAGCTTTTGTCTCTATCCGCTCGTAAAAAAAAAGTACGGATACAGCACGGCGGTACGCTACACAAAAGTAGCTTCTCTGGAGCTCTCGGGAGCTCTTGGGGGCTTGCAGTTGGAGAACTGGAGCTCCAGCTCGCTCGAGCTACTCCGTACACTAGACCGGAACCCGGAGCTGGGACACCACCAGGCGACAGACCCGAGATGATGACTGACAGAGCAACAGAGCTTCAACTCCCATGACGTCTCCATCAAGCACGGTCTGGGCCCTTAAGCCTTGGCCTTGGCCTGTCTGGCTTGCCCGGCGGCGAACAGACGGTCAAATGCCAGCCTGTTCATTCATCAACCAGCCCTGCCTTCATCAGCGGCGCTGGACAAGCATTCGAATGATGCGAAATTGACGGCGCGACGTCTGAGTTCAAGCGCACGGGAACTGAGAGCTGCCAGGTGCCAGTCAAAGTCTGTCTAAGACCAGCCGGCGGTGAATCGGCAAGCTCAGTTGTTCATCTCCACAATTTATTCCGTGCGTCCATCGAACGAAGCCAAAATCGATGGACCTGTTCTTATTTTCCATGTAGCTACACAGATACGGTCTTACCGTGCCGGCACGTGTATCTGGTTCAGTGGCCGGTCAGCCCGGAGCCCAGTCCCGGATCCCAGGAGCCGGCGGCTGGGGAGATGATGCGAGAAGAAAGCATCACATCAGTCTCGGTCGTGATCGCCGCGACCGGCCGCTGTTTATTGGGGCGACTACTCAAGTTGAAATCTCAAAGATTTGTTCCACGGGGCAACAGAAGCAACGGAGTCGAACAAGAACCAGACGCTAACCCACCTGTTCCCCCGCCCACCGCGCGGCCAGCTGCAGCTATGCTGCACATTGATGCGAGTATGCGAGCTCGGGTTGCAGAAACACAAGTGGATTTGTCGATGGGATGGGGACGAGACGGATGCCGAGCTGCGGTTTTACAGTTGCGGGCAGTCGGCCTTGCTGCATGGAGCTGCAGCAGCTACTGCAGTACCGCCATGTTTCTGAGCTCCGCCATGATGTTGGTGCTGGCCCGAGTTGTCTGCAGTAACAGGAGAGCTTTCCCCGGCGACGGAGGGTCATTAACGATGCGAAGCTCCAGCTTCCCACGGCAACGGGTTTGCGGCGACGGGGCACAGCGGGGTCCTGAGGAGCTCGACGGCGGCATCTCGTGCCTCTCGCCGACTCTGGAACGATATGACAACATCATGAGCATCGTCGGCGACCCCAGCTGTAGCTCCGCTCCACTCGGCATAACACGGTTCAAGGTCATGTTTGTCATGTTCCCGTGTGCACAGAGCTCCGAGCCAGAGAACACCCCTCGTCGCATGCAGCATCCCCAGCTTCCTCGAGACGCCCAGCGTCTTAGGGGACCATTTGTTTACTTTTGTCGATTTTCGGAAAGCTCTTCCCCTCCCTCGGTCGGCAGCTCGATCGACAATCCGATGTCCAGCCTTGATCAGGATTCAGGAACCTGCTCAAGGAGAAGACGAGGGTGGCTCCCTTGTTCGTCTCAAAATAGCCTTGAAGAATTCCTTCCGGTCCGGGATTATGCAACAATGAATGAGGCTCTCTTCGAGAATGAAAGAAACGGGCAGCACAAAGATGTTCAGCTTCGCTTAATTGCTTGCCGTCGTCAACCCTGTTGATATTGACCGGCCCACCCTGTCTCGTTCCGACTGCAATCTGCGGTTGCTTGGTGAGGGAAGAAAAAAAACGGCTAAAAAGCTACGGGAGCGCGCGTACCCAGTTCACCCAACTGAGAGGCCCTTGGCCCTTGAACCCCGCGACGATGAGTGACAGCCCACCTCATCCTAACGATTTTCGCTTCACCCAAGCCACGGTCTGTCTGCCATGCCATTGGCTCACTAACGATGATAACGACTCTCGTCGGTTTGGCGCCGAAGGGGTCTCCGTATGGACGTGATTGCCAACCGACGGCGTCAAGTCCGAGCGGTTAACACAGACAATTGCGCACTTGCACGCGCAAGTCGTGACAGCGGACGGGAAGGTCAAATGACCTGACTACTCACTGACAGCGACTACGCAGACAAGTCTTGATTTGACTTGCCGTATCAAGGGTCATGGTCCTTCGACTTGCGCCTCAAAACCTTGATTGTTGGCGAAGCCGATCTCAGCTGGAAACTATTGCATCTAGTTGCGTCTAAGCCAACCTTACGACCATTCCAACAGATCCCCTGGTTGTTCAAAATGACTCCTTTCGCGTTGCTATATCAATCGCACGAACCTCACACCAACAGCCAGGGTTCGACGGTGTGCCAGCGGGACTGCCTCCTGAACTCCCTTGCAGCTTAATGAAGATGCTCAAACGGCAAAATCCCACTGTCCGTCCAACAGCGCCCGATCACAGGCCAGGCCGACGAGGCGACCGAGACCCCCAATATCGTTGCTCGTCAAAGCGGCCCGGAGATTTACTGACATAAGCTCAACGACAACGACACATTTACCGAATATTGGTGTTGATGTCTGATATTGGTGTCTCCCTGGTTGAATGAGGGTTGAGTCATCAAACGCGACGAACAAATTTTCGACGCGGAGCACTGTCCAACACAACAAAAAATTAAAATAAAAATTCGCAACCAGGCATCTTCCCATGTTGATGATGGACGAGCATGGTCTCACCCGGCACTTGAGCGAGTGAGCCAAAACAAGGTCTCGCCATGCTCAAATGGGGACGAAATTGAGGCGGAACGGTGGACGAACTACGCAGAGGGAGGGCGGTACGAGGAAATCCCATCTCGATGCCAGAATCCTCGATCACTCACACCGGCCCCGATCACTCGCGGCGGCCTAGTCCGGCTCTAAAACAGACGTCATCCTCTCGGAGTCGAGCATGGCAAGTGATCGTCACGGTTCAAGACCCCCGGAGCGCCGCCTGACCCTCCTTTCGCTCCGCGAGAGGGCAGAGGCAAGGCAGAGGTCTCGTCTCTCCATATGTATCGAGATCCTGCTCGCTGGCTCGTTATTTTCATGCCGTCACGGACGGGGCAGAACCATTTCTGGAGCACTCGCACGAATCCGAAGCGTCGATGCCGATGCCATGCCAGTGACCTCAACCGAGCGCCTTCTGCCAGATGTGGCCATGGGCCGCAGAACCGGCCGTGCTACCTGTCAGTCAACCCAAAACATGAAGCGCATAACCAACGCACGCCGCGTCGGTCAGAGGGCGACACCGAGAAATCGGATTGGCTGCTCAGCTTCGAGTGTTGTTTGTTTATCGCGCATGCGTACGGAGACTGGAGCTTGGCTTATCATGGGCGCTACGAATCACGATGAGCGCCCGACGCTGCCTTGAATTGATGAGCCCATCTCACGCTATTGAGGACTGCCTGCATGAGGGGAGATGGCACAGGCGTCACACACAATCCAATGAGGAGGCTCAGCCGCATCTGGAGGTGTATTTCAAGCCGGAGCTTCAGCTCTCAACGGGCCGGTCGGACAGCAAGTCCAAGCCATGCCATGCATCGACGGATCCCGCGTGACGGAGGGAGCTGCGATGGCGTTTTGCTTCCCTCGCCCTCGTCTTCCTCCGACCTTCCGTGCCCCTCCAGAGACACACGCCCTCTGCGCGCACAGAGGTTTTGCAGCTCTACGTTTCCCCTCTTTTCAACTTTCCCCCTTGCCTCGATCAAACGCATGGCAGACTTTTCAGGACCGTTACGGCGCAACTCGGCGGACGGTTCGATTCCGCATGACTCTGCTTCACATTTGAGCGTTTGAGGGACGCTTGAGCCCTGAACTAGGACAGGCGATTGACAAGTGGGAGAAACGGCAGCCGTTGTGGGAATTCTTTCTCTTTGTCCCCTCCACCAACAGTGGAAAAGGGGAAGCAATGGTGAAGCAGCAAGCGGGTGCCGGCGGCGGCGCGCGTGTTGGCGTGTTGCACTGCGGGTGGGAAAAGCCACGGGCACCATCCAGTCCAGCTCCAGCGTGTTCTTTCTACCCCTCGATTTTCGGTCTCGACGCTGGCGGATATCGCCCTTTGGGATGGGACCCCTTATTTCAGCGCGGGTTTTCGCAGGCTACGGCGCGAGTCTTGCTGCACTGTATATTGTTTACAAACTGCGGATACGCGACTCATGTAAACAATGGGCCCCTGCAAACCCTGTTCGCCATGTCTCCGAACCCCTTGTCGGTTCGCGAAGTCACGTGAAGCATCGTGGCCGGGGGAAAGGTGTGCCGAGGGTGTGGGAATCTCAGAATCTGCCTTCGGACGGGACAGCCTACCTAGGACAGGGATGTCACGATGTCACGACAAAAAGTGACGTCCTTTCTTAGCCGCCCGTCATGTCGACATTTTGGCAGCTGCTGACAGGGGACGTGCCCGGGAAGAGAAGGAGGGGCAGAAAACCAAGTTGTGCACGTCCGTCCCACACTCGATCCATTCCTTGAGACCGAAGGTTGGAGCAACAATTCTCTCTCTCTGTTCTCTCGAGCGCCGACCGGCCGGGAACGATAGGAAACACTGCCCGGGAACCGCACGAGAATGAGGCAAGCAGAGTTCGATCCAAAGCTAGGCTGGGCTCCGCCTACCTCGGCATAGGCAACAGGTTCCGTTTACCGCACGAACTCCTCCCTCCTTACCGCACGAACTCCCAATCTGACGGCATCACTCCATTGGAGTGTTGGTCCGATGTTTGGCTGAACCCACCCTCGAAAAGCAAGGAATCCAAACCCGGCTCCAGCTGAATCTGCTGATGGTTTCGTGATGGCAAGGCTGCGAGGATGGAAGAGGGGCCCTCTGATGTCAGCCCAGGGGTTCGCAAAGCTCACCATCTTTTCCCCTCACCTCGACAGAGTATCCGTAGCTATTTCTAGCCCCCCGGAACCTCTGGGTGTTGCTGCTGACGATGATGCCCGCTGCGGCTGCTGCTTGGAACTTTGGCAGACAATGGAAGACTGGGTTCCCCGCTTCGCAGCCAGGGGCTTGCGGCGCGGCGCAGCTCCATCCCGCAGCAGCTTCGAAGCTTGCCGTTTCCATCACGACAGACACCACGGCGATACGAGTGACGATCCGCCAAAATGCTGGGTCGAAACATGCAGAAGCACAGACCGGGGCTGTTGGACGGTTTCTCATTGATTACCTAGGTATCTGGAGGAGACGTGCAGAGCCACGGCTTTCTTTGCTACAGAACCAATCCCTACGACGACAAGACCTGTGTCTTCCCGCTTCGGCAGCAGCGTAACCCGCACCGGTGTCTGAAACGACACGATATCACCCGGTGTGAACTCCCGCTGTCCGCCCCATCCGTTGCCATTGGCACCGCCGCAACGGCAACAATCTGTAGCAGCTGCTTTCCCGCTTCCGAATTGTTTACTTGGCCGTCTCTTGAGTCTGCCGACCGAGGCACCTGACTGGTTGAACTCCATCATCTGCATCGCGTCGTACTAACGGCGGGATTTCAGCATCAGTAGCTAGCACGAACTCAAGTGCCGGATCTCATCCCAAACCATCCGACCTATTCGCATACGAAAGGAACACAATGCCTTGAATGATGTTCGCATGTCCAAACACCTCAAACGGCAGCTCTGTCCGAGACTCGCCTATACTCGCTTGGCCTGCGATCGGCCGCGCCCATGTCTGGCGAGAAGGCAACCCCCTCCCCCAGCCGCAGCATCGCGACAAGCGAGCAAAGAATGCCCCGATGCGCCGCAACGGCTTCAGGAGTTTCAGGGTCCTGCTGATTTCTGTCCGCTTCGCATGTGCCTCGTTGCCCCCTCCCCCACATCCCCGACACCGCGGCGGCCAGATTGGGCGAAACCGCCACGGCGGCTTACACACCGGCCGACGTCCGTCGCCGGCGCCTTTTTCGACCGGCCGGTTTAATCCCCGTGGCATTCCTCCTCCGTCCCGTCGTCCACTCGGACGGCGTGCGGCGCCTGCAGAGTAGTCGTAGCTGTTAAAGGCGTTCAGCCGCCAGACGATGGGGGCGGGCGCCCGTGTTTCTTTGTCTGTTTCATGGGATTTTTTGGAATACAGAGTTTAGGATCGCATAGCGTCCCCGCTGATGGACGACAAAGACGCCACGAGATGCGTTTCTGGTGGCGGTCCAGAGCCGCCGAGTCTCGGGGTGGGAAATGCTCAGCGCCTCCGGGCTAAAACATCAAACATTCCAACCCGCGCCGGATAGAGGTGCGTGACAAAGAGAGGTGGCCCGCACCACGGAGTCGTTTCCGAGCCTAACCTCGTCTCTCCTGAACTAACACGATGCCCCAGATCCGACGGGCAGGGCGTTCGCGTTGGAACGTTCCTAGCTCCCGTTCTTGATCGCCCGTCCGGCTGTAACATGCTCAAGCTTCGTGCGATGATGGTAGAGATGGTCTCCTCTTTGGAGGCTCTCGTAGTAAGGGATAGCGTGGTGTCGGGAGAAAGCCTCCCGTCCATCACAACCCGTCGACCAACGGCTCCGCCTCGTCGAAAACGGCCTCGTACCAGCGTTTGAGGTCGCCACACCCCGCCCGCGAGGTCAACCCGCAGTTGGCCTCGAAGACGGTGTCCCACATCGCCCTCTCGACGTCGAACCCGCTGTCCTTGATCACCTTCTTGTGCAAGCCCCAGAGCCGGCCGAGCCTGCCCTTCTCGTCCAGGCGGAACATGGGATCCGACGAGGCGCCGATCTTGAAGAGGTTCACCTTGAACAGGTTGTGGTGGATGAATAGGGGCTTCGCCTTCCTCGCGGCGGGGGGCTCCTTGGCGTGGTCCGCCGTGAGGTCGGCGCCGGGGCCGGTGGACTGCAGACGGTAGTCCTCGGCCGGGTCGGCCTGGAGCATGGCCGCGGTCTCGTAGGACCCGTTGATCCACCGCCCGACCACGTCGTCCGGCGTCCAGACGTCGTAGAAGGGCTCCGAGAGCGCCAGCGCCGCCTGCACGAAGGTCTCCTTGTCGCCCTCCCCCGGGGCGTGCTGGGAGAGCAGCGGGTAGAAGCAGCCCGGGCCGTACCAGTTGTAGAAAGTCGCGAGCAGCAGGCTCCGCGCGTGGGACCTCTTGTCGTACAGCAGGATGCCCGACTCGGAGGTGCGGCGCTTCAGCAGCGGGGGCGCCTCGAAGCCCGCGACCTCGTTGAAGTGGGGGGACATGGTCGACAGCCAGAAGTCGGGCCAGGTGATGAGGCCGTAGGAGGCGAAGGGCTCCGTGGCGAAGAGGTGGTCCGGCGACAGGATCGGCCAGGCGTCCGAGTCGAGGTAGAGCACCCGCTCGAAGGGGGACAGCAGGATCGAGAGGACCTTGTACTGGTAGTGGCTCACGCCGTCGGCGGGCCGCAGGACGGACGAGAAGAGCAGGCACTCGGCGCCTAGCTTCGGCAGCACCACGCCGCACAGGTGCGGGTCGTAGTCGGCCGGGGAGTCGAGGAAGAGGTGCACCGGCAGGGCGGACCCGGCGCGGCGGAGCATCAGGATCGAGGTCCACGCCGTGCCGAGGTACCCGCCGCCCGCGGTCATGACGATCCCCGCGGACCCCTCCCATGTGGGCAGGCGCCTGGCGAGGGACTTGAGGCCGAAGACGTAGGTCGCGTGGGCGGATTTCAGGGCCTTGAGGGCGGACTCGGACACGGGGGTCACGTCGGGGCGCGGGAGGGTCTCGTCGACGAGTTCGTCTTGGGTCGGGTCGCGGGTCGATTTCAGGGGCTCGATGGAGGGGTCGGACGCGGCCAGGAGGGAGTGCAGGTCGGACCAGTATTTCTGGATCGCCGGGGAGAGAAGGTGTGTAGTTGCGTTCGGCTGGGCGAGGGGTTGAGCAGGTCGCGGGTGGTGGAAGAGGGAGGGAAGGGAGGGGCGGATGTAGAGGAGTGTTAGGAGGATTGGGATCGTGAGGAGGAGGTAGGGCGGTCGGCGGCGGGGGTTGGGGAAGAGCATCGTGTCGAGGGTGGTGGTTTTGGGTGTTGGGGTTCTTTGTGCTGGTCGTCGATATCGCAAGGTTGGCGGACTCGTGGAGATGTCTCCCGAGTCGAATCCGGCTGTTCTTTGGCGGAGAGATTTCTCTTCTTTTCTTCGGGGGGGAGAGAGTCGTGGGCGAGTATCTGGTGATCTCGAGCCTGGATGAACCAAGATGCGGCGCTCGGGGGGAGTGAGTGCTCAGTATCGAGACTTATCTCATCCCTTTCGCCCCTTTTTCTGTTCAAAGTTCGTGTTTGCGAGAGGGGTTTTCGTTTCGCAATGGGTATGTTTCTCAGGTGCGGATATATATATGGTCCCTTAAAAGCTTGTTGTACTGGTATGCAAAGGGATGACGAGAAAGGGGGTATCGTCACGGTTGTCCCTCTCTCGCGTTCCTGCTGATATGCGGTGGCGTTGTACTTGATTTTGCAAGGGAGGAACAGCAATTGGGGAATTTTCGGTGGTTTTGGTGTTCCCGTATGAGTCTGGATCGGTTTTGATGCTCCTCGATTCTTGTCAGGGGAATGTTGGTTGGCTTTCAAGGGCGGGCCCTTCTCTTTCCTTTCAAAGAATGAGGCAGGGTAGAGAAGACGAGGAATAGTCAGGGCGAGATACTGCCGTCTTTACGGTTCTGGATACGTCTTGTTCGGGGTATTGAAGGGGCGGGTTTTGTGAAGAATTCCGTATGACGCTGCGATGGTTGGGTGAGGTGGTGGTGCTTGGGGGGCGATGGAGTTGTTGGTGCCAAGGATCGCGAGATGGGTGCTATTGGCCTCCCCTGTTGAGACTCAGGTCGCCGTGAGGATGTTTGGAGCAGGTCGATAACAGGATTGTGTTGTTATCTCCTTCTTTTGATTCTTGTCAAACGCTGAGAGAGGAGGACGGCGCAAGAACCCTTGCCTTGTGTTCAGAGGAGACGAAGGAGTAGGGGGTTTCTTGATGTCAGCGTGTTGCTGACGTATCCGCGGAGGCGGTGATAGGCAGAAGGAGTCAGAAGCTGGTAGGGCATGCCGCTTGGTCAGAAGGCCCGGAAAGGGTCGGGATATTGATGGGCATGTCGAGCGGGCTTCTTGTCTATTGTTATATAAAGGATACCTTCTACTACTACAGAAGAACGAGGATGGGGATCACTACGGGCATGCGTCCAACCCTGTCCCGTAACGCGGCCAGTTCCCTGGGAATTTGTGCCCTTTTCTCATTGCGTGGCACGGCGTGGGAGATGTGACGATGGGATGGATACACACGAGGGAGGGGCATCAAATGGACAATGAGATGATGGGCCGGACTGGTGGGAGGAGGAGACGGATGTGAATCAATTTACGATTGTCACAGGGGCGTGTCGTACTGGTCGAATCGATTGACGGGCAAACGAGGCGATGAAAGGAACACGAGGTGATGTGGTATCAGACAGTTTTGTGTGAGCAGAGCGGTGGTCTTTGGGATGCGGTTTGTGGCACGGCGCGGGCGATCTTCGTGACCCATGTTTCTGGCTCGTGTACACCTCGTATTTGAGTGTTTAGTGAATTCAGCCGCCCCAAACGGCCAGGCTTGAAGACTTCAACGGTGAGAGGTTGTGCCGATGGTGCGACGCCTGCTTGCCTGGCGTGGCTGCTCATCGTGCATTGTTAGAGCCATGCGGGCTGACAGCTCAACCGTCGCCTCCGATGGCGTTTGATAGGATGGAGGTGGGTGATCAAGCATTAGCGGGGCGGTAGTTGAGAAGGAGCTTTCTGCGCAGCTTTTGTCTACTTCATGTCTCCTAAGCTCAACAACGATACGAGCAGCTGGGTTTCTGGGGAGGGACGACGTTGGTGACAGGTTTCGTTTGTTCCACCACAAAGATATTAAATTGGATTCAGAGACAAATCGGTTTCTGGGGAGGAGCACAGACGACGAAACAACGGACGACGGCGTCTGGACTCTTCTTCGTCTTGGGACGGGAGATATTAGAGGAATACTTGGGATGAAAGCGAAGGCATGCGGGAGTTCGCGGTATTCACTTAGCGGGGAATTAAGCAGTGGATCGCCTGCGCGGGTAGAAGTGGGTCGCACAGGGATCCCCCACCGTCGGTAGCGGGGCACGCTGATGGGGCGAGTGCTGCAACGGGGCGCCGGGGCGGTGATGCACGGCAGAACCTTTTTTTCCGCAACTTTTTGGAGAGGAAGGTCCATCAGTGCGCCATCTGCTGTAGAAACGAAACCGCCTTCGCGGAAAAAAGAAAGAAAATATTGCTGTTATAGCATCTTTCCGAGATCAATTGGAACGAGCATCAAACACAGAAACAGAAGGCAAGCATGACGAAGACGGCGAGCGCGAAGCGCAAGCGCGCCGAGAGGGAAGCCCTCAAGGCCGCGGACCAAGCCAACAAACGCGCAAAGACGACGACGACCACCACCGACGATACGACCAACGACAACACCCCTCGAGCGAACCTGCCCAAGGCCGTCCTCGAAAAGAAGCTCTTCGTCGAGAACTCCACCGGAAAGGACCGCGTGCGCGAGGCCAAGCTGTACGACCTCCTCAGCAGCGAGAACGAGACGGACCGCATCGAGGCTGCCGGCGCCATCATCTCCAGCCTCCTCGACGGCGAGGGCGCCGCCGAGGCCGTCCTCGAGAGGCATCTCGACTGGCGCCTCTTCCGCGGCCTCGCGAGCGGCCGCGCCGCCTCCAGGCTGGGCTACAGCCTCGTCCTCACCGAGATCCTGAGCCAGCTGCTCGGCCCGCCGCGGGACCTCGCCAAGGAGCGCTACCCGGGCCTGACGTTCGACAAGGTGCTGGGCATGCTGCTGGAGAGGACGCACGTGGGCGGGAACATCCCGGGGCAGGAGGAGAGGGATCTGTTCTTCGGGCGGCTGTTCGGGCTGGAGTGCTTCGTGCGCGCGCGGGTGCTGTTCGTGGAGGGCGAGGGGCCGGAGAGGTGGAACGAGATCCTCAGGTTGCTGGTGAGGCTGGGCGACGAGAAGGTCTGGCTGCGGCCGCAGTGCGGATGGGTCGTCGCGCAGGCGCTGGCGCGGCTGGAGCGCGGCCACGTCGAGATGGTCCTGCAGCAGCTCGTCGAGCTCGGCTGGGCCAAGACGCCCGAGGGGGTGGGCATCTGGCTGATCGCGCTGGAGCAGTGCCCCGAGCTGCGGAGCGACGAGAAGTCGGGCGAGAAGAAGCAGCAGCAGCAGCAGCATCACCCGCTGTCGTCGAGGAACCTCGGCGAGCTGGCGGCGATATTGAAGGAGAGCAGCGCGAACGAGGAGCAGGCGGAGAAGGAGAAGCAGAGGCAGCAGCAGAGGGGGAGCAAGAATAAGCAGGCCAACTGGTCGCCGACGCTGCACTTTGTGTGGGATCTCATCGTCGCGCACTTCTCCCGGCTGGGGAGCGAGCATGTGGATGAGTTTCGGACTTTCTGGCAACGGGTTGTCGACGGTGGGTTTTCTGTGCTTGCTCAAGTAGTCAAGGTCGGTTGCTAACCAACGGTACAGATAACTTCTTCGCCAAGGCGGCGACCGAGGGCCAGAAGTTCCGCGGCTTCCTGATCTTCCAGAAGATGCTGCAGGCGTTCGTCAACAACGACGAGTTCCTCGACATCCTCTTCAGCCGGAACTTCATGACCTGCCTGATGAACCAAGCCTCCCAGGTGGACCGGTACCTGCACCGCGCGGCGCTCAAGACGCTCAAGACCATCGAGGAGGCGTCCGCGGCGCACCCCGAGGCCACCGGCATCATTCTTGACAACCTGATCGGCAACAACGGCATGTACAGGTTCGACGTCATGACCAAGACCAAGACCGTCGACAAGATCCTCCAGCACGTCCAGCCTGAGACGGGCGAGGATGTCATCCAGGTGCTTAGCGGGCCCGTCATGAAGACTTGCACGAAAGGGTTCGTCCATCCCTCATTTCTTGTGGTACTTTGGTGGCGATGATGATGCTGACAATTCCACAGAAAGGACATCAACACGGTCAAACAGGACCTGCGTGTTTACATCGAGTACATCTTCCGCTTGAGCACCGCCGCACCCGAGTACGCGCTCCAGGAGTTGACGTCCCTCGCCTACGCCAAGCTGGTGTGGATCCCGGAGAACGCAAACGCCCTCGTGAAGGAGCTCAGCCGGAACCGTCTCCAGTCGGCGTTCGCCAAGCTCTCGCGCAAGGCCGAGGACTCCAACTACCTCTGCACGGCGGTCCAGTCCATCAACCCGGACTACATCCGCATGGAGGGCGACATGAAGAAGGAGGTCAACGCGGCGCGGAAGAGGCTGGAGAAGCTCATGAAGAAGGGCGGCGCGGAGGCGGCTGGTGAGGACGCGTCGGACGACGTCAAGATCGCGCAGGGGCTCGCGCTGTTGCACGCCATCGCCATCTTCCAGCTGTACAACGAAGAGCCGGACGCGTTCCAGCTCCTGGGCGACCTGAAGGAGTACCAGACCCGGTTGCAGGAGGACGAGGAGGGCGCGGCGGAGTTCCTGGTGGAGATCCTCCTCGCGCTCGTCTCGCAGCAGTCGGCGCTCATGCGCGAGATTTCCCAGCGCGTGTTCGGGTACTTCAGCAGCCGCGTCTCGCCCAAGGCTCTCGAGCTTCTCCTCGACGTCCTCGCCGCGGACGAGAGCGCCAAGGGTCAGCAGTCTCTGTTTGACATCGACAACGACGATGATGTCGAGGAGATGGAGGAAGACGATGAGGATGAGGAGGACGACGAGGACGAGCTCGGTTCAGACTTTGAGATTGACTCGGATGTGGAGTTCGTCAACCTCGACATCGGCGACGGCGAAGACGCAGAAGAGGACGAGGAAGAGGAAGAAGAAGACGAGGAAGGCTCCGGCTCCGACGAAGCAGACGACGAGGAGGCTAACAACCTCGAAGCCCTCGACGACGCCCTCGGCAAGATCCTCAACAGCCACCGCCTCGACAAGGACCAGGAGGCAGAAGAGTCCGACAACGACGCCGACATGAGCGACTCGGACATGCTCGAGCTCGACAACAAGCTCGCCGAGGTCTTCAAGCAGCGCGCCAAGGCCGCCCCCAGCAAGAAGAAGGAGCGCAAGGCCGCCAAGGAGTCCGTCGTCAACTTCAAGCGCCGCGTCCTCGACCTCCTCGCCACCCTCGTCCGCAACGAGGCCGCCAGCCCGCACACCCTCGCCGTCCTCCGGCCCCTCCTCGAGCTCGTCCGCACCACCACCATCAAGACCCTCGCCGACCGCGCCTTCGAGCTCATCAAGGACTACCAGAAGCGTCTCCGCAAGGCGAGGTCGGGCAGCAAGGGTGTCAAGATCGACAAGGCGCAGGCGCTCGAGGTGCTCGAGGGCGTGTACGAGGAGCTCAAGGCCGGCGAGACCAAGGCGCACGCCAAGGCCGCGGTGCCGGCCTGCCTCATCGCCGCGTCGAGCGTGTTCCACGCGCACGGGGGAGACCGGGCTGTCGTTGACGGTGTTGTCGGGGATGTGAAGAAGGACGCTTCCGCGGCGCAGGTGGACTTGAAGAAGGCCTGGGACGAGTGGTGCCGGAATCACGAGGCGCTGAAGAAGGCCGGTGCTGGGAAGAAGTAGACGGATGTCGGTGCATTAGAATTCTTTCCAGGGCGTTTTTGGCATGTTGGGGAAAAAAGAATGTCGTTTTCTGTTGATATCACAGGGGCACGAAAGACCTCGAGGTCGTCAAAAGTTACGGTAGAGCATCGTCATAGATTCCTTTGGTAATGTCTAGATGGGGTTACCTTCTATTCTCTACATGTGGTATTGGAACTCATGTTTCTAAGCGTGATTGCTGTCTAATCTCAACTAACTCTTACAAAAGGGGGGGGTATCATATCTTCCCATCATTGCCTTGAGAACAAACCGCCGATCCGCGCCGCCGGAGGCTACTAGGCATCGTCGGCGGCGTAGCGGGTACCGCGCGGAGCAGGTCTCCTACGAAGAGTCTGGGAGTTTTCGAACGCCTCTTCGTAGTCCGACTCCTTGGCATTGAGGATGTAAGCGTAGACTGCTGGCTTTTGGGTCATGGGCACCGGGAGGTTTGGGAAGCGCGCGGGACCGCTGATTGCGGTAACACGGCGCCGGTAGGACATTGACGAAAATACGGGTGGTTGTTCAATATCCTGGACATTCTGAGAGTCCTGATCCTGGGTGTCATGAGTGTCGTGAGTGTCGTGAGTGTCATGAGTGTCATGAGTAAGCTGCTCATCAAGAAACACGCCGATGAGCGGCATACCGTGCATCGTAGTTCTACGACTAGAAGCTTCATCCCCAAGGACAAGTGGCTGGAAGACAACAGAGATCCTATTTTGGTCCGCATATCCATCTTCCTCCGCGTCTCCACGCTCGTTCTCCAGAATCTCTTCCACGTAATACTCAACTCGCTGGGTCTCGCCGTCCGAACATCTACTTGTTCGGCGCCAGACCACGTACGAGGTCGGGTGCATGCCCAGCGGATCCTCGTGCCCCAGGTCTGCCATGATTTTGGCCATGAACTCCTCATCCGACATCTCCGGCTGCGTCGTGCGCATCCTGCCGCGGGCTGTAGGCTGAGGATCGGACGGGACCTCGATGGGCGAACGGCGCCGGCTGAGGGCGTTGAGGGCCTTGCGGACGAGGCGGCGGAGGCTACTTTCCATTGTTCTTGGTGTTTGTTGGTGGTGTTGGTGCTGTGTGGTGATGATCAATGTTGCTGTGCGTTGATGATTAAAATCGGTGTTCTGTCAAAGGCTTGAAAACACCGGTATCTATATATAACAGTACTCTCTCGATGGATGCAAGTTGTCTGGGAGGCATTTCTCTTCGGTCGTTGGCTCACTGGCAGGCTTGATAGTAAGTGAGGTTGGCCATGTTTGAAACTGGGCCCCCGGTGTTGGACAATGACGCTGTTCACGAGGTTGGTGGGATTCATTGTTGTTCGAAGACCCGGCGGCCCTGGACCGGTGGCAATGTGACGGATGTCAAGAACAATCCATTATTGGTCTTCTCATGGGCTTCGGAAGTTTTCTTGGTCTATCTTTTGCTGCTGTTTGGTTCGGGGACGGAAGGCCAACCGTATCGTGACCTTCGGGGCCGTGGCCCGGGCTTCGGTCGCCTCCCACTTTGTGTGGTCGTTATATTGAGATGAGATCTCATATGACAAAGATTTGTGCATCTTAGGGATGATACTCACGTTGCCCGCACACAGCCTCAGAAGAGCTTCTGTGCCTTGGGTTTAGTGACAACAGGTGGTGTATAACGAAGAACGGAGAGGAAGAGATAGCCCGCAACTTATTGCTACTTTGTTCAACTCGTAGGAACTGTATATTGCTATTTAGCAGAGTGATGATTATTTTTGTGCTGCTTGAATTGGATATGTATCTCGTAGGACATGAAGCGGCCGGTCCCGCCTATGTCGGCGAAGGCGGTGCTTTTACTTCACATATGGCGATGACTTGAGCGCCCGGGGACACCTAGATATACTCACAAGTCATTGATTTATGTATGCTACCCAGGGTCTTTCGTAAACGAAGCACGAGATTCATGATCAAACCTGGACATGAGTTCAATTGATCATGCGCCTCACCAGGCGGGCGCCTTGCGTATAGCTTCCAACTGGGATCGGCGGCTAATCATCCAGTATATACCTGGGAAGATAACTCTCGAGAGACATAAAGCATCAAAAGATCCAGTAATATTTCACTTGATCGGATTTTAATGATAAGCAATCAAGGCATTCTCAACGGTGGATTCAACACAAAAATAGTCAAAGGTCCAAGACCAAGGGGTCAGATGCGGTGGCTAAGGTCAAGCATTGGACTGCTGAGCTTGAGAGAATTTGGCATCGTGATGACGGGGTTTCAATTAGTATAGAGAGCTTCGGACTGTTTTCAAGTACTCTTCGAGGAAAGACAGGTGATTCTTTTACGCAGTACTGCAGCTGTCGCAAAAAGACGCTCACCTCAACTACAAGAGGACATAGCCCGTTGAGGTGGGTGGCAGAAACAAACTGGTAAGTAACCTGGAGCTCTTCATTCATCCACAGACTTGGAGAAGAATGGGTCATTCATTGACTATTGCGCTCTGGTACTGACAAGAGGAAGTTAAAGCCGCAACCAGCTCCGGCTTTTAGAGCAGAGGTTTTCTAAATACAGAACAAATTCCTTCAATACTGGATTCTTTGACGATAAAGAGAGAATCACCCACAAAGGCCCTTTTCCAACTTTGAACAATAGCCTGATTCGACGGTGTTGGCTTTGCCTATTCTCCTTTGATAATCTCGAGAAGGAATCGGTCTCTTTATGAGTCGTTTGCCCGTGTAACATGACTGATATCCTCGGCGGCCATATATTCAACCAGGCCTCCATCCATCACAAGAAGAGTTTCTGTTGGATATTCACGCCGCATCATAATCCAGCTACCCAGCCCAAACATCGCACAAAATACCTGCCAGCAAATATCTTCTTTTCGCACATCAGAGTTTCAATATATCAGTACCATAAAAATGTGTATCCAGCTATGGCGCAGATATATCTGCCCCAGAGCCAGAAACCCTCAACCGCTGCAACAGCCAGCTGCTGGCTGGAGAGCCACGCATCCCAGACCAAAGCCTGGCGTGTTCGATCATCATCTGGTGTTCCAAGAGGACAACATCTTCAGGGAAAACGTGCACGACCCCAACGACAGAATCCAGGATGACATGCAGATCCACTGGATCAAGAACATCATCCGCTGCGCCCACCCGCACTACATCCAATGCCACAACCTCGCCGAGCCGATCGGGAAGATCCAGTACATCAACGGCTCCTGCCCGTCCTGCACCGGCAGCATCGACGTCCACGTCGAACAGCACACCCACGTCCTGCAGGAGTGGGACGTACACCCGAGGATCCCCAAGGTGGGCGAGGAGGACATGGACATAAGGTTCAACATGATGTTCGAGGGTTACAAGGAGTACTACCTCCTCGAGCTCATGAAGCTTATCATGTCGGTCCTCAAGAAGCCTTATCCCATCAACCACATCCAGGGAGCCCAATGGCAGGCAATGATCGAGAATTGCTGGCCAGAGACCTTTTGCAAGGTAAAACACAGTCACCTCGGGGACGCCATAGACAGATGCGAGTGCATACAGACCAAGGAGGAGTGGCGCGTCAACATGTCGACTTCGATGCGCAAGAACGAAGCGAATGCCGTGCTGAGCAGGGGCGACCTGAACGCCGCTGGCAGCCTCGACCAGTACTATGCCGACGTATTCTGGGCGCCGTCAGCTAGTAATCCAACTGTCCTGAAGCAATACTGGCAAACAACGGCAAGGGCGGATGCTCTCTACCAGGACTTCCCCCCGGTCGACTTCCCCGACTATCAAATGGCTTTTGTCAATATCCACAGTATCGTCTACGCTCACCGCTACGCCAGGCTCCAGAAGCTTTCATCCGACTGCCGCAGAGCGCTCTCGGAGAGGGGCGCGCATCGGTCACAGAGATACCCGGATCCGCAAAGCTACACCAGGAGGCACATCCGGTGGTTCGGCATAGACGACTGGGACGCCAGCCTCGGCCGCCGCCACGTCTTCCTCGACTGGATCTACCGCTTCCTCGCCCTCGACGCGGGCCTCGACGAGGAGCTGATGATGTACCTCGCCGGCGGCCTCCTCGCCGTCCTGAACCCCTGGCCGGACGTGTGGTGGAAGCCGCTGCCGTCGCACCCGGAGCCCGAGGTCCTCGACACGGAGCTGGCGGCCTACGACCTCATCCAGGAGAGCGTGTACGAGCTCGAGTACCACTGGCCGCTGGACGGCAACAAGTACACCGCGCACAACCTCATCGCCTCCCTGGACTCCGCGTCCAAATTGTACAACGTGATCGACCGCAACCGCAAGATCGTGATAGCGGACGCCGCGGCGCGTAACAGCGCCGCCGACAACGGGCTCCTGAGGGCGCAGGGAGACGCGCGGGTCGCCGAGCAGAACGGCGACGTCAAGTGTGTGATGTGTCTCGACCCGTGGGACGCCACGCCGAACCACGAGCCCGTCAGGATGCAGTGCTGCGGTAATCCCGTCGGGAAGCGGTGCGTGAAGGAGTTGTTGGCCAAGATGCCGATCCGGACGGCGGGTCGGGAGGCGGAGAACCGGAACACGTGGGCGATCGGCTGGAGGTGTCCGATTTGCCGTGGTGATCTGGGGGCGCAGTTCAAGCCTCTGATTACGTATCTTCACGGTCCGGTTGATGTTGAAATGCCTGGGTTGCACGAGAGGATGGAGAGTCGCCCACAGCATCCGAGTTACTGGACCACGCGCCACAGGGAGCGGAATCGGCTTAATGGTGGTAGGAGCTGAATGGAACGTTGTGGATTGCTGGGTATGTAAGAGTATGGTTGATATGTGATGTACTTTATCTTGGTTTTGCGAAATGATAGCAAGAGGGGTCGAGCAGGTCTCGCTTTATACCCTCATGAGTCGGAGTCTTTCTGGTAGAGGAGTTGAAGCGGTTAAAAATACACAAACAGCAATCCAGTCTTTGCTTACAGTTGCGGTCTTAGGCTTCAGTTCGTGTTTTCCCCCAGTCAAACTGTGAGTTTCTAAAAATCCCCATACGTCACTGAGTGCAGAGAAACTAAATGGTTCATTTCACTTTCAGAATTGCTCGTTTCCATTAAATAACAGGGTAGGAGCCGGCTTTCTTTGGAGCAAGCCGGTCTGACTGAGCATCGTACTAGATGAGAGCCCATCTTCAGTGAACAGTAATTGGGATGGAGACTATTACAACATCTGTTGATGCTTCTCTTCAGTCAACTAAGCAGGAAAGTTCAAAACATCAAACCAACTGACCAGTTTCTGTTCTGTGAGTTGAAAGTGAGTTCAGAAAAAGGGTCGACCCCTGGACAGCAATATGCAGCGAGAGCAACAAGACTCTCAATCCTTCTATCAAGCAAAAGACTCTGAGAATTGGAGAGGTCTGTAGATGACTTCTACGATCTGCTATGTAGTGTTTCTCATAAGACTTGAGTTGAGGTTCTCATGAAGACTCACAACGTTGACTGAGTTGAGTTTACCCCAGCAGAGAGCTGCGTGCTTCCAGGTGCCTTACATAAGACATATCCTGCACAATTAAGGGAGCGAGATCTGGATCATTCTAGGCCCAAGAGGGACTGGTGCGATTCGTGACGGTGCAATGATCCCTGCCCGGAACCTTCTCCTTTCGCAAACGGGAGTCCCCTGGGTCCAGTGAGCGAGCGACCCTTTGCGCTTTGGAGTCTCCCCCCCGGTTGAAGGCAAAAAAGTTCCCTTGTCCAACGGGAAATTCCATCTCCTTTGAGATTCTCCCCAAAGAGACCACATTTCCCATTCGCAATCTCTGGGAAAATTTTCCTTTTTTCCTCTAGAATCCCGGGATCTGGCTCTCAGCAAACGGTTTGGTAGGGAGACAAGCTTGTCAACCTTTTTGGAGGATACAGAAAAAAAAGAGGAACAGAGGTACGTTTCATTCATTGGGGCTTGTTGCTTCGCTGGCAGCTCCATGCCACATGCTCCCCACGTCCCCAATTGGAAGCTAAAGCTAATAACACCTGGCATCCTCAGCATCTCGACACCGAGACTGTCCCATACTTCGGCCGATTTCGCGCGCCGTTTTCCGTCAACTCTAGGGAAATTGATTTGGATCTGGTTATGCAAGAATGAGGTTCAGCATTCTGTCTGTTGGCCTCTTGGCCCTGTCGCCGTTGACCGCGGCCTGGAGCAAAGAAGGTAAGCAACAAACAACATGCAACAACACCACGCGTGGTGCGACAGTAGGCTGACAAGACGCAATCAAACAGATCGCGAGATCTTCCGCATCCGTGATGAGATCAAGGCGCACGAGCCGAACCCCGACATGACCTTCTACGACCTCATGGGCATCAAGAACAGCGCCTCCATCGACGACATCACAAAGGCCTACCGCAAGATCTCCCGCTCCCTTCACCCCGACAAGGTGCGCCAGCAGCTCATCGCCGAGCGCGCCAAGGCCAAGAAGGACAAGAAGAAGAACCCCGGCGTCAACGTCAACAAGCCCCCCACCCAGAAGGAGATCAAGGCCGCCGTCAAGATCGCCTCGGAGCGCCAGGCCCGTCTCGGTCTCGTCCGCAACATCCTCAGCGGGCCCGACCGCGACCGCTACGACCACTTCCTCCGCAACGGCTTCCCCGCCTGGAAGGGCACCAACTACTACTACAACCGCTACCGCCCCGGCCTCGGCACCGTCCTGTTCGGCGTCTTCCTCGTCGCCGGCGGCGCCTTCCACTACATCGCCCTGTACATGTCGTGGAAGCGCCAGAGGGACTTCGTCGAGCGCTACATCAAGTTCGCTCGCAATGCTGCCTGGGGCGACAACCTGAACATCCCCGGCATCGACGACGCCCCGGCCCCCGCGCCCGCTCCGGCCGCCGATGAGGACTCAGACGCCCCTCCCGTCCCGAGGAACCGCAAGGAGCGCCGCATGCAAGAGCAGGCTGCCCGCAGAGGCGCCGCCAAGGAGGGCAGGTCGCGCGGCCGCAAGCCCGCCGGCAGCGGCACCGCCACTCCCCGCGAGGCCGCCGTCGTCCAGTCCTCCGGCCCTACTGGATCCAAGAAGCGCGTCGTCGCCGAGAACGGCAAGATTCTGGTTGTTGACTCCGTTGGCGACGTCTACCTCGAGGAAGAGAACGAGGACGGCGAGGTGGAGCAGTTCTTGCTTGATGTAAGTTTTACCACCATTCTTTAAAATGTCGAGCTAGAGCTTGACAAGCACTCAATCCCGAGCTGCGCAAAACCCATGTGTCGGGCGATACTAACTCGAAGTAGCCCAACGAGCTCCCTCAGCCCACCATCCGAGACACCGCGCTCGTCCGCCTCCCCATCTGGGCCTACAACCGCACCGTCGGCCGCGCCCTCAACAAGAACACCGACGAGGTTGACTTCGAAACGGAGGAGCTCGACTCCGACGACGGCGAGGTCCAGAACACCCCCAGCTCCGACTCGGCCGCCGACGACTTTGAGCTCCTGGAAAAGTCCACTGATTCCCTCGGCAAGGCCAAGGCCAGCGGAGCGCAGACCGGCAAGGCCAACAAGCGCAAGAACAAGAAGAGGTGATAGGGACACCGAGGAGAAGGGGCACTGGAACGCAGCCAGACTGCATCTCTGTCTGGCTCTCGAGCACATGGCGGGCTCGGGTGAGCCTCTATTTGCCGCGAGTGTCAGACAGTATGCTGGGAAAGGCTGCATGACGCATTTTGGAGCCATTGTCCTCTCACTCCTGAAAAATATACAAGTAGATTATCCATTCAATGCATATTCACGTTTGCTTTACGCAAGGCCCTTTTCTTGGGCTGCTTCATGCTTGGCTGTCGCTCACGGGTGATGGCGGCATTTGCACGCGGCTGGGCTGCAAGTGCTCGGGCTGACAGCAAGCAACGGGATCATTCCTTTCCGCGCTTCCCGTCCTGCGAGTCTCGGGTCGGAGGTTTAGGGGGCGAGCGCTGCGGCTCCGACAATCCATTCCAAGCAGTGGTGCATGGCAGGCAGGCAGAACAGCCCTGCGTCAAAGTTGAGTTGCCTGAGACCGTTTCCTGCCGCGTCTGCAACGCTCAACTCTGTTCCGTCCCTTTCTTCTCACCTTGGAATTCTCCCGCCATCTCAGATGCCGCAGTATGGTTCGTCCCCCTCGTCTCCACACGTTTTGACGAACTTTGCGTGGCCCGTTGATGATTGACGTCAAAAAAGCAGCATCGATCGAACTGCGAGACATCGTAATTCAGTCAAAGTCAACCTTCAACACGAAGAGGAAGTATCCCGCCCTGCATTATCCCCTCCCCCCCGCGAACTGTCGCCCTGAAACAAGCAAGGGAGCTAGACGTCCACTTGATGCCAAAAACAGGCACTGCCGTTCCTGGGCCTTATCCAAAAGAAACAAAACGAACCCGCTGCTCGACCCCGATCTCTGGTTCTTAGTCCAAAGGAGGAAAAAGGGCGGCTTGAGCGCGCGAACGAAGAAGACAAGCAAGCCCGCCGCCGCACGCACGCACGCACGGCAACGACAGCAGCAGCAGCAGCAGCAGCAGCAGCATCACACAAATCAATCACGCTCGAGCCGCATGGTCGCCCGGTTTACATAGCCTCCGCCGCTGCTGGCGTGTACCTGACGCCTTTCCTCGCTCGTTCTACTGCAGGCTCGGGGTGCGACCTCTAGCGTCTGTTCGCCGACGTCGTCCGCCCACCGCCACACGCCAGCTCACCCGCTAGCTTGGAAACCCTATCTCAATCGAGAAACGCGGCCTGCGCTACTTGTCCATCGTCATTGGCGGGATGGTGTTCCTCGCGTAGTAGTGCCGTTGGAGGTGTAAGGGGTGGTGGGAGGGACGGAAGAGACACACCAAGAAAATAGGGACGGGACGTACTCTTTTCTCCTCCCCTTACACGCCTGGACCGATGTGTGTGTGTGTGTCGAGGCTATTGGACGCGTTCTCCCATAGACTTCGCGACCTGACTCCCTTCGTCGGTGGGATGTTTCTTCGGGGAAGGGGGGCCGTCGGAGATTGGGACGGGTCCTCTGGGCGGACGAGCGAACGACGTTCTCCCGCCACAGTCCACCTTCTTCGTCCGGTCAGGTCTTGGTCTGGGTCATTCGTTCCTTGCCCCCCGGCTCGGCTTCCAGACAAACGGACTAAGGACCGTCAGCACACCGACGGCCTCCCATCGAGATATCAGACCAGAACCTGAACTACCCCTAAATGCTAGGCCGAGCGTGGCTCCCATCCTCTCCCGCGGATTCAATGATATGTATATCCAGGAATAGCCCCCCATGACCCTGACGGGTCTTGTCTCCCCCCCTTCTTATCCCGCTCTCTACCACCCCGGTTCTCCATCCCGCCAACCCGGATCACACTCTGCGCATCTCACGTGTGTCGCTTAATCTCCCGACGATCATATGTCATTTCTCGTCATGATGTATAGGTGAACCAGGAAGAAGCAAGGAAACCAAAACGACGTCGACTGCTCGTCGAGAAAGATCGTAGGGGGCTGGCTGGCCGTCGAAGTGGATGATATTGGCATAATGGAGGATCGCAGCGGGCAAGTTCTGGCCGTCGCGGTCCTCTTCTTCGTGGTGTGCTGGGTCGTTGTTGCGGCAAGGATATACACTCGTGGATGGATCATACGCTCCTTTGGCGTCGACGACAAGTTGATGATTGCCCTCATGGTTCGTCCAGCCTCCTTTCGTCATATGCCCAAATCTCACTAACACCACTCACAGCTCCTCTTCACCGTCTACCTCATAACCCAGATCCAAGGTGTACGACACGGCACCGGCAGACACAGATCCGACCTCACCCCAGAAGACAACCGCGATGCCCTCATGGTAACCACACCTCCTCCCCGGTGTCTCTCGTTCTCACTAACACACCCCGCAGTACTGGTATATCTGCGAACTCCTCTACATAATCTCGACCTGCCTCCTCAAGATCTCCGTCGGCTACTTCCTCCTCCGCGTCTCCATCCGCCGCTCCCACGTCTGGATCCTCCGCATCCTCATGCTCGGCACCGTCCTCTTCGGCACCACCTACTTCTTCATGGTCACCTTCCAGTGCGTCCCCGTCAACACCTTCTGGGACCAGTCCCCCCGCGTCCAGGGAAAGTGCTTCAACGACCGCGTCGTCGTCATCATGACCCTCACCGCCTCCATCATCAACTGCCTCGCCGACTGGTCCTTCGGCATCCTCCCCCTCTTCATCGTCTGGTCCCTCTCCCTCCCCAAACGCACCCGCCTCCTCGCCTTCGCCATCCTCTCCTTCGCCGCCATCGGCTCCGCCGCCACCGTCGTCCGCTCCGTCTACATCCCCACCCTCCTCAACGGCGACGACTTCCTCTGGGCCACCACCGACGTCGCCCTCTGGAGCACCGTCGAGCCCGGCATCGGCATCACCGCCGCCTCCCTCGCCACACTGCGGCCCCTCTGGCAGCTCGTCTGGTATCGCGCCGGCGTCAAGTCCCAGGCGCCCCGCGCCATCGCCTGGCGCGAGCGCCTGCAGGCCAAGCCGAGCTACGTGCAGAGCGACGAGTCCGGCGGCGGCGGCCGCCGGCACCCCCACGCGCGCTTCCGCTTGTCGGACGACGACCCCCTGGGCGATATCGACAGCGGGATCGAGGCGGAATTCGAGGCCGCGGAGCTGCCGCGCATTAACCACCCCGGCGGAGCAGGCGAGGCGGCGACCTCGAGCGCGCCCTCGCGACGGAGCGGGCTGAGCAAGACCTTCGACATAACCTACCCGAGGAAACGCGACGAGGAGGAGGGCGACGTCCTCGTGACGCCCCGTGACGACGGCAGCGGCGGGCAATACCTCGCCGCGACGCCGACCCGCGCTGTAAATTACCACCCCTACCTCCCTTTTCTCCTTTCGCATGTATACTAACAAGTCTTCTTAGGAACACGAAAACCACGAACCAGACCTCGAAGACGGCCTCCACCTCGCCCCGATCATCCCCTCCGCCGCGCCGACCGTGAACTGGGTCTCCCCGCGCATGTCCGCCCTCTCGATGGGCTTCTCGGGCGAGACGCCCCCGCACTCCGCGAACCGGCACAGCCACGACAACAGAGCCTCCGCGCTGTCCTCCACGTCGACGTGGGGATGCCTCAACGACCCCCGCGCGAGCAGGGTGAGCAGCCTCACGGCCACGACTGCCGCCAACAACCGCGACACCTTGCGAGAAAGCAGGATCGCGGCGGCCCCGACGACGACTACGACGGGGAACAGACACAGCCGGTACGAGCGGTACAGCCGGACGACGAGGACGAGCAGCTACCACAGCCGGTTCCTGGCGCCGCCGAGCCCCGGGGACATGCCGCTGCCCAGCCCGCCGCCCGTGTGGCAGGTCAACGTGCCGGGCGGGATGGACTCGGCGCAGTGGCTTTCGAGCCGTATGACGGAGCACCCCGGGAACCCCGGCGGACGGCTGTGATTGGGAGACGAGGAGGCAGTGGCGATGAAAGTCACAGCGTAAGGAATTCGCCTCACACTGTTGTGGTGTTTGGATGTTTCCAGTCACGGTCGTTGAAATATGTCAAAAATCTTCCAGTGTTTGAAGGACGGCACGACGGGGCTCGTGTCTCGTTTAACGGCTGAACGCTCAGTTCATAACATGCCGACAGCGTCTCGACACTCTAATCTAAATATCTCTCGGCAGCTGTTTGATGGCCTTTTGAGCCTAGTATAACTGGGACAAGGACGGGAATGAGAGATGAGGATGACGGAGGACGAAACCTCACGATTGCAGATGGAATAACCACGCAAAAACTACTATTATGAAGGACATATACCCGGGATACCACTTTACGAGGACATTTCACATTAACAAAAAATTAAGTCTAATGGGAGGCAAAGGAGAAGCGGCGTACTAAGGTAATTCATTAGGCGAATAGGGGCTCGCAAAACGCGGCTAGCATGTTATCGTTTACTGATCGGCTAAAATCTTATGCAAAGGCTTCGGCGTAACGAAAAGGGGCGAAACGGGAACGGGCCATATAGACGACAGAAAAGGACACAATCAGTGCATTCAACTATTAATTGATATCATTTTTTCTCAATTTTCGCTGTTCATTCCTCATGTCCTAATGGTATACGTCCAATGCCTATTCATAAAGTGACCAACGAAAGAAAAGCCCACAACGAGGCATTGGAATAGTTGCCTCTTCCGTGCGTGCCCGATCCGTCATGCAGTCTAACTGGTATCTGCCGCTGCTATGCCGAAAACAAAAACAAGGTATGTACTCAAAAACGCTTACAACATCTCCATGTCCATGCTCTCCGTCGCGCCGCCCCAAGCCTGGAAGGCGCCGTACTGGTTCTCCATCTGCATCTGCTGCTCCCGGGCCCAGTCGTCGCCGAAGCCCTTGTAGACGGGGTCGGTGGCGGGCTTGTATGACGAGCCGACGGCGGAACCGTAGTGGGAGTAGTTGTTGCCCGAGGAGCGGAGGAGCTCGGCTTGTTCGCGCTCTCGTTGCTCTCGGTCACGTTGCTCGCGCTCCTGCTCGCGGCGCATCATCTCCTCGTAGCCGGACATCATGTAGGGCTCGACTTGGTGGGAGATGGAGTCGGCGAGCCAGCGGCCATCGCTGGACTGAACCTGGGTTCCGTCCAGGCTCATCATAGCCTGTTGCTGTTGTTGCTGCTGCTGCTCAGCCTCCATGCGCTCCCACCGAATCTGCGCCAGCTGCTCCTCTTGCTCGAGGGTAGTGCTCGTCCATCCCAGGGAGGGGTTGTCGTTGGTCGAGGTGGGCGGGGCGGCGCGCCAGATCTTAATCAAGCGTAGCTGGTGGGATTCCTCGGAAATCCGGAAGAGGTTGATCTGAGCAGGGGAGAGAACGGAGGGGTCGACACCGTGCTGAATGAGGACCGTCTCAGGAGTGACTTGCTCGGTCTGGGGAGGCTCAGAGGATGGGCGCTGGATTTCTTGGAATTCTTGTTGAGGCTCTTGTTGCTGTTGGCGAATGATGTGTGCCGAGTGGTTGTAGTGCTGGGTGATGGAGTAAATGATGGGAGCCGCCGCGGCCGGAGCTGGTGCGGCGTTGGTGGGGGCGGGGTCCGGAGTCTGCTTGAGCTCTTCCTCCACCTTGGGTGGCGTCTGGCTCTCAGGGTGGAAGGTTAGATTGCGGGAAAAGAGCGCAGCAAGGTCATCTTGGGCCTGCATGGTCGGCGGAAAGGAAACCATTGTTCTGCAAATTTGTTAGTCTTCATTTCCTTCACTCATTGATATGCCAACTCGTGATGTCGACGCTTGGTCATCTCCGACAAAACCCCGGCGGGGTTCCGAAAGCCGGCACAGTCATGTCGTAGACGGCCAAGCTGAAAGATGAGGGGAAGGAAACTTGCCTTGTTGGAATTTGCACAATATTGGCCGTAACGCCAAAAGTGATCGTTCGGTCTGAAGCTATTTGCTGTGAAAGTAAAACTGCTGTCGGAGCAGGAGAGGCAGTGATATACTGTCTTGTTCTTGGGGGTGATCGGCTCGGGTGGCTGTAGACAGCTGCGGTAGGAAAACAAAAGCGTTTTATATTGGCTATGCTATTTACTCGAGCGAGATGGTGTTTCTTAGAGGATGGGCTTGTTCTTCTTTTGTTTAAATCAGAAACAGAGCAAGAAAATCGGTAGACGGAAAGAAAAGCGACAGTGGTCACAGGAAGCAACGGTCGGGGGGTCTGGTTCGGTCTCGATCTCCTCTTGGGCAGGAAGACAGCAGTACGGTGGAGGGTTGGGTCAGCGGTGCGATGCAGTGGGTTGATTTTGGTGGGGTGAGTTTTCTCTCAAAGTCGCATGGGACGTGTCGGCCACGGAGGGTAATATCGGTCGGTTCGGTAAGGTGGTCGTCGGGAGGTTTGTCTTCTCGAAGCAGTAGCCAACGGTAGTTGAATTTAAAGAATCCAAAAAATGTGATGTCGTTGAGGGCGGCTTGTATCTTATATTGGAAGAAAGAGTCAACCCTTTTCGGCTTTGTAGGGGAAGGAGGGGAGAGGGAACCTGGAAGTGGAGGGCACGGGAGGGGGAAGGGAGGGACGCCGGGCGTGGCCTGGCAGGGGAAATTAGGAAGGAGGGGCAGCTAGCAGGCAAGGTCATGACGCAGACAGGGCAATGTGACGCAGATTCACGCTCACAGCTGGCCGCTACAAGTCGACCAGCAGGTAAAAACCAGTGGGAAAATACGCTGAGCGCTTTGGCTTTTGGCCAGTTAGCACTGATGAGATGCATTCCCGTACCTGCCCGACCTGCCGGTGCGGCGTGCCAGGTGCCAGACTAGCATCCACACATCACCACCTAATCATTCATCATCACCACCAACACACCACTAACGCCCAATCGCCTGTCTCGTTAGGCCGGAATGCCTGCCTGAAGCCATGCGAACCCTGGCTTTCTGCCTGTTGATGGTCGGGATATAGCTCATTATTGCAATCTGCCGTCGAGATTGACATGAACAGGAGTACCTGATCGTCAGACAAACCGTGAATCCGGTGCCTGGACAAATGCCAGCTAGTCGCAGGCAATATCTGCGACCACATTAGCTGAGATGAAGAGGCCAGGCAGGCCAGCCGGCAGGACATGTCGACTTGAAACATATCCTCTTCCAGATCCGCGCGTGTCGCCCAATCGATCGGTGACACGACCAGTCCACCCAGCTTCTGGCAGACACGGAGGTGTCAAACGAGTTTCCCGTGACACACACAAGTCCACCCGGCATCATACGCACATTCTGTACTCCGGCCATTTTTTTCTACGTGCGCATATACAAATAAAAAACGATGATGGCATCCCTCGGACTCGCTCCAAATCGGCCGTTCCAAAGTCTATCAAGTCTTTGGCGGCAAATCTTCGTTCCACAAGAGGGCTCAACAAGAACCTACCTACAGGTCATGTTTGCCCGGTATCTGGACTTTCCCATACCCAGTCCGGCGCTTCCACACCGCTCCTCAAAATCCCAGTCCCAACATGTTTCGCCGAACCCATCCGGGCCTGGACTTCAAGCATCCGGACTGTCGGTGTCAAGGGATTGAGACAAGCGCATCATGGAAATCTGTCGACACTTTGACGCTGGCAACGAGCTCATAATGATGAGAGACAAAGGAGGGAAAAGCAAAGTAATCGTTTAGATGATTCTGGTCAAGAAATAATTCAGTTGGCGCACTTCGCGATGTGCCTGCCGTGAATCACAAATGCCCCTCCATCTCCAGCGCTGGCAGCTGCGACCCACTGCAGGTTCCAGTGCGGGATGGTGGGGAAATTAAGGCCCCTGTCACCGAACCCGACGGGAAATTCCATCTTCAATGCTGACATAATCGAGGCTCAAGCCTCAATGTACGCCACAGGTGGCTGCTTCCTGTTCTGTTGCTCTCACCCCTCCCAGGAAGCTCCCTTCCCACCCCCAGCTTCCTCCGGCCTGAGGCACCCCTGCCTCTAGCCTCGCCGGCCAGCGTCGACCTCGCGCAGCAACACGCAGCTCTCAGGTTGCCTGAAGCTCAGATCCCAAGGCTCCAGATTCCCCAATTCCAACGTCCCGCATCGTCATTCACCACCACAACCGCCAAATCCCACGAACGACCATCCACGACCTGCCACCTCACGAACCTCGCTCCACGAAACGACCGGCTGCTCCTCCACACGAAATCGAAATCGACAAGACTTCCCAATACCTCAGAACACCCCCCCTCACTAATTCACAATGGTAAGCTTTCCCTTGCTGGGTCCCGGTCCCCGAACCGGGATGTCGAGAAGCTATCACCAATCCCACCTACAACCCCCGACACACTCCATTGACACAGATGAGCTGACCTCTTTCTCTCTCTCCTCGAACAACAGACGTCGATAGGCACAGGCTACGACCTGAGCAACTCCATCTTCTCCCCCGACGGCCGCAACTTCCAGGTCGAGTACGCCGTCAAGGCTGTCGAGAACGGCGGCACATCCATCGGCATCCGCTGCAAGGGCGGCGTCGTCCTCGCCGTCGAGAAGATCATCACCTCCAAGCTATGGAAGCCCAACGCCAACAAGCGCATCGCCACTATTGACAAACATCTCGGTGTTGTAAGTCTGACCCCTTCTTCCAGTCCCTCATACCCATCCATCTCCCCTCGGCAAACAATCCAAGAACTGCCCCTCCCTCGCCTATTACCGATGGTCAGCTAACACCTTACCCCCCAAAGGTCTACTCAGGCATGGTCCCCGACGGCCGCCACTTCGTCGACCGCGCCCGCGAAGAAGCCCGCGCCTGGCGCGACACCTTCAAGACCCCCATCTCCACCGCCGACCTCGCTGCCCGCATGGGCGGCTACCTCCAAGCCTACACCCTCTACTCCTCCGTCCGCCCCTTCGGCATCACCGCCATCGTCGGCGGCTTCGACCCCTCCACCGAGTCCCCCGTCGACGGCGAGGTCGGCTCCGGCCCCAAGGTCGGCGCCGGCGGCAAGGACGCCAACAAGACCCACGGCGGCCCCTTCCTCTACATGATCGAGCCCTCCGGCCTCTACTGGGGCTACTACGGCGCCGCCACCGGCAAGGGCCGCCAGGCCGCAAAGGCCGAGCTCGAGAAGCTCGACCTCGCCGAGGGCGGCCTCTCCCTCAAGGACGCCGTCAAGGAGGCCGCGCGCATCATCTACGTCGCCCACGACGACAACAAGGACAAGGAGTTCGAGCTGGAGATGAGCTGGATCAGCGACGTCGACGGCCCCACCAAGGGTCGTCACGAGGAGGTGCCCAAGGAGCTGCGCGAGGAGGCGGAGCGGTTAGCCAAGAAGGCGCTCGAGGGAGACGATGACGATGAAGAGGAGAAGAAGGACGATGACAAGATGGAGGAGTAAGGAGGCTCGGTCGTAGGCTAAAGCGAGGCGGGGTTTATCACGACACACAGAGAGTGAGAGAGAGAGAGACAAATCAAAACAAAAAAGAGAAGAGATCTTTCTGACGACGGAGCTGCTGCCGAAGGGAGTTCAGACGGGCACTCGAAAGACCTTTTGTGTACTTTGTAAAAACACCATGATGAGGGCTATGGCGGCTGGATCATAGACTAATCAGATCTGATTCGGGTCACGCTATCGTTCCGGCTCGGCGCCCGTGTCCGTGTTGCCGTGGTACGTCTCACACGTCTGGGGGCAGGTCCCTACGCAAGTAAAGTGCATGAGACTCGTTTCCGCTCTCTGTGTAGATACATGTGTTCTAATGGAAAACGCGCACTGCATTTGAGATGGCAACCGGGCTGCGGCTGGTGACGAGGGGTTCTCCTTCCTTCGTGGTTGTGTGTTCTAAAATCGAAAAGCTTGGATGAGATTGTAATACCCCAACCCGGGCAGATGAATACTCGGACGACGACGACGATGGACGATGCCGACAACGGAGACAACGACAATGACGAAGACATCAACGACAACAACGACAACGACGAAGACAACAACGAAAGCGACGACGACTAGGATGATCACCAATGAAGAACAATATCACAGGCCACTATGCACCATACAAGCTCATTCATAACACGTTGATTCTAAGTAACGTCAAGTCAAACTACCAGGTAATCAATCCCGTTCATCGCGCCCCGGACATTATGTCGCTTTCCATAAGTTTCCGTACTGCTTAAATCAAAATTGCCGCTCGCCATATCCCGTTCCCGCGTCCCGAGCTCAAGCCTTGACGATCCTGCACACCAGGTCCGAGCCGTCGACGGAGTCGCCCTCCTTGACCTGGAGGGTGGAGACCTTTCCGTTGTGCGGCGCAGAGATGACCATTTCCTGGGGAAAGAGTTAGTAAAGAGAGCAGTAACTGAGGGAAAGTGCAATAGACTTACCATCTTCATGGCGCTGAGAACAGCAATAGGGTCACCCTTCTTGACATCGGATCCGTCCTTGACACGGAGCTCGACCAAGACACCGGCCATGGGTGCGCCGACCTGGCTCGAGTCGGAGGGGTCGGCCTTGGGCCGGCTGACGTTCTCAACCGACGCCTTGTTGTCGTCGACGGTGACCTGTCTGACTTCACCGTTCATCTCGTAGAACACCTCGCGCTGGCCGGTGTTCTCGCTCAGGGGGCCGATGGCCAGGAGCTTCAGGATGAGGACCTTGCCCTTCTCGAGCTCGACGTGGAACTCCTCACCGATCTCGGGGCGAGACAGGAAGTACTTGGTCGGCAGCACGGAGAGATCACCGTACTTCTGGATGAACTTCTTGTAGTCCTCGAAGACCTTGGGGTACATGACGTACGCCGCAATGTCACACTCGGTGATGGGGCCACCGAACTTCTTGTGGAGGTCGCGCTTGACCTTGGCGAAGTCGACAGGGTCAAGGAACAGACCAGGGCGCTTGTCGAGCTTCCTGCGGCCACGGAGAGCATCAGAGCGGAGAGGCTCAGGGAATCCGCCGTACGGCTGACCCATCATACCCTCAAGGAACTCAAGGACGGAGCCAGGGAAATCGAGCTCGGAAGCACGGGCCTTGACGTCGTCCTCGGTAAGCTTGTTGGAGACCATGAACTGAGCCAGGTCACCAACAACCTTGGAGGTGGGCGTAACCTTGACAATGTCGCCAAGGAGGTCATTGGCGTGCTCATAAGCCTTCTTGGTCTCGGCCCACTGCGTACCAAGACCCAGTTGAGCAGCTTGGAACATCATGTTGGTGAGCTGACCACCGGGGATCTCGTGCTCATACACCTCAGGGTCAGGGCCGGCGAGATGAGCCTCGAAGGGGGAGTATAGCAGACGCAGTTGCTGCCAGTAGGTGTCCAGAGCGCGGACATGAGCAGGGTTCAGTCCAGTGTCGTGCTCGCTGCCCTCCAGGGAGGCAATGATGGCGTTGATACTTGGCTGAGAGGTCATGCCAGACAAGCTATCGGTGGCAGCGTCGACGGCATCGGCACCGGCCTTGGCGCAAGCGACCATAGAAGCAACACCCGTACCGGCAGAGTCGTGAGTGTGCACGTGAATGGGGAGATCGGGGTACTTCTTGCGAATCGCGCCGATCAGAAGCGTGGCAGCGTGGGGCTTGAGCACGCCAGCCATGTCCTTGATACCAAGAACGTGAATGTCCAGCGCAACGAGCTTGTCGACCAAGTCGAGGTAGTACTCGAGGTTGTACTTCTTCTTGGGGTTCTGGAGAGGTATTATTAGTTCGAATACTCACAAGACGATGAAAGACGACGAAGACGACGAAGACGACGACGAAGACGACGAAGACGACGAAGACGACGAAGACGACGAAGACGACGAAGACGACGAAGACGACGAAGACGACGAAGACGACGAAGACGACGAAGACGACGAAGACGACGGAAACGACAACAACAGGAGAGACTGAGAAAACAAACTTACTAGCATGTCGCCACTATAGCACACTGTTCCTTCAACGACACCGCCAGCCTTGTGGACAGCCTTGATACCAACCTCAAGCTGGTCGATGTCGTTCAGAGCATCGAAGACACGGAAGATATCGACTCCGTTCTTCTTGGCCTGCTCGACGAAGTGGTCGATGGCGTTGTCGGGAAGCGAGGCATACGCAACACCGTTGGCACCACGAAGCAGCATCTGGAACGGAATGTTGGGAACAGCTTTCCTCATGCGACGGAGACGGTCCCAGGGGTCCTCGTAGAGGAAGCGGTAAGCGACATCGAAGGTGGCACCTCCCCAGCACTCCAGACTGTAGAGGTTGGACAGAGCGTGGCTGGTCTCCTTGGAGATGTTCAGGAGATCAACTGTTCGCACTCTCGTCGCAAGGAGAGACTGATGGGCGTCACGCCATGTTGTATCCATGAGCAGCGTACCTCTTGGGACTTGGTTAGCACACAGACTACTGACAGAAGCAGTGGCAGTAACTTACTTGTACTGGCGAATGGCCTTGGCGAATGCCTTCGGGCCCTCGTCGAGAATGATTTGCCTCCAGCCCTTCTTGCAAGTCTGAGAAACGTCGAGCTTGGAGCCATCGTCGTTGAGAAGCTCAGGCAGGATAATATCGCCCTTGAACTTGGGCTCGCCGATCTGACCCTTGATGCTGCTGCCGTTGACGGCAACATCACCGAGGTAAGCAAGGAGCTTCTGCGCACGGTTCTGGCTGCCAATGAGGTCGAAAAGCTGGGGAGTGTCGTCGATGAAGGTGGTCCAGCAGTTGCCATCGATGAAAGTAGGGTGGGTGAGCAGAGAAGCCAGGAAAGGAATGTTGGTCTTGACACCGCGGATACGGAACTCAACCAGAGCACGAAGGATCTTCCTGCGGGCAATCTCGTATGTTGAACCGTGGCAAGTGCACTTGACCAACATGGAGTCGTAGTAGGGAGTAATGACTGCACCGGCGAAACCGTTACCACCGTCGAGACGGACACCGTTACCACCAGCAGAGCGGTAGACCTCGATCTTGCCAGTGTCAGGCGAGAAGCCCTTTGCGGGGTCCTCAGTGGTGATTCTGCACTGGATGGCGAAACCTCTGGTGGAAATGCGGTCTTGCGTCAGACCAAGCTGCTGCAGAGTAGCGCCGGCAGCAATCTGGATCTGGGCAGCCACGATGTCGATACCGGTGATCTCCTCGGTAATGGTGTGCTCGACTTGGATACGGGGGTTGATCTCGATGAAGTAGTACCTGTTCTGCTGGTCGACCAGGAACTCGGCGGTACCGGCGTTGCGGTAGTTGACGGACTTGGCCAGCTTGACGGCGTCGTTGAGGATGGCATCGCGAGTTTCGGTGGGGAGATCCTTGGCCGGTGCGATTTCGACGACCTTCTGGTGGCGACGCTGGACGGAGCAGTCACGCTCGTACAGGTGGACAATGTTGCCGTGGTTGTCACCGAGGAGCTGAACCTCAATGTGCTTGGGCTTGTCGAGGAATCTCTCGACGAAGACGGTGCCGTTGCCGAAGGCAGACTTGGCCTCGGATGTAGCTCTCTCGAAAGACTCCTTCAAGCTCTCCTGCTCGCGCACGACACGCATACCACGACCACCACCGCCATAAGCGGCCTTGATGATGATCGGGAAACCATATTCATCGGTGAAGGACTTGACCTCCTCAAAGGTGGCAACGGCGCCTTCGGTACCAGGGACGACGGGGACATCGGCAGCGATAGCGAGCTTTCGGGCAGAGACCTTGTCGCCGAGCGAGTCAATGACATCGGCAGTAGGTCCGACAAACTAAAATGGATGCCGAGTCAGCGTGTTGTCGGATTTTAGGGGGGCTGCAGGATCTCTTACAATCAAGCCGGCCTTCTCGACGTTGCGCGCGAACTCGGCGTTTTCGGACAGGAAGCCGTAGCCTTTGGTGGGGGATTAGCACATGTCAAAAAGAAGGCATTTTGGAGCTCCTACCTGGGTGAATCATTTGGGCGCCATGCTCGACGGCAATCTTGATGATCTCATCTCCAGCGAGATAAGCACCGACCGGGGTGTATTGGCCGCGCTTGCCAATGACGTATGCCTCGTCGGCCTCTGTGGAACAATGGTTAGAGGGGAATGAAGTAGAAGAGGAGCTGCGAAATCAACGTACTTTGTCTGTGCATGGAGAGACGGTCCTCATAACTGCGAGTTTTAGTAGGCGGACATCAATTTGAGCGCAGACGATGTACCTGAAGACTGCAATGGTGTGCAGTGAGAGTTCGTGGGCCTACAGAGAGTCAGCGATGGGTCCCCAGACACAACAGCACAGCGGCGGCTTTAGGAGAGGACTTACGGTTCTGAAGATCTACAAACGCGGACAAGTGAGCATTACAATTCTAAAGCGATACTTTGAGCAGCGAGGACATTCAACATACCCGAATGGCTGGGCGTTGGTTAGCTTGTGTGCATCAGGAGTCGGACGAACGGATGGACTTACGAATTTCACCACGGTTGGCAACTATAGGCATAGAAGACGCAGATTAGCACAGTTCTTGAGTGGAAGCGTCCCGAGGCCTCTCGGAGGCTCCGAACACGGCCTTGGAGCTTCGAACTCACCCAGAATCTTCTTCAGGTGCATGATGCTCGAGTTGGCGCGAATGTGGTGGATGGTCTGGGGGTCCTTGGGGACCTCCTCGACGTCGCCCTCCTCGAAGACATCGTTGAACGTGGGCTGCGTTTGGGCCATGATGGGCAACTGTGCAGCGGGTGTGAAGGTGTGAGAAGGAGGATGTAGTTGGAGAGAGGAACAGCTACGGCCCAATTTGAAGGGGACCGAGGTGTATGGGCAGCTGTTGAGGTCTCAGGTACGAGACAATTGCGTCGGCTGTCGGTTGGCGGGGTGGTTTGGTATGGTTTGGGTCCGGTATGGCTTGGTGGGGGTATCTCCCAGGTTCCCAATCCCAAGCTTTCTTTGGATGCAGCAAGCTTGTCGGAGGTGCCGCTTGTTGCTTGTGGTCTGGTGTCTGGCCGGCTTTCTTTCAAGTGCAGATCAGGCGCAGCAACAGAAAGATGCGGCGGCGGGTACAAGGGCCAGGGGGTGAGCTGAGTCCAGATGAGCCGAAGCACCGAAGTAGAGAGGCGCGCCGTTTGGTGGGCTGAGAAGTTGAGCCGACAGGATTCGATTCGACGGGATGAAGGAAGACTTGAGACTTGAGAGCCGAGGGGTAGCTGTGGAAGCTTGGATGCTCTTTGCCGGGGTTCTGGTAGAGAGCTTCAAGGACAAGCGAGCGCAGCTCTTCTTCTCTAATTCTCTCTTTCCGCTATTACAGCCGTCCGACCGAAGGGAACGGGAGTGGATGTCGATGGTGGTGGGGTAGGTATGACGGTGGTGGATGCGAATAAGCAGTGGTATCTGGGGGAGCACAAACGACGAAGTATGTACGCAACAGCTATTACAAGCAGCAGCCGGCGAACAGAGGACAGGAGACAGAGGACGGGAAGAGAAAGAAGGAGGAGGGACGGGATGAACACGAAGCTCGTGGGATGAGGGGATTTATTGTATCTGAGTTGGTGCCAAAAGTCAAGGTGAGAGTTCCAGTCAGTCATTCTTTCCTCGCGTCCGGTCGTCAGGGCATCTCTCCTGGTAGGTACATCCCGGCCCAAACGGAAAAGACCAGACCAGATCCATCTGAGAGGGCCATGTCCATCCATCCAGGGCAGTTCAGACCAACCTAAAGCTGGGACTGATGCCCGTGAGGTGAGATGAGTACTCTCAGTAAAGCTGGTGGTGGATGGACATGGACCTGGATGAGTATGTGACTGGTGAGAAACCGACTGGCGACGGCAAAACACCTCCCTCCCCTGTCACCCCTCGTCGTCATGAAGGAGGGGACCTTGTCTCCAGCTGCTAGCGCGAAGTAAAAGGCACTCAGTAGGTAGCCAGGGCAGACAAGTATCCGGGTACTTCCATGCGAAGAGCGAGATGCGGCGAGATGAGCTGCGTGGCTGTTGTCCAGGTGCATCAGATGGGAGTTGCAGGCGGGAAGAGGGACCCAGAGGAGGGGGAGGGGTAGAGGGGTGAGACAGTGGACTGCGTACCGCGGTACATCCAAAAAGATACGTACCGCCCCTCCAGCTGGCAGCGGAACCTTCACCTCTGATGGAGCTTAGGCCACCCTGCGATAGCAGCTGCCCACTCAAAACATGTCCAGTCCAGTCCAGTCGCTTTGTCGCGGCAGGAAGAGAAAAATAAAAGATTCATTGCATTGGCATGTCTCGCCGGCATTCGGCGTTGGTCAATATCCCACCTGACGACGATGATCACGCTGCCGTATCCCATACATCACAGCGACCGTCCATTACCGCAAGAGGCAATCCAGTTAGTCAATCTTTCAATAGACTCCCTCTGGCCTCACAGAAACCCCCCAGAACCCAGAACCCAGTACGTGTAGCGTAGCGTGAGGTGCGGATACATGTGAATCCCAACCTGAGATGGTGATACCTCTTGGCTTTGCAATGCCCCGAGGACAGCCCTGAGAATAGCAGCAACCCCCCGCCCATCCCTGGCCGAGAGATACAGCGCGTGTTTCTACCACCTCCAATCCTCTCAGCACGATCGCCTTGACCGCAGCTCCTGAGACAGTTGGCGAGAATGCCCAGAGATCTGCAATCAACAAGAACGAAACAAAACACCCCGTCACCGAGAGACACACCTTGATATCTTTAGATCTTATTGTACAGAGACAGACAGGTCCACGAAGAGACGAGGGTTGAGACATGATCAAACACCATCTGGAAATAATAATTCTAAAAGTAAATGGAAAGGCAACGGCGGGGTCGCAAAACACCGCTAAACCCCCCAAGCAATTGACCAACCAAAACCCGCCGATACAAAACAGCTTTCCTCCGGTTTGACTAACACTCAGCCATCCTGGAAGGAAGGAAGCCAATGGAGGATTAGTGACAACAACAATTGCAGAATGCCAGAGATTGAAGGAAACAGCAACTGGAAGGCACTTGATAGATGCGGTTAATACCTTAGACTCCGGTTATTGGGAAAGGGCAAGCACGTAAAATGTAGATCAGGCTGGTACCTGACTTGTGAAGCCAAATTGCGAGACACGGCAGGTACCTGTCTGCTGCACCTGCCGTAGAATTACATTCTGCAAGAGGTGGCGTGCCTGTCACAAGCAGCCCGTTGCATCGAGACCTCTCTAGCGGCATCATCGTACATCATTTTACTGCGACACACACTCTTCACAACCAAGATGCCGACAGAATCTCCCCAATCCCGAGCCAAACGCAACCAACTCGGCAATCTTCGCAATCTCACGAGGTCTTCACGGGATTCCCCAGATTCCCAGAAGCCTGTAAGGGCTCTTCCGGGCGCCATCACTACCGAAGCCGAGGATAACACGGTTGTCCACCCGATTCAACGGCCACGAATTCGGACGTCCGCCTCGTCCACCCGGCCGCCAGCCAGCTCTTTGTTGCTTCGGGACAACTCGACGCGATATCAGCCATCGCGAACATGAGCTCGGCACCTCGTTCCTGACCTTTTTCGCCCCGCGGTCCAGCTTCCCTCGACCGTCCCAGAATGCGGGGTGACTTTCGCAGGGTTCTGTCTTTTGTTTACCCCTTTGACGTCTTTTTCTTATTCCATCCAGGTCAGAGAATATCCGAATTATCGTCAACCTCGGCCTCTTGCACCGAGGGGCATGCTGCCACACAGACGAGTACCGGCTCCCCTTCCGTTCCAAGACCAATCCCGCCCTGGGCTGAGAGGCAGGCCACGCCGACCTTGGCCCGGACTGGCTACTGGAACCGCCGACTGCCGCCGCCCACCTCACCACACTGGATCACGACTGACCACATGCAACTACAACACGACAGCCATGAAGCCACTCATCAGAAGCGCACCACCCCAGACAGAGAAGCCAGCCCGTCCAGGTTCCTCCGTCAATGGAAGACAAAACCGCGCAGCCCCCATATAACTCGAAAGTTATTCCCGGTCCACTGACTCTTGGGGCGAAATCCCCGGACCGCGCTGGACCTTGGCTGGGTCTGTCCCGTGTTCCTCAAGTGGGAGTGTCGACGTTGAACGGAATGGGGCCGCTTCAACGGCTTTCATCCGGTGCATCAGATGCGACTGCAACTCCTCGCATCAAGCCATCTCGAGTCGTTACACCGCCAAGGTGCCTCTCTGCATCTTGCCTGGGCTGCAAGTCTACGGACACCTCGGCCAGATTATTCTGCGCAACTAAAACCCATACCTTTGGGACGCTACCAAGACTCTTGGCCCCCCATCGAACAAGAGGAGGGCTTTCTGTCGTTTCCTCTTTTTCGTTCCCAGATCAATCGCGCCGATATCCAAGCGGCATTGGCAAAAAGGAGCCAGAAAAATTTGACATCTCAGCCTAAACCCACCATGACACCAATTTCGTGATGATGGCTCCCCGGCCAGATCTGGGTACTCCGACGTCGGCTCTACCGGCATCTGCTTTCTCAGCCCCCCATTCTGTCGAGATAATGCGCAAAGCAAATACCGCGACACGGTGTATCTCCAGTCCGCCACGCCAGCAAGGCTGGTTGTCGATGGTAATAAGAATTAGCCACGACTTCACCAACACTATGCGACATTTATTTCAGCCCGGCCCCCCCAGCTCTGCCTGCCCCCGTCTCCCTGTCACCTTGCGTGATCGTCTGCCGTGTGTGACTCTTTCGAATCGACGGATATCAGAGGTTATTTGAGGCATACGGCGTCTTCGTACCCGCCCTGCACCCCACGATCAATAACGCCGGGCTCCAGCGGCGCATGCGCGGCGGTTCCAAGGGACCAAGGACCAAGGTTGATGGATCTGCACTCGGCCGGCCGTCCGGCGAGATCTGCCCAGCTGCCAACATCGACAGGTGGGGGTCATGTCGGTGCTCTCGCAGTTTCGGAGAGACACCCACTGCAACTGTTAGACCGACCACGTTCGACGAACCTGTGGATGAGATGAGACGACGATACCTATTTTTGACTCATCGAATCTTTGAGAGCTTCGCTCGCTCACCAGAGCAGAGTCCTTGGCCCCCCCTCGACCTCCTGTCTCTGGCCCCGGCCCTTGAAACAAAGCGCGAATCGCCCGAAATAGGAGGGCTCCGCTCCGCTCCGTCCAGCTGTCATGGCACCGACTTGCGCGCAAAAAAAGAGTCTCACGGGGAAACCTTTCCAGACTTCCATAGTTCGGATCAAGGCCCCGAGAACGGCGATCCACCATCACAGCACCGCCGCTCGACCATCATTGCAACCTGCTACCCACCCTATTCAGTTCCAGACCGCCTGGCCAAGACATTCTCATCACTCACTCAACGCTTTTGGCTTTCTACTTCTCACGGTTTAAGCTGGCACGTCTCCAAAGATCCCAGAAACAGTTTCGCTTTTCTATGATACGAAATAACGGGCCCAAGACGAGAGGCCCGCGCCCTTGGATGTTTGCTCCGGGGAATCAGGGGTCCCGTTTCCGAGAAAACACAAAAAAAGGATGACAACAATGCAAAGGTGGTGATGGTACAGGTAACCCCAGCTACCACCCACATCTCGCGCCGCGGCCTTATCAAGGGGCCGTTAACACACTTCACACGCCGTGACCTGTCGGACGGGGATTTCTCCTTTCACGTCCTCATTCACAGCAACCCGCGGACGAAGGACTCGTAGCATCCCTCCCGGGCGCTCCAAGACCTTCGAAACCAGCAGCCAACAACGACTGCAATGTAGGATAAACATCCATCCCTAGCCACCGCACATGTCCCGTCTCTCTCCTCCCCGTCATGTCAAAAGGGCACGGCAGTTTATTTGCTGATGGCCTCCTTGACCTTGGCCTCGACCTTGGCCTCAGCAGCGGCAGCCTTGTCCTTGGCGCCCTCGAGGGCTCCCTTGGCGGTCAGGGCCTCCTTTCCGCCCCAGTAGTTGTACTGCATGTATCGGTAACCCTGGGTGAGCTGGGCGCCCTCGTTGATGAAGTGGCAGAGGAAGAGGAGGTAGTTCTTGGGCGAGACGGCGAGGGAGTAGCGCATGAAGGTGGCAGAGTAGATGCAGAGCGCACCGGTCATCTGGCCAGAGATCCTGTTGTCACCGGCGTATCAGTATACCTGGTCCTTATCGGGGGTTGGGACGTCATCGGTCTCGCGGCGAAGGGAGAGCCGGAGCGGACGGGACCGGGGCGGGACGTACAAGTCGGGGGACTTCTGGGTGTCCATGACGGCCGCCAGAGGGATACCGAAGTTGGAGACGGGTCCCCAGAAGTCTGATTGCGCAAATGATGTCAGCTATCATCTCATCTCATCTTGACTCATTGCGAAGCTATCGCGACAGCTCCTCTCCGGCCGGCACCGGAGCCGCAGCCGGACGACGTCGCGGGGTCATTGACGTCCCAATCAATACGGACAAGCATTAAACACTCGTTCCGGAGCTTCTCAACGCCCCGCGACGGCATCATCGAGCTTTGCAGAGCTTCCTTTCCTCCCTTCCGCGATATCGGATAATCCCCGCTAACTCCGGCCGCGGAGCAAGGCCAGTAAAAAAAGTGCACACGTACGGGTAGAGCAGACATAGTCCGTCACAGGGTTGGACCTGATCTTTGCGTTGATCGCCTTGACGAGAGCGGCCATTTTGTCAAGCTTGTCGGGGATTCGGGGGTTCTGACGGGGGCAAGCGAGCGAGGGACGACAGATGTGGTGTCGGGGACCTTTTTTCTGTTGAGGTTTTTGGCGAAGCTACAGAGGAGGCACGGCGGCTCCGAAATTTCGCGCGCGCGGGCTGTCATTGCGCTCCCTCCCTCTGTGCTGTCCGGGAATAAAAACGGAAAAAGCGGAGGTCGGGAATTACGCGGGAAGTGATTGGTTGGAGCGGTATGGTCACGTGAGGGGCATTGTGTGTACGACAATGGGCATCCGAGGGATGTTGTCGACAAACAATGTCGGAATTGATCTCGACAATTTGACAGAAGCCTTTAGAAAGGAGGGTTTTAGGAGAAGAACTTTTCTTCGAGGAGGACGCAACTAGTGGCAGTTAACCTAGGTCTTTGTCGACTGTTGAAGAGGGACTCCCAGACTTTCATTGTCCCGGCTTGTGGAGGCCTTGCAGATTCAACGGCCGGCTACCGCATCTGGCATTAGACGGATCTCTCACCCCGCGGGCCGTGGTCAAACTTCCTCCAACATGACTAACTAAGATCGAAAATGGAACAATCTTTTTCCCCTTCACGTGTCGTCAATTCAAACTTCCCGAGGGAGGCCCTCGTAGTCGTCGGGACCGGGGGTTGCTGTGTAGATGTGGATATGGCCGGGTCGATGCGGGACGGGGGTTCCCGAGGGCTTGGAAGTTCCGAAGTGGTGGTTTGGCTGCATCCCCCATACCCCCCGATTTCGATTTTTTTGCTCCCCCGGGCCAGGCCGCTTTCTTGCGTAAGTGGGATTTCGGGGATGGATAGGTTCACGCCTGTGGAGATGGGAGGGAGGGATGTTTGAGGGTGTCTTTTGTGTTTTGGGAGGCTCGTGTGCTTGACTTCTGGATATGGGTTAATTCTTATCCTCTGGTCTGGGTCTGGGTCTGGGTCTGGAGCTGGGACTGGGGACGAGGAGAGATTGGAGCTTCGTATGCGGATGAAGTATGACCGGTTTGTTCATGACTTCCTCCTTCTGACGAGTCCAATGGTCGGAGACTTACATGGTTGTGAGCTCGTGGCTGGAGTCCAGGACCATACTGACCATCTACACGACACACGTCACGGTCCTAGCCTTGGGTACGTTTTCATCCATGCTTCGGGGGGTAATCTTCTATTTAAGAAACCAGGTCAGTTCTATGCCCACAGGAAACGCACGAACAGACAGAATTATCGGTCGATATTCCCCCGTCACTAGTAGCCTCTTATGCTGCTCTTCATCGTGGAGGCAAGCGGGCTATGTAACCCAGAGCAGCATAAGGAACGGCGCCCTCTCACGTCTTCTGTTCTTCAGTGTCTCTCGTCGAGTATTCCGAGTTCGAAGATCATAGGAGGCGTTGAATGTGCAGGCCGGGCCTGTGCCTGCAGTACCTGTCACCGCTCACTAGGAAGATGACACATTGATATCGATTTATCGTCGAAAGCGGACGCGAACCGAGGAACTACAGGCGCTGCTTGTTTTGAGCAAATACTTCCGATAGATCGTCGATCTTAAATAGAGACTCCTCAACGGAGTCGATGCTAAGATAACGCCAGAATATACTTTTCACGGTTGACCGCAGTCAGCTTTCATGCTCATCCCCAGACAAAGTAGCAACTGGGACTGGTATTTAAGCTTACATTTTAGTTAGCTGTGGTATGGGCCAAACGATATGTCCTACGTTTGGACTTGTGCACCTTTCCAGGCTGCTTCGGATTCTCTGATGGCACATCAGTTTTCTCTTTGAATGCAAACGGAGCCGGGGGGGACGGCGAATGCAGACTTTCTCTGTCTTTCATCCCCTCTCGGCGGTTATTCTGGGTTTGATTTTCTGGGCTTGATTATCCTGGGTTTAAGAATTGTTGGATTAGCCAGATGTGTAGGATAACACCCTTAGATACAGGCAAGGTAGGCGGCTTGCATGGTACTTGGTGGTTGTGTGGCAGATTGCACTCTGTGTGTTACAGCGTAAACTCCGCTCAGTGAATTGCTTTTATAGACCTCAAATGAATAGACTTGGCAAGGGATTCTATCTTGAAGCACATCATACTCTGTGGCCGCAGTCTTCTATCTGTGCCCTGTCGTTCCGTATCATCTCTACCTGATTATTCGGTCTCAATACGAAGTCCTCATCTCCAGACGTCTACTTTGCTGAGATCAGACGCAGCCTCGGATGCACCCACGAGGCAGGCCCTCAGTATAGTCAAGGAATCGGCCATCTCATTACGCATAATGCGGGACGTTCCACTCAGTGGATTCGGCTTCTATGGCGGACTTCATAAACTGGTATACCAGGTCCTAAGATGTGTGCAGGATGAACTTGTTTTATAGATTGGGCTGGTTGTCTTAGCTTGACGGTCTGGATTCCCCTATCCGCCCTACATACCTCTTGAAGTTGGCAACTACTATTGGTTCGAAAGGTTCTGCTTGGTGACGCTACTCGTCGCAAGAGCCAGGAGCTCGGCGGCGCCATGGCAGAGCTAGATGTGCATAAGGTCCAGAGAATAGTGGTGGTGCCAAAGGTCTTCTTGTTACCCAAGTGCTGCCGTTCCCCATCGCCTCTCGGCGATTATTCCAATAAGAGACTTACCTCGACGGCTCATGGACACGTACATCTGAGATTTCGACGTTGGATCGATGGGGATAACACCGAGCTTTGTGGTGCTTCCCGCCGCCCACTTGAAAGAAGACCTGGGGTATCTACGCGTTGCTTCTGGAAAAGGGCAGACGTACGATTTCTATGCCATATATATGTTCGAGATGAACACAGCTGAAAGAATGAAGCGCCAGACATGTAGGCTCAACCTTAAAGAGATTACGCGGAAGCTAGTGTTGGAGAGGGCTTTTTGTTCTCTTGTAAAGTCATGCTGGGCCGGGTATGGCAGTACAGAGAGCCCGCATAGTCAATGCTTTTCCTCCAATTTAGTCCTTACAGAAGATAGACTGAACTGAGATCTGGCGCGGTGGGCTTCGCGTCCGTCCTCACTACTTCCCGTGTATTTGATCCTGTATCCTCCTGTATCCTCGTCGTGTATGATGGAGCCAGGCGACAAGATGGATGTCGCCACCGAGAAGGCCTTCATCGTCTCACCTGGGAGATATTGTAACAGATGCCCCCGACAAGTAGATAAATCCGGTCTTGAAAGTTCGATTAGGTACCAACGACGCTTTTTATAACGCCAGCATCTGGTCTTCACTCTCCCATGCCGCTTCACTTCTCCTCGCTCTGCGGCCCCCCAAGCTGCCTTCCATCGAGTTCTTCCGGCCCCTGGCTGCGCCGCCCACATGAAATACGATTATGCCACACAATGTGTGCTACGTGAAGCCAACTAACAGTCAATTCTCGCAGTATATTCTCATTCGAGCTGTGGTTTTCTTGGTCTACCGGCCGATATCCTCTTTTCTCATATATAATTAGTTTGAGATGATCACTGGTACGTGGATATCGCGGCGCGAAATGGCATGTGCCTCGTCAAGAATGATCCAGGGTGGATCTGTGTGTTTGTGATCTGAACGCATGCTTGACGCAGTGTGATATTCAGCCTTCATCTTCATCATTTCCAACCAAAACTCGCTGGAGCCTGTTCTTCCTACTTAACCATCATCAAAGTACTCCCCAGGTATGCGATGAATAGGACAAGGGCAAGGATACCGGACGCCGGACGTGGTGCGAAGTGCCGTTGAAAGCTACGTCATGGCGATTTCGTGGCCTAGATTCGCTTGCTCTCCAATGCTCATAGGCTCGCTCAACAAGGAAGATCGACAAACCCCTACATGGTGCTGTGCTCGGAGCGGCTGTACTGAGAAAACTATGCTATGACTTTTATATCATCTCACTGTCTGGTGTGTGTCAAAGATTCTGACAGATGGAGCTGTGTATGGGCTAAAGACGTGTACTGTCCCCTTGCAGTCCATCGGTTGAAGAGAAACCAAACGCTTTCCCAAGAGGAGCACCAGTACCAACGACTGTCCTTATACTGCATCCGAGCTATCGACGCCAGATGTGTACTGCGTTGGTGTTCACTGATCTCCATCATCGTCTGTGACGTATTACTAACGTATTTACGACCAGGCATACGTGTCGGGGCGTTTTGAGAAAGTTGACTTCGTGGACAGCGCCCTACGACGAAGGAGAAGAGATGATGACCAGGCAGACAACAAATGGCAACTTTGTCCCCGAAAGAAATGCTGTGTCGATGCGAAGACGCTGGTTATAAGGAGTACATTGGGCGGAGAAATTCTCACTCGACGACAGTCCAGCCACCAGCGCCGGAATTGGGTGAGCTGGGTTTCACTACTGGGTATGTCGTGCTCGATGTGAATCTACCTTCGATCTGTTCTCTTGAGAGATATAAGAACTTTTTTCCTTCGTGAGGCGCTTGGTCTCAACACCAACGGAATGTCAGGACTTCCATTGTCTCCTGGCAGCGGTGAACTGACGTCGGAATCCTCGATTTCGCCGCAGCGTAGATCGCATCAAACCGGAGTGGATCTTCTTGTACCGAAACGCACTCGAATCAACGCGAATTGTTCCGTCTTCAATACTTGGGAAGCAGTAGAGAAGAAGAAAAGAACTTAATGATGATTACCTCATTTACTGGAGTACGAGTCGAATTATTCCGGCCACATCAGTATGCGTTGGCTGCACCACTAGACACCTCTGACTCTTCCCACAAGATGACTTCCATCCATCCCCAGTCATACTTTTATCAAAAGACCAACCGGTCTCACTAACGTTTATAGACATTCCTTTCGTTGACGGGCTCCGGTTGGCCATATCTTCGTCAGATCGTCAAGGGAATGAGACAGCGGAGAACCTCCAAGCAACCTGCAAGCCTCGATCGTAACAGACATACGCTTCAGCATGTGTCCAAAATTTGTGCATCTCCATCTCTGAGTGGATTCTGGGCGGACAAGGCACGTCGTCTCGCTCCAGTGGATCGTAGACGTCTAGGACTCGCACAACGCGTAGCCATCTATCATGATTCATGGACGCAAATCCTCATTGATGTTCGGCTGATCACCAGCGATGCAGTTGGTGGAGGGATAGTGATGATGCCGGCTCAAGATGACACGGTTAAGCTCCCACGTCGAGCGGAGCCGCGAAGGGACGCAGAACGGCCTATATAATTGAAGACTGCAAGATAGCGAAGCTCATCAACCAATCTATCATCGAGTTTTGGGTGCTTAAAGTGCTGATCCCACGAAGTTCAGAGAGTATTTAAAGCCAGGCGGGATGACTCTCCCTATACTCATGTCTCGATGCGGTGCTTCAGGACATATCATTGTTGTCATCCGTCATCCTCACGGGTTTATTTGGTGGAATACGCGGTTGAAGATATCTCATGGGTACCCCCTCCCTCCAAAAGGTAGGAGAAACGAGGTGTTCGGGTCCATGAAGCCTGAAAGAATCGAAAAACACGTTTCAGAAGAGACCTAGAGATGTGCTTAGATCGACATCAGAGCTCTCCGTGTTGTTTTATATCGGCCAAGAAACCCCAACTTGTTGCTTTGACACCGGTTGATTCTCGCTAGGAACGGATACAATGGACCTGGCTGACTTCTCTGATTCATGATTATTTGTACACATGTATAAACGTTGAACGCTCTTCCTGGAAATCCAGTCTTGCCACGGAATGCTCACCTGCCACCTCACAACTTGGTGGCTCCAGCATTGCCGTCCACCTCTCCGAATAAATGCATGAATGCGCCGTGAACCTCATCCGTGAGATCACTCGCCTGCAGACTGCGTCCCTTCTTGATGAAGGCTCTCCTCGAACATTCCTGATTTCCAAGTTAGCGTCAATCACTCACAGATCCCGCCAACACAACTTACCCTCGTGATAGCACTACCGCCAAAAGCAGCCAACCTCACAAGCTCATCCTCCGGGATCTTCTTGTCACCCGTGTCCCAGAGTCCATCCAGATACGCCTTCCTCCAACCCAAGAACGTCGCAATCGACCCGGTGAGAGTATCACCCTGTCCACCGCTTCTCTTGAGCCCGCCCTCCAAATCAACGATCAGCGTATCCTTGCCATTCGTAATAAAATCCTTCGCGCCCTTCTGTATAATCGTGACACCGTCCAAAGCCTTGGCCAGCGCCTCGACCTTTGCCGTCTCCTTCTCGTCGCCGCCCGATGCGCCCTCCTTCGCCTTCGCCTCATCGATACCGAGCGCCTTGCACAATCGAGAGAACTCAACAACGTTTGGCGTAAGAACAGCAAGCGCGTACCCCTTCACCAGCTCCGGCTCCTTCTGCACGATTTGAAGAGCATCAGCGTCAAGTACCAGCGGAATCGAACGCTCCCGGGCGGCGCGGATGACACGGGTAACGGTGTCCTGCATCAGCGGGTCGCGGCCGAGACCGGGTCCGATGACGAGGACGTGCAGGCGGGAGAGCATCTCAATGATGGGGCCGGAGATCTTGTCCGGGTCCGTGTGGGCGTCTTTGGTGCCGCTAGGGGCCTCGTCGGAGGGGGACTGCCGCATTAGAGGGTGAACCATGAGGTTTGGCGAGTAGGTCTTGATCGTGGCGGCGGCGCCGGGAGTGCAGATGACGTGGGACTGTCGGTGTTAGCGATCTGTTCTATGAGACCTGCTTCATGACTCACCATATCGCATCCTAGCCTGGCGCTCGCCATGGCTGAGAAGTAAGGAGCGCCCGTGTAGTCTACGCTACCACCGAGCACGGCGACGCGGCCCAACTGTCCTGTGTTGATCGTGAGCATCATGAGTAGCACCCCGTAGTAGTTTCACAGACGGAACATGACGACTTACCCTTATGGAACTTTTCCAGCATAGGCGGAATCATCCGCTGTACGCGGCCGAGGATCTCCTTCGTTGCGGAAGACATGGCTAGTGTGGATTCAGATGGCATCGCAAGAGTGAGCAGCCTATGATGGATCGAAAGGACGAGCTAGGGGTGAAGATTAAATAACGCAGTGAGATGCGCAGGAGGCTATGATTGAAAAGTGACGCCGATCGTGGGTTCAATGCAAAATTGCTGAAATGCGAGTGGTTACGAGACCTTGACGTTTGAATTGGGTTGTTGTTCGGTGCGAGTGGCAGGTGTTTGAGAGGGGAGTTAGGATCAGGAGCTCTGACTGGCGGATGATGTCACTTGCCGACAACCCAATTGCAGCTTCCAGTTCCACACCAGCATCTCAGTCCACATAAGATTATGATTGTATCAGCCACAAGAAGCTGATCAAACTCGCCCAAGCTACCTATCTAGATTAATGCTGCTCCTGCCGCTATTATGACTTGCTGCTGTTGCCATTGCCCTTGTACCTGTCGCTGCCGTTGCCTTTGAATCTTACAAGTATTCATATCCTAGTATAATGCCCTCGCAACGCTATCACATGAAGGATTCACGCCGCGATTAAACATAAGGGTCATGGTATTGAAGGACAAAAGGAATCGAGGGCGTTAATTGAGTCTTGAGCTCTATTTTACAAGTGGTTCGACTGGAGATCCTCCCCCAGATCGCGTCCCCTGGTGCTTCCCTCGGACCGGCGCAAACCCTCGAGATTTCCTCACGCCTCTAGAGAAACAGAAAACTTCGGTATAGACAGCTACATCAACCCCATGCGCTCCCAGTCGGACCATTTATTACGTCAGATTTGACTTAAATTTAGCCCAGGAAGCTCTTGGTGAAGTTGTTGACAACGTCCTTGAGGCGGCCCTCAAGCTCCTTGCTGAGAGCACCCTCCTTGTCGATGGTGGCGAGAAGGTCAGACTCGTTGGTCCTGAGGTGGGCCAGGAAGTCGGCCTCCCACTGGAGAACCTTGCTGACGGGGACGGAGTCGAGCTGACCGTTGACACCGGCGAAGATGAGAGGAACCATCTCGTTGACGGCCATGGGGGAGTACTGCTTCTGCTTGAGGAGCTCGGTCAACTGCGGAGTGTCAGATTAATTCAAATTGCAGGAGTGGATGGGTCGCAACTTACGCGTTCACCTCTGCTGAGGGTCTGCTTGGTGGCGGCATCAAGATCGGAACCGAACTGGGCGAAGGCAGCGACCTCACGGTACTGAGCCAAGAAAAGCTTCAGGGAACCAGCGACTTGCTTCATGGCCTTAAGCTGGGCGGCGGAACCGACACGAGAGACGGAAAGACCGACGTTGATGGCGGGACGGACACCCTTGTAGAACAGCTCGGACTCCAAGAAGATCTGACCGTCGGTAATGGAAATGACGTTGGTGGGAATGTAGGCGGAAACGTCACCACCCTGGGTCTCAATGACGGGCAGGGCAGTCATGGAACCACCGCCGTGCTTGTCGCTCATCTTGGCGGCACGCTCGAGGAGACGGGAGTGCAGGTAGAAAACGTCACCGGGGTAAGCCTCACGTCCGGGGGGACGACGGAGCAGCAGAGACATTTGACGGTAAGCGACGGCCTGCTTGGAAAGATCGTCGTAGATGACGAGAGAGTGCTTTCCATTGTCTCTGAACCATTCTCCGATCGATGCTTCATACAAATATTAGCACGGAACACATTCAGAGTTGATCTGAAGTTGTTTGGTGATGTTTTGGTGAAGTTTGGGTGATGGTGTTGTTCGGGCGGCGGCCGACCGGGCAATCGCCGGAAAAGTGGAGACTCCGAACTTTAACCGGCGAATACTCGGGGGACAGGGACGGGACAAAGAGGCAACGACAGCGGCAGGGACAGGGATAAAAACGGCAGCAGGGACGGGGACAGAGAAGGAGCCAGGGAGGGATGGGAGTGTAAACATACCACCGGTGAAGGGAGCAATGTACTGCAGAGGGGCGGCCTCAGAGGCAGTGGCGGCAACAACGATGGAGTACTTCATGGCGTCGTTCTCCTCGAGGGTCTTGACGAGCTGGGCGACGGTGGAACGCTTCTGGCCGACGGCGACGTAGACGCAGTAGAGCTTCTTGGTCTCGTCGTTGGAGGAGTTCCAGCGCTTCTGGTTAAGCATGGCGTCGAGGGCGACGGCAGTCTTTCCGGTCTGACGGTCACCAATGATCAACTCACGCTGACCACGGCCGATGGGAACCATGGCGTCGATGGACTTGAGACCGGTCTGGACCGGCTGGTTGACGGACTTGCGGGGCAGGATACCGGGGGCCTTGAGCTGGGCACGGCGCTTCTCCTTGGTGTTGAGGGGGCCCTTGCCGTCGATGGGGTTACCGAGAGCGTCGACGACACGGCCGAGAAGCTCGGGACCGACGGGAACGTCGACCTATCATGCATGGTCAGCTGTCGTCCGGGTTGGCGGCTACCAGTGGTTCAACTCACAATCTCTCCGGTACGCTTGACGGTCTCGCCCTCCTTGACCAGACGGTCAGAACCGAAAAGCACAACACCGACCTGGCCGGCCTCGAGGTTCATGCACATGCCCTTGACGCCAGAGGCGAACCTGGAGATGGGTTAGACACGGGAGCATCCTAGGGCGGATAAAAGGGCGCTTAACGTACTCGACAAGCTCCTCAGCCTGGACGTTGGCCATGCCGTGAACACGGGCGATACCATCACTATTTACCAGCCGATCGTCAGCAAAAAAAGTTTTTCCCAGTCGTCGGCCATGTTGACATGCGAGTCCTCGTGCAAGCTGATGATGCAATGAAGCTTTTCCGATGGTTGCTCGCGATGCCGAGATGTGCCGCCTAAACGTACCCGACGGAGAGGACGCGGCCGGTCTCGGCGAGACCAGCCTCCTCCTGGACACCACGAATTCTCTGCTCGAGGATGGAAGAAACCTCGGTCGGGGAAGCCTTGTCGGCGTATGAGCGAGACTGCATCGACGTGGCAGTGAAGGCGGCGGGTGCGGCATTTCGGGCCTGAGGGTGGAAAAAACAGGTTAGCCGAAGCCCGAAAATGTTATGGGCTGTCCCCTCCCAAAACAGCAACGCATCCCCCAAGGGAGCTCGATGAAAAGCTCTTCCACGGCAGCACCGCGCGTTCCGCGTCGTCAAAACAGCTCGAGGTGGTGTAATTGACCCATGCAGAAGCGATTGATGATGTTTTTGGATGGAATTGACGTCGGTTCGGTGATGGGGAGGTTGGCGGATGGTTGAGCCGGGACTGGACTTACGGCAGCGACTCTGCCGGCAGCAGAGACGGCGCCGACGGCGCGCGTCGACTGTCGGAGGGCGTTGCGGAACATATTAGGAGATCTTGGACACTGTCTAGATCGAAGGAGAATCAATTGCAACAGATGCAATTGAGTGGAGGGGAGATTGGGGTTGATGAAGGTGCCTTTGAAGGAGTGCAAATCGAGTCTTTTTTGGAAGAAGCCCAGTGGAGGGAAAAGAGAGTGAGGAATGGGTGGACCCGGAGCTGTGCTGACCGGCCAATCACGGTCGGTGATCGAGTTTTGCCTCAGTCCAAACCCGAGATCACCCTAACGCCTCTTAACAATTTCCGACGAACAGTACGCAGTCCCGTAACCCCGTGAATTGCCTTGCTCAGGTGTATTACATAAGACGCTGAGCGCTGTAGCGCCCGGCTGTCAGTGTCGCTGATGGATCTCATCTCAACCGAAAATTTGTGTCAATCTGGCTTTCCAGCGCGCATCGTGCCCATTGAGTTTGCGGCTAATCGCTGCGCAGGTGCACTACCACCAGCTCACTCCCGTCTGCTCGGTCGACAACCATGAAAAACGGGCCAGAAATATGAGTTTATGTTGTCGCGATAGCTTCACAGAGCCGGCGTTCAACTTATAATAAATCGCATGCACGTTGCGGTTAGCCTGCTTCCTGGCAATTGCCCCCTTCCCCGGCTTTACAGCGCAGAGCTCTCCACTGTGGCATTCCCACCCAACCAACTCTTCAAGGGAGGTGTTTTTGTGCACGCGTTGAGAACCTGGACGTCAATTGCATCCGCTGTGGGAACATGTCTCCGGCCGGCCGGGAACACCGAGCCTGAGCGCCTCGGAGGAATCCTGAAAACCGAGTCTCTTTAAGCTGCCGGCCGCAACGGTAAGGTACTGAACCCCACAATCTTACCCCAGCAAGTCGCACTCGCGACAATGATTTCCCGTCGCACAGTGCGAGCGCGACAGCAGGGGACACTGCATTTTACACCCACAAAATTGCAATCACGATTTGATGCGAAATTGTAGAGAAATTGATAAGCTTTATTGAGCCGATAAGCTAGCTAAACCACCAACGCCAAAAGTATCTACCATAACTCCGTTCTCACGAGGTCATACTACGCGACGTCATCACAGCATGTAGAAGATTGTGGTAAGCCGGCATGGGCGCCGGTCGGTCTCTGAGGCCGCAGCAAGACTGAATTTTGATCAAGTCAAGCCTGTCTTATCTGACGATACCAACTGCTGGAAGAGTACATTCCCTTTTTTCCATGTCCCGTTTTCGCCAAATGTCCGTAAACCCGAGCCGTCCCAGTGTCCGTTTTGTGATCATCGTAGAGGTGGTTGACGCATTTATCGGACAATGCCGTCGAAGCGCTGCTTGAACCACTTGACGGTCTCCTCGCGCTTGATCTTGTGGTTGGTGCCGACGCGGCTCTTGGCGCGGTGACGGGTAGCGACGCGCTCACCCTTGCGGGTCATGCAGACGTAGAAGTCCATGCCGTAGATACCGATGGAGGGGTCGTACTTGATACCAAGGTCGATGTGCTCGCTGATACCGAAACCGAAGTTGCCAGTCTCGGAGAAGTTGCGCTTGCGGAGCTCGTACTCCTTGACCTTGAGGCCACGCTCGAGAATCTCCTCAGCCTGTTCCATCGGGTCAGTCCTGCGTTTGCCGTGATTGGAAGTTTGCGAATTGCTGTTATCGTACCTTGGGGCCACGGACGGTGACGTGGACGGAGATCTTCTCGTTACGGCGGATACCGAAGGTACGGACGGTGTAACGAGCCTTGCCTGAAACGTTGGTTAGTCGGCTGTTCCATTGCGTCGGTGAAGGATCATGTTGACTTACTGTAGACGGGGGTCTGACCGGAAAGCTGCTCCAAGACCTTCGCGGCACGGGTCAGTCTGTCACCAGACTCGCCAACAGCTATAGAGATATTAGCGAAGAACGAGAGACTGCTGATACGAGAAGAACGGACAGATGTTCAAAGTCAGCTTGCGGAGGTGCAGCTCGCGCATGGGGTTCTGGCTCTTGTCGGCGGACATGTTGGCGGTTAGTATTGTCGGTGACCGTTGGTGATGTTTTCGGGTGGTGCGAGGTGTAAGAGGGGAAAAAAAGTTCGGGCACTGTAAGTGAACGCAAAAAGTACCTGGGCTTAGCAGCCCTTCCAGCAGGGTTGGCGACGAATGCTAGCCGAGACGGGTCTTAGCGCCGTTGGTTGTGGACCGCTACCTATCCTGTAGCTTACCTAAGGCCATCGACTGGGTTGGCCTCAGCTCAGCCTTCCTCAGCCTCCTCCACCGAAATTTGTCTGGAGAGGCCATACCCACTCTGACCTTGTCTGAAGCTCTGCCTACAGCAAGTATCCAAGGTCGCGCCGAAGTCTATCAAGCTTCGTCACAAAACAAGATCAATTTTTGAAGATCTCGAGAAGCTACGCAAGTAGCATCTCAACTACACATCCGCCAAGATGTCGAACAAACAGGGCAAGATGGTTAGTGCTCCTCACCTTCGTTTCCAAAAGTTTGAAGGTTGACAATACAGGCTGACACGATATGACTTCTCTCTAGGCCGGTTACGTATGTAACGATCCTCGATCACTCCCCGAGCCGTCGACGGCACGGTCGCGCGCAACATTCACTAACTTGTCTCCGTAGATCAACTACCGGATGAGAGTCACCCTCAACGATGGCCGCCAGATGACCGGACAGATGCTGGCTTTTGACAAGGTGCGAAGCACAACCCCCTAATCGCGTGTCTACGCCTTCGCTAACTGTCTCTGCAGCACATGAACCTCGTGCTCGCCGACACCGAAGAATTCCGACGCGTCAAGATCAAGCAGAATAAGCCTGCTGCCCCCGGAAGCTCTGGCTCGAGCCAGACCATCGAGAAGGAAGAAAAGCGCACGCTCGGTCTGACTATCGTTCGTGGCGCCCACATCGTGTCGCTGTCTGTCGAGTCGGAGCCTCCCGCAGACCCCAGCGCGAGACTCGGCAAGAGCGCGCCGGGAGGAATCTCGTCGACTCTTGCTGCCGGTCCTGGTGTCGCAAGACCCGCCGGCAGAGGCGCTGCCCCTGTGCCTCCCTCTTTGGCCGTATGCATACTCAACACCTCATCGCACGAACTCCATGCTAACGTTTCTCGCAGGGCCCTGCTGCCGGCGTTGGAGGCGGCGCTCCCCCCGGATTCCCTGGTTTCCCTGGTGCCCCGCCCTTTGGTGGACGTGGAGGTGAGTTCTCAAGACCATTTAATCCGCGATTTAGATTCTCACACCTTCCAGCGCCCCCTCCAGGCTTCCCTGGCGCGTTCCCGCCCCCGGGTTTCCCTCAGAACGCCTTCCCTCCTCCGGGCTTCAACCCCGGCCCTCCTGGTGGAGCCCCTGGCTTCAACCCTCCCCCCCGAAGATAAGCTACGAACGAATAAGTCGGCGCCTCACATGCTTTACAGTCGGCGGTTGGTTCACGGATACCATTGGCGTTTGGGGATGAATGTCGAGATTACGAACAAACGGGCACAACAAGCGTGTTGATTAGGCCCCCTGAACAAATCACCAAGTCAGCCTGCCAGTCTATAAGTTGGATTGCGGAGAGGAGAGTGGCAGCACGAACTTGAACAAAAGTGTTTCCTGTTGGTTGGAAGCCTGTTTGCAGCTACAGAAGTCAATGACGGGCTGTTTCGCGGTGCAGTATAGACTGAGTTGATCAAAATCAAAGAAGTTTCTCGTAAGCAGCCTACATCTGTTTTCTGTTATCACATGTCATGTGGGTTTTATGCGTACTTCGCAAAATGTTTTGGTGGTTTTGACCTCAGAAGCCTGTCGTGATCTACGTCGTATCAGGCCAAGCATAAGTGCAACAACTGCGGGCAAAGAAGCGATTCTGTTTGATTCGAAGGTTTCCAAGGTAGTAAAACATAATGAAAGAGAAGCCACCCAAGATAGAAGCTGATTGGCATCGTGAGGGGCATTGATGTGAAAGTATGCATAGTCACCGGCCAGCCGCAGATGTGATTGTTTTGCATCTCTGTCATTGGATTGAAGTTTGCAGACATCTAGCAAACACGCTGCATAATACTCCGCATATGGCAATGCAAACGCATCAACTGGAAGGGAGAGTAGTATTGCTCTTAACGAATTCGGCAGGCACCGGCAGCGATTTTGAGTTGATAAAGAGGACCACTGCGCCTGCCTCATTCGTTCGACTCTCTTCACTTCCGACTTCCCAGGCGGGCAATCCTCTCCCACCCGAATTCAGGGAGACTTTGCTACTTTCTTCGCACCAACGATCGAGCCAACTCCTCACACATCGAAAGTTGATACCTCAATCAACATGGGTCGCTGGGGTTTCCGTACAGTCTCCCATTCTCCCACCACCATCACGCCGGTGCTGACATCGTTCCAACAGGTCTCTTCGAGGGCGACGTCGACCTCGACTTCGCCGTCGCGATCAACGAAGACTTTCCCATCAAGGACTTCGCCCTCAGCAAGATGGTCCACCAGACGGACCAAATGGCGGGCCCGGATATGCTAAAGTTCTACAAGTCCGACGAGTACCGCAAGGAACTGAAGGGACAAGTCGCCAACGTCCGCAAGCAGCTCGACGCGGGCCTCTGCGACAAGATCTTCGAGAAGTACCGGCCGCTCGAGCACGAGAAGGACGGCCAGTTCCGCGTCATCCTCGTCGGCGCCCTGATGATGCGCGCTGGGGCCAAGATCAAGCAGGACGACCTGGACCACCTGAAGGAGCTCGCCGATGGCATGGAGGGTGAGCACGGATTCAGTTACGGCAGGGCTTTCGATATCCTTCATCAGGATGAGAAGAGCCCGCTTCGTTATCCCGGGAAGGTGCAGTTCCTCACTGCGCTGGAGAACTACAAGGCCGGAGTCCCGCGAGACTTTGGCGAGCCGAGGTATGTCGGACCCGATGTCTGCGGTTGGATTGATCTCGGCTGCTGACATGGGAATCAGCTGCTTCAACTGCGGTAAGATCGAGGCTGATCTTGGAGCGGTGCCCAAGAAGTGTGGAAAGTGTGGAGTGGCCTGGTTTTGCAATGTCGTGAGTGCCGGACCCAGCATGTCCCAGGGGATTGACGGTCATCTAACAATATCATAGGATTGCCAGAAGGAGGCTTGGAAGAACCACAAGCTGGTGTGCAAGACAAGGAGTGAGAAAAATGGAATGATCAATGTCTAAGATGTGGTCCGGAGAATAAGGGTCGACGACTTGGCTTGCAGTACAGCTCCCTCCGAAATACTGGCATTTGTTCTAGAAGACGTTTACACGGCCGTTAGGATGTGTTTCGAGATGGAGTGTGCGAGGTGTAATGAGATACTTCGCATTTGACCATGGTCTGATGAAAGTGAGATTGGTCATGATGCCACAATGCTGCCTGAACTTCCAACCCCGCCAACGAATGATACATTCGGTAGAGTGATGGTCTAGATGGATCTTTGATCATGACTGGTAAGTCATCAACTTTTGGACACGCATGGCTTCGAGCTGTAAGCTTTGTTTCCTGCGTGGCCAAGAGGCAGCTCACCAACAAAGAAGTTAGAAACATTCACAGATAACCACGGGTTTTTCATCGCGCACCAGGGCCTCCCCCTGTGGCATTTCATAGGGATCAAACCTCAAGTCCTTTTATTCGGACTGTTGTCTCGTATTTCTAGACCACGTTGTCGTGTCAACTTCAACGGTGATCCAATTCAGGTTTCCTTCGACTGGACGAACTGTGATTTCAAATTTTCCAATGAAGACACTGTTGGCGTCCTCGCGATGGATCTAGTTCGCAAACTGACACATATGGCAAAGGAAGGTTTCGTATCTCGACTGATGGATGTTCTGAATACTGAACAAGTTTCAAGGATGGAGCGTAGGTACTTGTGGGTGGCCTCGTTAAAAAGCGTCAAGCTTGGACAGATTTTAGACCAGCAGGACTTGTTGTATTTGTATTTTTTCTTGCTGCAAATCCCTCGCGAGCACCTCACTGCGCAGACCCGCATGGGAATGGTTCTCTGAATACCTTAGCTAGCTTCCTGCACATTGGGGTTGAGCGCCATACCGGTTCTGGTCTTCGTCCTGATCCTTGTGTTATTCAAGCCACGAATTCCATACCCGAGCACAATCTTCAGGTGTTACAGCGAGCCTTTCGTTCTTGTGAGGGCTGTTATCATATTGGGCATCTTGGTAGCCACTCGCGTAACCTACAGATCTAATCAGCGTACATGAAGACCAGACAAGTTGTCGTGCTGTGTGTAGACCACGCAGCGGGCTGTTCAGTGAAGCACATATAATGCCGAAACACTGCCGTTGCCGTCACAGCTGCGCTCAGCCAGGCAATGCGCCTCATGTATCGGTAATCAGCCACGAAGGAGGAGCGTTCTTCATGCTTGTACACTTCGCAGATTCGTGATATACTCGGGGCCTGATATAAAAGACCGATCTTTCAACCTATCTCAGGACCAGAAGCCACAATCAGGCTTTTGTGTGTGATTCCATGAAGATTGTAGGGTGAAATGCAATAACACTCTCTCTTCTATTCTATTCAGTAGCACTCACAGTTCTAGTTCATCTTCGCTCCCTACCTGAAGCCTGTAAGATTGATAAGTCCGCCTCTTATTCACGCGTTCTCGGGCTTGGATACTCCCGCGAGAACAGAGATGACGGATCCCGTAACGTTGATCTGGTTAACGACATTCTGGTGGGCATTTGGAGGTTGATACTCATGCAACTGTAGGGTCTGCTTCAGAAGTCATCTGCTTGAAAATGCAGCAAAAGCCACGGCGCTGGCGCTGCGGAAGATAACTCTACTGTAGAGACATCACTTATACGAGTCGACCTTCACCAACACGTGAACTTCATCGCGCTTACGGGGCTATCAACATTCGAGAGCAGTTCTATGTCAACCTCGGCGACGACGCGCTTTCCTTCGTTCATTCCCCATGGTCGTGGGTGGCACTTCAACAACGTCATCGACTAGTGTTCTCCAACTGACTTGTATTAAGCCCATTCAACCCAAATGAGACCTAGGTACACAACCACGGCTTTAGAGTAAAGATCGACTGTGGTGATGAGGTTTAGCAAGACACCTACGGATGTCAAGCATGTGCTGATGTGGACGTGAAAAGACCAAACCAAAGCCCCGGGGACGACACATCAACCATCTTATTCCGAGACTTTGACCTCAATACTCCGGGAAGGACAGAGATGACGGAGCCCTCTCCGGTTGTGCTCCGTTTGAACCCTAAGGGAGTTGATTAACGTTTCAGCGGTCTATAGCGTTTCCTCCTCCGTACGAAGGGGAACTCGACTCAGTCGATCGCCGTGACGATGGGATTCGATGACGGATTCACCGACGTGGCCTGAACAAGGTCTAGACGAACAAACACTAATCTAATATACTAGACCGATCAAGTCCCAAAACGGGGCCCGAATGTACTGCTTTGGCTAGTTCCAGTACCGATTGCATTTCCTCGCATACTGTCGTACTGGCTGTGTGTCGAAACACCTTGGACCAGACATCCATACTTTATATATAGAGTATCAACGGTGACTACGATCTCGAAACCCCCCAACCGTACTCGGTGTGTCCTCGTCTACTCACTGGAACTAGAGTGGAAGATGCTGCAGCGGTAGCATGTCCCCGTTTGAAAGTCCCAGGCTGCACCGGCTGGCTTGACAATAACCCAGCACTCGAGCCCCCTCCCCTATTCTTCTCTTCCTGTCTCTGTCGGTCTGAGCTTATTAGGATGGTCATAAACAAATCACTGGAACCTAGAACCTATACAAGACCGACGAAACGCTGGCTGCTGGAGGTTCCGTTCGGGGAGGAACGATGAATTTGATAGCGATTGAGTACTTCAAGCACCCCTTACAATGCGGCCGGTGAGCTGATCGCTGGTCATTAAGGTCCTGATCAGACACAAACCGTTCACGAGCACCCTCTATATAGGGACCCGGAGCAACGTCGCAGTCCTTACTACGCAGTAGCCTCTCGACTTCCCTTCTGGGAGCTCATTATGTGGACGAAATATTGTGGAAGATGCGTCTTAAAGATCGACATGTGGCGGCCCAACTCCCACGAAGACTTTGACTCTCCGTAGACCCCTTCCAAAAAGTCGCCTTTCTCGTGAAGTCAACTATCATATCAATCTCCTTCTGAATTCGATTCCTCGTAGCACGCTATCAACGATGTAACATCCAGTACTTTCTACCCACATAATTAACCCTCTATCCACACACTTCTCAGAGCGACTGACCAAACACATCCTCCATCACAACTTCTCACCTCAAACCTCCCACGCCCAACTTTCACGCCATCCAAATACACCAATCTCACAAAGCAAACCAAACCCTCCTCACCTTCCAAACCAAGTACCCCATCCCACTAGCTCCCTCACCCTCACCACCGGCTCATCTTCCCCTAGCCCCAACTCCCGTGCGTCCCGGACGCCTCCATCCTACACCGGTCCAGATTCCCGCACGTCCCTCGGAGCCGTCGCGGAAGATAAGAAACCCTCAGACCTCCGAACTACCTTGGACCATCGCAGTAGCACCAAGAGTCCTAGCACTAGCATCCTGCCAATGACATGTCCCGCCAGGCACTTGACGTCGCCGCAGATCTCCACGCCGTTCGCGCGCTTGCATCGGAGGCCCCTGGAGCCAGTGAGCCTCACGATCCAATCACGATGCTCGACTTCAGGAACAACTCCAGAGGACATGGATGATGGAAAGGCACGATATCACCATTCTCCCACCCGTCGTCTCACCAACACCCACGGCCCTTTCACTCCTCACACAGCCGCGTTTCCGCGTCTCTAACAGCTAGCAAAGAACGCGGACGAAAAACACCAGCTACCCTAAAGCCCTAGCCATCAAATGAAGACACCACCTCCATCACGAACTCACATCCCAACTCCGACATCATACTCCAACCCAAGCCTCACCTATCCCAAAAAGCAAAAACGTGCGTGCGTAAAGTACGCCTTCTGGGACCAAAAGACGGACGATTACCATGCAATGCAACACGCACACCTTCCTACCTGCATGTCTAAACCAGTCCAGTCCAGTCTAGAGTAAGGCACAGGCACAAGGCACCCAGATAAGACACTGACAAGCAAACTCCAAAGGCCATCATCCCATCATCATCATCATCATCCCGCCGTCGCACTCAACCAATGCGACAACAACCCAGATTACTCCCACTCAAATTTCCCAGTGTCGTAGCGTCTGTCCCCAGTCGAAAGAAACCCGCTGCCCACCACCCGGAACCTTTTCCCCTAGTAGGTAAGGGAGGTGCTCCAACCCCAAGAGCATGCAACACTAACGCAAGTAATCCTCACCCAAAAAAAAAAAAACCACTCACTTGGCGCAAGCGAAGGACCCAACACAACGGCAACGACGGGAAAGATATATTACAACATAAGCACCTTACGTACGTACGCCACCCCAGGCAACCCCTTGCAAAATGCCATGCGAGCGAGAGCGAACCACCACCACCACCACGACCCGGATCCCCCACCCCCACCCGACCAGCGTCGCGGGAGGTTTCAACAGGGTTCCCCGGCCGCCGCCGGCCTGCGGCTCGCCCGCCCGCTCGCTCGCTCCAGGTTCTTGTCAGATTTTCGATCGAACCCATCTTGCGCGCTCTCGACTATGATATGTACCAAGGAAGTTTGGTATCGCGGAACGGGGTCTACCCCTGAGGTTGATGCGGCGCTGACAGCTCAGCCTCCCACGACTCACGACGTAAGTGTATTCGAGGCGGGGTCGAGTTGCAACTGCTTTACTTAGTCTCTCTTGGAAAAAACCAAGGTTAGTGCGAAATAGATCGGATCAAGGTGGCATTGGCAGTGAGTGTGCTATTTGGGGTCGGTTGAGCACCGGTAAAGCCGGACCAGGTCGGGTTTCATGACGCATGCACGAGCGCCGAGAATACCAGCGCATGAAGGTGGGAGACAGATTGAGGAATCGTGATGCTTTTTTCCATTCATTACGGACATGTCCGTCAAGCAGCTATGTAGCGTAGTCCGTTGACAGACCGCCAGTCCTCCAAGATCCTCATCATCAACGTGAGCCACGCCTCCGTGACGCGCCTCTCCAGTCCACCACTACCACTACCATCCACGTAAAGTCCAGAAATTTGGTGTCCGAACAAAGAACACCTGGATCGTCATGAAGGACGATAAACTAGTCTCTCTTGAGCTAAATGACGAAGCCGATGTCGTGAATAAAAAAAGACGACGCTCTCCATGTGGTATCATATCGAAGAAACCCGAATCGCAATAGAATGTAAATCCTGACAAAGAAAAGGTGAAAGAATGAAGAGTCGTTGATCATGTGTGGTTTGTTCCACTTTTGCGTATGGCATAAATCGGAAAAACAATCGTAGCTGCAGGGTGCTGTTGCAGGCGCGTCAGGCATGTATGTAGCCTCTGTTGTTGTGATGTGATTTACTCTTCCTCATCCGCGAGTGTCTGAAGAGTCATGGGATCCCGTAAGCGTCTCGTCTTGTGAATGGCGACGAGGTAGTCGACAAGGCCCTCAGCATCGGCCCGGAGAGCCTCCAGTTCTTCCTTGGTGCATCCGGCCGTGGGAGAGTCCTTGCTGGGGTAGCGGTAGGCGGCGAAGACGACTCCGCGGTCGTTTTGAGTAATGTCGTGAGAGCCCGAGTTGCGAGGGCTGGAGTTGGCTGATCCTCTGCGTCCGACGGAAGTGTGGAAAGCGTGGCCATAACCCCGGGCGAATTCGCCAACCTGCGCATCATCGCTGCGATATTCCATCCATCCCTCTTGCTTCAAAATCTTGGATTGCACCGTTGCTGAGATACGGAAAGGGCTGTTGAGATTCGAGAGCCCGTATGCTGCAAGCAGACGTCCGGTCATACCCGGTGCCGTTTCCACAGTCGGTCCATCCATCGGCGCCATGAGCGAGTTCCTCATGCTGGCGGGCCGCGAAGACAAGTCCAGCGAGGCACGGTACGGTGAAGCGGGAAAGTCGGATGCATGCTCGGGCCACAGGTTTACGATGTAGACCAGATCGAAGTTGTGCTTGGCGGCGATCTGAGCGACTTGCAGAGCACCCTCTTTGGCCACGTCGTCGGCGTAGATGGAAGAAGTCCGCCGCGAGGGACGAGGTGAGGACATCGAAGACGGCGTCGGCGGGGATGGAGGGGTTCTGAGAGGAGCAGGGATGATCGGCGTGTCCAGCTCATCCTCTAATTCGGGCTCCTCCAAGATGTCGTCGTCGGAGAGAGCGAAAAAGTCCCCAACGTCTCCGCCCTTGAGAATCTGGCTTGGTGATGTGACGGACCGGTGAGGTCTTGACTGGCCTTGAGGACGGCGCAGCAAAGCGGCCTTCTCTTCTCTCCTGCGGCGTGTTGCGGCGGCAGCGGCTTTCCTCTTGGCCAAACTGAGCTCCGCCGAATCCCTAGATCTCTTGTCGTGTACTGGCTTCATCTCGGGTGATGCGGCTGGTGTGGGCAGGTCGCTGCTCATGGAAGAAGAGGGTCGGCCATACTGGGAGCTCTTTATGCTTGAGTCGTCTTCGTTGTCGGAGGAGGGCGGGGTGCTGGCTCTCAGAGGTAGGATGACGGAGCTGTGGCGGTGCTCGAGGGAAGGTTTATGCGCTGCGGGTAAAGTTTTGGACGAAGCGCACGCGGGCGAAGCCGGCAAGCGGCCTGTGGGAGGAGCAGGAAAATCGAATCCACCCAAACTTGCCACCGGCTGACTGTCCCGACGTTGATTGAGCGACAAGGAGCGGACCGGGAGGGCGAGAGTGGTGGTGCTTCCGGTGCTCGAGTAAGAAGAGAGGTTGATAGAGAGGCGCTCGGACGCGTTCTCGGGGAGGCTATGAGCGCGCCTCTCATTCTGAGCAGCAACTATGCGCTCGTCTCTGGCCTTCATCCGAGAAACACGTGGGCGAATGAACGAGGGTGATGGGAAGCGTTGGTCCAGGTTGACAGTTTTGGGTCCTGAGAGATCTAAAGGTGCCGGCTTGGTGTCAATCGTGAGGTCCTTTCTCTTAGAAAAGAGCCTCTCGAGGCGATCGAAACTGTTAGGCATGGTGACTGAGGTCTCACTCCAGTTATTATTGGTGTCAGGTATCTGTGCGTATAAGTGTTGGTCAGTTTTTCTCATGCAAAGCGCAGAAGGAATTCAGCGGAACGGAATGCGCATACCAGTCGAGAGTATTATAAGTTAAGAGGAGAATGGTCGATAGGTAAAGGTGCGACGAAGGAAGAAGGGAGTAGGAAATATATTTTGTGTGAGGGAAAGTTTGTGGAAGTCCAGGTGAGAGGGAAGGAGCGAGGCAGAGGCCTCGGCCGAAGTGTTGGGATGCCGGCTGATGTGAGGTGACAGTGAGACAAGAAGTCAGCTACCACGACGGAAGGTAAGAAGACCCGGGTAGGATTGATTGCCGTCCGGGAAGGAGTCGAAGTAGAGTCGAAGATTTGGAGTGAGTCGAGTCTCACTGAATCGGTTGGAGGAATCCAGAAGGCCCAATGGTGACGCGAGGGCAAGAGGGTAATAAGGCGAGGTGCCGAGGACAAGGCAAGCTGACTTTTTAGTCTGCGCGACGTCGGTTGAGGGTGAGGGTGGTCGAGGATGATGAGCCGAAGGATGGGTGACACTAAGACCCTGATCGAGAAAGGCGCGGGGTGACTGGCCGATGGAGTTGGTTGTGCGATGAAGGTTGTATGACCTCTCGGCGAGACACTGGTCGAGGTGAGATGGATCGCAATATATATGAGAGGCTCCGTCTGTGTTCTGAGATGGGTAGGTGCGAGTCGACCGAAGGCTGGGTGGCTCGATGGGTTTTAAGAGAGATGGTGAATTGAGGAGGGGAGCAAGACACTAAAGCAAGGTGAAGGTGAAGCCGATGATGAAAAAAGAAAGGAAAAAAGTGGAAAGAAGCGCGTGCTGTGCTGTGTGCGTCGCCGTCGGGAGCAGACAGGATGAAGCCGATCTGTAAGGGCCGAAGGGTTAAGAATTAAGGTAAGGTATGATACCCCGGAGTCTTGTGATTAATTAGAGAATTAAGAATTGACCGAAGATCAGCAAAGAGCCGAAGGAGGAACACGGTCATGAAAGGGTCTGGAGAAGTGAAGGCTTTAAGATACTCGAGGCTTGAAACCAAGAGACAGCCAGTGCTGAAGAGGGGTGTGTGTGAAGGACGTCAACCTCGATTCCTCGAGTGGCCCACGGAGTGAGGAAAAAAAAAGACGGGAGAGAGAGAGACAGAGAGAGAGACAAGGGGGTGTGTGCTCAGATCCAGGTCGGGTCAGAGTTGGAGTTCTGGGTCCAGAGCCAGGCCCAGGTCCATGTCGAGCTGCCAGGTACTCCGTAGAGGCAGCGGACGGGAGCTGCACTTCTGAGATGTATGTGGCTTGCTGTCTTGGGCGTTTTCTGAGTCTTGGAGGTGTCTCTGATGTAAGGTGGTTTTGCTCTGAAGTTTTGGGTGTGGGCGTGGGAACGGGAGCGGAAGCAGTGTGAGCGGGAGTGGACTGGTGTGAAGGCGTACGATGGAAGTACACGCTACGATACGGCATTAGGAGTAGCGAGGTCGAGTTATTAGTGTCGTGCGTTAGGTTAAAGATGAGAAGGGAGGAGACTGCAGTTGGGCAAAGTCCAGTGTCGTAGAGAAGCTGGGGCAGGAGACTGGATTGGATCACGGACGAAGCTAAGGTGAGGTGCGGATACCTCACAAAGATACGTACCCGGGTCCCAGTGCCACATGCATGTCCGTTCCAGGAAAGGCGCCGACCGGGGGTTAGTCCGCGGACGGGAGAGGCGACACTGACACTGACTGGACACTGAGGTAGTGGGGGCGCCAAAATCCGTGATGGAGTCGGGTCGTCGACTTTCCATTTGCCAATGACTGCAAGTGGATGCAAAAGAGACAGGGGTGCTTGGAGACGCACTCAAGCTCTCATGGCTGGGCAGGGATCGTGAAGGGCTCACGGACGTTGTAACTGGCCATGTTTCTTGAGGGCAGTGGCACTGACGCGCTCCATCGTCAATTGCAAGGGAAGGAGCAAGTCCCGTCTCGAGTCTTCCTTCTAAAATTCTCGGGCACGGCAACCACAGAAGACGCTGCAGTGGTGACTGTGACTGGCAGGAGGCACTGCCAATTGACCCAACTTCAGGCATAGGCGAACCAAGATAAGGTGCCTGCTTCTGTCCCTAAATGGCAGCAAGCAGTATCAAAACGCAATGCCCCTCACCAAGTACGACTCTAGAGTTTCCCGTCTCGAGGAAATCAGGGAAAAATCACACGAAGGCATTGAACGTTGGTGAAGAGAGGATTCATGAGATGATTCATGTCTTTGCAGATAGACGTGAACCGCGAACAGGGGTCCTTCCGAGGTGAGGAAGGAACGAGCTTTGAATAAAGTGAGGCAGGAGATACGCAGGAGTCAGGAAGGAGCCGATGCCAGAAGCAGGAGCAAAAGGCAGGAGGCAGGAGGCAGGAGGCAGGAGGCAGACGAGCACGAGGCACGAACCAGGAGGTCTGGTAAGGCAAGGTAGGTACGAAGTACATTGCATTTTACTCTGTACCTTACAGCAAAAAGTGGGAAGGTGCAGCAGCAGCAGAGCAACAGCAACAGCAACGGCAACGGCAGCTGCAAGGCAAGTGACGACCCAGCTCTGACCAGCTCCTGCCCCCAATCACGTCGCTCATTTTTTCTCTCATTTTCGGGCGCTTCTGTCATTTCGCCCAGACCACCCGGCTCCTTTCCCGCAGCGCCTCGCATGCATGCCATATGCCTCGCTGACCATCTTATCACAAAATGTTTCGTTTCGTTTCTTTTTCATCGTCCGCACAACTCGAAATGATTTAGAAGGTTTTTTTTTTCTTTCATCCCTCTCGCTTCGTTTTTTCTCCCCAGCAGGATCCTGCTCCGTCCGTCCCCTCTCTTTGCGGGACGCCGGACTGGGCCTCGGAGGTCAAAGCAAAGAAAAATCACGGAAAATGCTACCGAAGCCTCCATATCCAAGAACCCGATCCAATCTGGATGCAATGTTGGAAACAGCGCCGCTTCCCTCGGGCCTCGAGCCTCGACTAATTGACGTGAGCCCAAACTCCAATCCGTCCATCGTCAATCTGGCCAATCCGAGCCGAGACGCCTGGCCTTGCGGTTGCTTCTTCGCCTTGCTCAATTTTTGTGCAACACCCGTGTACCTTGTCAACCGGCACTGTCAGTGGAGGATGACACCCACCCGCCGCTCCTGACATCAACCACCATCGTCAAATTTTCCGCTGTCTTGCAAGCAGACCCCGGGTTCGACCGCCAAAGACTTGCCGTCGCCGGGGCCACGGAATAAACAACCGGAATAAAGTCAACGAAGAGCTTCCCGACAGCACTATGCGAGAACGTATCCGGCAGCTTCTCCATTCGGTCTCCCGACACGCCATGTACGACATATTTTCTGGTTCTCGCTGATGAGCAAGAGCTGTCGAGTCGGCCAAACCCCCGGAATCAGGAATGGTTCGGGCACTCACTGCACGAGTTGGACAAAATGACTGGATGATCGACCTTCGACCCCGGTTCCTGATCAGTGAAGCCGAAGCTTTGACATAACGGCTTCTCTTATTGACAGCACCACCCAAAGCACCAAAGCACCTCTCGCTTGCATGCAACCGGGCTCGAGCGTCGTCTTCAACGCTGGTGCCACGATGCAATGGTCCTTACATCCCGTCGTGCCGATTGACACGACTCGCCTCATCGTCAGGGCGCAGGGGAACAAGCTGTGAATGCTGCAAATGCCCAACACCATAGCCCAGGGTAAAACCACTCTCGGTGCGCCTTTTACATCAAGTTGGTTGCTCTCCAGGGCCAAGACTGCCAGATACCTTGCCCTCCAAGGCATTGATCGCCGCCACTAATGCGAACATACAATCTTGTCAACAACATCAGACGAGTTTTTCTCCCGGGGGGGTTCATCGCAGCCATTGCAGCCACCATCTCGTGGCGCTGTTTCCAGCACGGAACCTCAACTCAATTTCGTCCTCACATGCCGCCGACGGGCCCAATCTACCGGTCGGCCCTGCCCCGATTCACGATTTACCTACTGGACAGCTTAACCTAAACGCACCAACTCGAGTTGATACAGTCACACGCGACACATCCGGCCATCATCCACTTTCGTCCCTTTGCCGACGCTGCATCGTAATCCTGCGGTAACCGAGCGAGCGTCGAGGCCTTCTTTTTGTCTCCAATTGCAATATTCTGTCAGCAAAAGCCCACCAGGTTGCTACGTTGCCTAGCTTCGGAGCACCTCATTTCTGCCCGTACGTAATTACACGCTGGGCCCTGGAAAACTCCGACTGGTCCTGACAAATTGGACCCTTGACCAGAAAGTCTCCATATCAATCTTCGCCGTGCGAGAGGCTCCGCTTTACCAAAACGGCCACTGCTGCTGCCGAACGCAGTCACGAACCTTCGTTTGAGTCGTCTACCTGGTCCAGCCACCAATGGCTTGGTTCTTGTGACGAGATGACACTACCGTACGGCCGCGAAACGTCCCCCGATGCAGGGTCCAGACTTCAGATTTTAGACCTTCATCGGTTTCGACCAACGCCGTCTGCTCGGGAGCCTAGAGCCCATGTCGATCCCTGCGCGGTCTGGTCCCTTGTGCCGCCCGACGTCAACTCAGACGACCAGCGGCTCTTGCCACACCCGGAGCGTCTCTTCTCTCAACGTTCGCTCGTGCGGCCCAAAGTCACCCCAGCTCGAAGGGAGAGCTGCGTCAAAACTCATCACGAACGGCGAAGCCATCTCCATGTTGCTGCGCGATAAGGGTGTGCCCATGAAGGACACCACAATGCGAGGGACTAGCCAGCTTGACCGGCTTCTTACGCAAGGGGGTCGCTGATGCTGATATCAGAGCCTCAAAATGACCATACACAGAGCTCGAACAGCCATTTGCGGGATACTGCAAGACCCAGAGACACTTACACGGTTACTGTCACTTGCGCTGCAAGGGATATGACAGCACACTAGAAGCACAGGTCGAGCCAGGATTTCCTCTCGTCATAGCCGTTGCATTTGCCTCCCGTTCGCTGGATGCCTCATTCACGCTGCAATACTTTGGCATGGTTGCATCACGCCTCTTATTTCGACAAGATCTTGGAGTCCGCTTAGATGTGTTCGGCTTGTTTGTGGCAATTTCAAATGAATCTCCGCCCTCGCGACCCCGTTGAAGAGTCTAATCAGTGCGGCTCGGGATCACGTCAGTTTCACAGAACCTAGTCACATCGCCGTCCATGATAGGCAGACTTTCTCCCATCTGACGCCAAATCGTAACCTAAAGCCTCGTAGCTCAACGGGTACCTCTAGTCAAATCCCCATGGCGATGTGGCTGTTTTCAGGGTCCTTGCACGGCCCAGAGACGGAAACATCAAAGCTGACGACTGAGACGGCAGCTCCGGACGCTGCGATCACTGCTTCCGAATGCATGCAAGTCGAGGTCCGCCACATTCGAATCGAGGGGACTAAGAGAGCCGACCAATCCGATCCAGGCTTTTTCATCGGGGTGGCTGTCTGATTGGGCCGGCCTGCTCTCGCAGTGTTCGCATAGATGCCGCACGCTTCGAGCCTCTCAACATCATCAACTGAGAGTACACCTCGGTCCGAATTGCTTTTTCTTCCGAATGAAGCAGCCGACCAGCAGAAATACTTTCCAACCACTGACTTTGCCGACACCTACGTTCATGGTGCCCGCAGGCTTCTCGCCCCCTCTCCCTGCGCTTAGATACCTGCCGTCCTGTTCGAGACAGCCAAGTAAAGGGAGGTCGGGCTCATCCACCGATTGCAGTGGATCTTCTCCGGAGCCGAGTGCTTGTGCGGCCCCTGATGGCCGGAGACTGGCCAGCAACTCAAGTTATTGGATCCCGGTGACATCGTTGCTCTTCCGTCCGACCTCCCTCCAGCTGAGATGCAGACGCTGGTCCAATGATAAAGCCTCGATTCAGCCACCCGATGGCGCCAGTATTACCCAATTGGCAGTCGCAAAGTCTACGATGAAACCTGAGGCCTGGCGCGCGAAGGAGAGAAACTGGCTGTGGCGGGAGCTCTCGCGGCCTCATCGTTGTGCATCCGGTGGTTTCTGTGTCTCTACCAGCGCAGCTAAAATCGAGACCTGCATGACGAGGAAGGCGCAGGCAAAGAAAAAGCAATACACCAACCACACTGCACTGTACATTCTAAGGACAGGTTTTGCGACTTCCCACGGATCTCAACTGTCTACCTACAGAAGCGTGTCTCCGCTCACAATCAAAGTAGCCGAGAATGATTGCTGTTTTCACAAGCAAATCACCGTCGACGAAGTCTTTCCGATGCTTCATGGTCTCACGTGGTTATGCGAATGCGTATGGAGCCAAGGCCTATTTACAACTTCGAAGTCAGGTCTGCCTAAGCTGCCGCCAAATGCATCCGTAAGTGGTCTATCGGGTGAGCTGAAACATGACCTTGGCCTTCCTAGAGAAAAAGCAGTTCGATGACCCGCTAGAACCGTTGAGGGAATATCATGATTCAACATGGTCCCTGGAAAAAGGAAGCTTTGGCAGAACATGAGTCTGGACTTGCACCTCGCCTTCTTCCTAGAGGGTTTGCGTCATTTGCATTTTCTTCTTCTTTCGCGAGTTCGAACTGCGACTATCAGCTCCTGAACCTGAATACCAATTGTCGTGCGTATCATAGTTGAAAGGATCGACTCGGCTGTCGCTCACCCCGGATTTTCGCGACCTCGAGGCTTGTTTCGTTGCCGTCTTTTCTCTCAAGTCGATCCGACTTTGTTACCCAAGATGCACGGGTCCTTACGGGCGGCCGTAAGTACAATGTTGCACTGGGTTCACGTCCCACGACAACTCCTCAGCCAATTTCAGGTGCTATTTCCATCCGATCTTCTAACCGTCGTCGATGTTACTCTGGTCCTTATTTGATTACAGATGCAGCTTCCCGAGCTGCATCATTGGTTGGCTCATCCAGCCGCAGACGGTTTTGAGCTAAGAAGCCACACACCCTCACCAGCCAGACCCAAGCCATCGCCGTTTTCAGCACATAGAGATTTACTCAGCAGGTACCCTGAGCGGCAAACTGATACCCCCGTGGGTTGCATCGTGATGCTGAGCGACCATCGTCAACCCCGAGGGCCACGCGGAGGCCTTGCACATTTGCGGCCGTTGATCTTCCATCAGCAAGACCGCAAGGAGAGACATCAAAACGTATGTGTTTCCTCTTGGCCTATGCGAGAGCCTATCATCAAAAGCAAGGAAACTGCACATCACTTTGTGAGGACGAATCATCGACAGCGAATCAATGATTATGACGGTGTTGGTGCTGTCAAGAGAAGCCGACGATGCAAGGGGCACGATACGAAGCATCCGACGTGGGATCACAGAGACGTACTGACGGACCGGCCCAGGCGAAGCACTCCCTCCTCAAGATGACACCGGGTACTCACAGCGCAGTAGCCGGAAGCGAATGGCGGCGCCAAATGGCGGACTACACCCCACATGGATGCAGCCAGCATACTGACAAATTGCTTCTTTCCATCGCAGTAGTGCCTGTCGCTTGTACGGCCGAATGCTGGCCGCTACTTCTGTACTGCGGCTTTCGGATCAGCTTCTTCCATGGACTCGGGCAGGTCGGGGTGGCCTTCGCCGCAAAGATCGGAGTTTGGAAAACTACTAGGCTTCACAGTACGTCGGCCGTACTGCCAAAGCCACATCTATCCAGATCTCTGCAAATCGAAGCCACGTTGTGGCCTTGTGGCTTTTCAAGCTCATTACGGTCCAGGACATTCGATAACCAACACCTTGCTGAGCTAAGACATTGCGATCTTGGACCTTCAGTTACTCAGAATCGGGGGAGCTCATTATCGAAGATGCAGGGAGGCCGTTATCCATGCCTCCTCGTGGGGTCGTATTCGCGCACATGGCATATGAGGAAGCTCGAGAAGCCTCGACAACCGAGATGTCTTTATCTCCACGCGACCACTACGCAAAGACTATTGATTCCTGTGCGCGGGAGACCCTGCAAGGCAAGACAAGCCAACCGGAGCGCAGTTCAACAGGCTTTCCGTGGAACAAAATCAGAGACAATCATCTTCTAGGTTGCAAAGACATCAATGTGGAAATGAGACGAGGTAGCCCGTTGAGGAGCCAATGCAAGGGATTTAACCTGCGACCAGCTGTGCCGCTTCGTTATACGGCGGCTTAAGGCCACGTTGGGAACGGTTGGGTCTCAGACAAATGACCTTCGACCAGTTCCAAGGGTAATTATTCCTACACTCTCAGTTAACGAAGCTGAAAGAGTCTTCAGAACAGTATTCGGCAGCTGACATAGGCTCACCGGCTGCTCAATTGTCTCCTTACTGGCGTCAAAGTGCCGCAAGAGATCGCAGCGCCGCCCCAATCTCCCAGTCACAGGCGTTATATCACCAAGGGTCTGGCCATCTGCGTACTTGCTGTAGCCGGTAGTGAATGGCATCATCGGCGGGCAGCCTCCCAATGCCGATGGACTACTAGGACCACATAGCAGTTTGCGTTCTTCGGAGACGGAAACCAAGTTCAGTTCATGGTAAAATGCTGGCAGAGTACCGTCTTAACTGGAAACATTCACCAACAGTAATCAGCGTTGGTGCATGAGTTGAGAGGCTATACCAAGCCATCAGGAGTCTCATACTGTCGTGTTTGCGAAAGAGATTGAGGGGAGTTCCCTCCAAGCCTAATCAACCAACTTTCAGGGGGAGTGTCGCAGCTTTCTCAGCTGAACCGCCATGCAGTCTGCCTTCCGCGAAGAATGAGCCAAGTGGCCCTTCTTACTGGAATGCGCCGCCGTCTCTTGCTGAAACAGGCGATGCAGGCCCATCAACGGTCCGAAATGGTCAAGCTGAAGTCGCGAGATCATGACACCGGCCGCGCATGGGTGCGTAGCCGCCCGATGGAACCCCGGCCGGGTGGATAGGTTGAGGCCCACTTCGCCGGCCGTCTCCTGTTTGAAGTTAACGCCGCGCGCCGCACCCGCCCGCTGGCGTCGAACAGCCCTCAGCCGTTGCAGCATTCTTGTCGGTGCTTCTGCGGCCGACCGCGCCGAGAAACACTCTCACCGCTGGAATGAAGTCCAATTTCAGCTTGGAGCATCGGCATTCGCGGCGCGCAATTGGGTTTGATTGCCAGCCCGCTCTGGTCGCATGACAATGCAACGGGGGCGCGCTTCGGCCATGCCGCCGGACACATTGCGGAGCGACGAGTCGTGGAATATGTGGGGAGTTCTTCGATCCCTAGGCCGATGATCCCCCAACGACGGATCCGATCACGCAACGTTTGGGAGTCTGTCGGATATCTCGGGATGGATACCCTTGGGTCGCAGCACGCCGTTCTCTGGGTTTTCCCACTAAACATGCGGTCTGGAAGCGTATGCGGCGGCACTTGCAACTGCCAAATCTGGGAATAATCTGAGAATAAGCATTCGTCCCAACGTTGTGGGGAGCCCGCTCTGCAGGGCGAACCCGCGACGTCATGACAGGAGATCCCTTCGTCGGCGCAAATTGGGACGAATGCGCGAGCCAAGTCGTTGCGGGAAAGCCACGGAATGCCGGCCACCGGAATGGGGCGTCGCTCAATTTCAACCACCGATGCCCCGGGCGCTGATAAGCTGACGGGGGGTTCGTCTCACTCAGCTCAGCCCTCAGCCTGTCGAATACATTTTAACCGTATTTCAGCCCAGCCCGACTCTTTTTCTCCTCTTCTTATCTCTGTGTAACTCAAAGAACACAAAACGAACTCTTCGCCAGCATGACGACCGTGAAACACCAGCCCTTGTTATCGGGGGAGGTGAGCGACGAGATGGATTGCCATCCGTTCAAGACACTCCCGCTCGAGCTGCGACTTCTCATTTGGGAGACTTTCGGTTCCGAACCACGAACGTTCGAATACAAAGAAGACACGGGCCTCATCAGACCGTCCCGCGAATACCGCCACCCACGCCGCGTCGGACTAGCCGTCTGCGCGGAGTCGCGGAAAGCAATTCAAGCTCTCCTGAAGCCCTTCGAGCACCCCCACGACCTGGACAAGCGCAGCGTCCTCCCAGCACCGCTCCAACACATCCCGGCGGAAGACCTCTTCTACCTCCCGCCGCTGGTGTACCGCAGCCGCATCCAGGCCTGGGACTCCCTCTGGACGACGAAGCCGGGCGTCAGAAACGTCGGAGTCCACTGGTCCGTCCTCTGCGACGAGCGGCGCATCGCGGAGGCTCTGAAGGCTCTGAGGAGGTGCTTTGTGCACATGCAGAGGCTGGTGGTGTTTGTTGAGTTCAAGGCGCTGCCGGAGCCCGAGGAGGACGCGTGTGCTGGCGGGATCGTGCGGGTGATGGGACCCGTGGAGGATGAGTACAAGCTGCCGTCACTGTTTTCGGAGGCCCATGGGTTGACGGATGAGTTTTGGACCTGGGGAGAGATGAGGTTGGCGATTGAGCGCGTTAGGAGGGGGATCGTTGGCGCGGCGGACGTCGAGGGGGTGCTTTATTGCAGAGAGGTCGAGGACGGACCGGATTTTTGAAGGTGAGAGGATCTGCTCGCGAAGACTTTTCTGGTTTTGGGGATCTGAGAAGGAGGGCTGGGCGACGGATTAGATGGAGACGGACGACGAGGTAATCGATGGCAAAGGGGAAACTGGCTGTAATGATTCATGATACCACGAAGCGCATATATAATAGTATTATCATTATAAGTCCTGCTCTCCGTTGAGGGCATCTTGGATGTTCTCGGACGAAAGTCGCCGTCATGACTTAGTACCGGTCGTATAAAACAGTTAAAATCACGTCCGAATCATCCACCGACCCTGATTCGCCGTGTCCCCAACCATGACGTTGCCCTGCTTGGCTGTCCATCAACAAAAGCACCTATACAATATACAACTCTTGCAGGATAGAGCTTGAGTATCTCGGTGCCCCCAACTTTGTACGGATCCTCCTCCATGTGTTGCTTGATCTGCCTGGGTGAGCAGCGTGTCGAGGACATGTTGCCGCTGGAAGACCGACCGACTTCTCGGAAAACCCAATCTCGGGAAGTGCTCTTGGGCAAAAGCAAGACGTAGAACGTTCCAACCCACAACTCCAGGAGTCTTTCATCTGTACATGCTAAAGACCCATGTAGAGTCCACCTCCTTCCGCGAGGAAGAGGGGGCGCTCCAGCCAGCATGCGATGCGTCCGGGTAACATCTTGGACCAAAAGCTCGGTTGAAGCTTTCAATTTCCATCCATCTTGTCCGTATTAAAACATACTATCAAATTCGTCAGTATTCTCCCATGAAGTCTTCTATCAACCCTTAACTCACCCACACTACTTCCCTTTTCCCTCCGTCCGACGTGCGACTATCCCTGGTCAACCGACCCTGCGATGACACCGGTGCTGCTGTTCGAGCTCCGCTCTTTCTTCAGGGATATGACCCATTCGATTTCGAAGTTGTTCGCGTACCCCATCAACGGCCGCTCCGCCTGCGTGCTGGGTTGCGGGCTGCTGAGGGTTTCTCGGGGCGATTTGGGGACGCTTTGGGCTGGGCTGTTTGATGTGGTTGTGAGTTGTTTGAGTGTTGTTGTAGACGGGGATTGAGACATTAGGGATCTATCTTCTCGTTCGCGGGATGAAGAGGCTGCAATAGCATGGAGTTGACTTTTCGGAGAGCATCTCGAGGAGCTTCGGGGCATGTAATCCTCCTTTATTATTTAGAGCTACCTGGCGTTCGATGTGTTCCACAACATGACATTTCTCGCTATCTTCGAAGGGTCGAAGAATGAATACCAGCATATACCCAAACCGGCAAACCCCAAGGCCAAACTCCAGAAGCCGCCGCCGGTCAGGCACAAACCGGCGGCGATCGGTGTGCGCGGTCCGACGTAAGGCTGATGGAGACGGGCCGCCGCAGCACGACACACGCTGAGTCCTCACCCCTCATTCCGAGATGAAAGAAGTTGTAGCAGGACACACCGCATGTGATGACACGTCCACTCGGCCGACATATGGAGGCGCGAGATATGGATGAACGCCCGCCAGTTCAAGACTCATCGCATAACGATTACCACGTGTAAATCTTATATTTCTAGCGCTTATCCAAGAATATGGTCATCGAGCCGGGCGATGGCGCACAGATGATGTTTGTCGTGCCCTCTCAACGGCATGTCCGCCCGGCCCGGCCCCATTTTCCCCGCAAGATCGGCGTCCATCCGGGGAAGCGCCGAGTGGGGCGCCTCGGTAGGCGTTCTTGCTTTCGTCCCGAACGACGAGTGTGTATAGGAATTCCAATGAGGCTCCTCGGCGCGGCCGAGTTGGGCCAGCCTTACAGGGCTTGAAAAGGCGGGGGATTGAACTGGTTGTACGAGCCGTCGTGCTACGCTGCGCGTCATCGATGCCGTGGATTGATTGCGGCATGCTCACGAGGATGGGTCTTTTTGGGGGTTGAGACTCGTATAGAGGGGGGGATGGTGTCTCCTGTTGGACGGGAAAACGCATTGGATGTCATGTTTCACGGCATTTTGTGGTTCAATTGAGGCTCAAGTGGCGGAGATGGTATTGTGAGATCGAGAGAGATATTGAGTCTATGATGGGCGGGTGCAGACGGAGCAAGATGATCGCGATGCCGTGGAATCGTCCCCCATGGCTAACCCGTACGCCGCAAGCGCGGCTCACCTAGACCCGATGACTCTCCCCCCCCCCCCTCCTACCAAAGCTCACACGTGGGTTTCTGAATCGGACAGTTGAACGCCCTCCTGAACTCCCTCGAATTATCCAGCGGGCCCTTGATGCGTGCGAAGCCGGGCGAGTGGACGTCGCTGCCGAGCAGGAAGACGTCGTACGCCTTGGACGCCGAGACGTCGCACCACGACTGCGCCCACTTGACGAAGAAGAGCTGGTCGTGCGAGAAGCGCTCGAGGCCCGGCAGGTCGAAGTCCTGGACCTTGCCGTCGGCCTGGGCGCGCTTCCACGCGGCGTACGAGGTGGCCACGCCGCCCGCGTCGGCGATGTTCTCGCCGAGCGTGAAGTTGCCCCGGACCGGCACCATGGTGCCGTTGGGGGCGAGGAGGGTGAAGTTCTGGTACTGGTCGACGAAGCACTTCGTGCGCTCGTCGAAGGCCTTGATGCTGCTGTTGTCCCACCAGTTGGTGAGGGACCCGTTGGGGGCGTAGTTGTGGCCCGAGTTGTCGAAGCCGTGGGTGAGCTCGTGGCCGAGGACGGAGCCGAGGGCGCCGTAGTTGAGGTAGGAGGGATAGCCGACGGCGTAGAGCGGCTTCTGCTGGATGCCGGCGAGGATGACGATGTCGTTGTACGTGGGGAAGTAGTACGCGTTGACCTGGGACGGGGTGCTGAGCCAGAGGGCCTTGTCGGCGGGCTTGCTGAGGTAGGCCCAGGTGCGGTTCGTGGAGAGGGCGGCGAGCGAGAGGGTGTTTTCGAAGAAATCGCTGTTGATGGTGGCGCCCTTGTAGTGGTCCGAGAGACTCTTCGGGTTGATCGTCTCTGGCGAGGAGTCGGGGTAGCCGATCTTCTTGGAGATGGCGTTGACCTTTTCCTCGGCGACCTTCTTGACGGCTGCGGAGAGCCAGACTTTGTCGCCGAGGCGCGCGATGAAGGTGTTTTGGATGGAGCCCATGAGGCTTGTTGTTAGCTCGCGGGCTTCTCTAGAGTAAGCCTTGTCGAGGAAGAAGCGGCTGAGGATCCAGCCGAGGCCGGCGGGGAAATTGGTCCACGTCGGACCGGCGTCGACGTGGCTTACGCACCGCTCCCAGCGGGGCTGCTTCCCGATTGCGACGGGATCCAAGCCGCGAAGGGTCGATCTCATATCATTTAGACGTGTCGTCACGTCGGCCTCGACGTAAGACGAGAGCGTGGTGGTCGCTTTCCATACGAAGAAGGTCTGAACTGTTTCTGCAGAGGTGTTGGCGAGGAGCTGGGAGAGGTTGCCGAAGTAAGCAGGCGAGAAGACGAGCTGTTCTGGGGTGTAGTCCGGGGGTGCCAGGGCCTTGATGAGGGAGCCGTGATCCAGTTCTGGAGCGACTTTGGTGACGTCCTCTAGCTTGAACTTTCTTGCTGGTTTCTGGACGAGTGTTAGTGCTGCGACTTTGAAAACGTGCTCGGTTGGTGATCCCAACTTACGTCCTCAGACGGGCGGCTGTCGTCTGTTTGTCTTAGCTTCTGAAGGTCTTTCTCGAACTTTGTCACCGCCAACGCAAGTCTCTGCGAGTCGGCCATGGAAAGATTTGCTGGATGAACTGCCTGGAGGACTGACGACATGACGCGCTGGTACTGCGCAACGGTGTCGTTATCTTCTCTGCCGGTAAGAATAGGGGTTCCACCGGGAAGAATTGAGATGATGGTTTTATTCTGAAATTTTGTTAGCTCAGTATCATCTGCTCGGTTTGAAAGCATCTCACGGTGTCTTGGTCGTCCCAGTCCACACCAACCGATTCGAATGTGTTGATGCCGTACTGGGTGAAGAGCATCAACGTCTTGCCCATCTCCGGAGTGTCATCCTTGCTGATCATCCGCTGAGGGTCTTTTCCCCCGTTCGTCACCGGGAAGGCTTGGGCGATCCGGTCAATGAAACTCATCAGGGGCTTCAGCCCCGCGGCTTCGACAGCGGTACTGTTGACGCAGGCATTGTACGAATCCACAATCAACTTGAAGTTATCCCGATCCGTGGGAATCTGATCCTGAGGTAGGGAAGCCGTGATGTACCCGGCGTTGGCTCCCGATTGGTAGGACCCTTCGAGGATGTTCTTCAGAACCACCGACACCTCCTTGCTGACATCCCCCAACGATGAAGCCTTCCCTTGGCCGGCCGCCGGAGCATGACTACCCTTGTATCCGGCGCATGCCACTGCCAAGAAAGTGTGTTAGCAAGCCGAGAGTCATGTCGTTTCGCCGACGAGCTCATTGGGGGTCGAAGACGAGGGAAACGGTAGCAGGGATTTGGAAGCATGGGGCGCGGGGTAGCTGCGGCTGCACATAATGCGGGCGGGGGAGAAAACAAACGCAAACTTGAGTCGAAGACGTACGTTTGTCAAAGTCTGTGCATGGATCGATGTCGGTGTAGTTGGGAGCGAGGTTCGACAGAATGTCCGAGGCGATCTCAAGACAAACTGGAGTAGTGCAGAAGCTGCCACTGCCACTGGCGTTCACGGCGGTCGGTGCCATCTTGGGCTTCGAGCTCTCTTGTTGGAAAACCTGCCGGCCGTGAGTAGGTGTAGATAGAAAAATGAAAAGTAAACGGACAATTCAGAGAACCCGGGACTTACGCGGCTGGCCCTAAAGGTAGTGGGAGGGAAAACTTCTCTTGCCTCTCAGGGTTCGAGGCCCAGAAATACCTCACTCTTCGACAGACGCGGACGGCAGGTGACGATGGTGAAAGACCGTTCATCCAGTGTCAGCGCGACTAGGAGTTGGCATGGTCTTTATATCGACGAGGACCATGGGCGAGAAATGCAGAAGCGCCGGTTATTTCAGCACACCGGGCACTTCTCCATCATTCCGATACCTTACCCAACTCAGGGCTGCCTCCCAAGACCAGGTTTCGTGAACCTAGACCAATCCAGATTGACCCGTCAATCAGAACTCTGTACGATGACGAAGTAGACTCGGGCGAAGTCTAAGAGTGCATGCGACGAGGTCAGCGTTGTGGGGAAGCTGGGAAACAAAAGTCCCGTCCGCCAAGTGCTGTTGTTGACCCAAGTTCCGGATCTCCCGCCGCATATTCGCTTGATTGGCGGGCCCAGCGGGATACTGCTGATCATGCTTCCCTTCCTTCTTAAGCAGGTACAAGGTAGAATGGTGTTGTGGTCAGGCTTCTTGTGATGGTGACGGGAGGCCGTGGTTTGATTTGCCAAGCCGCCCCATTCCAACGGGTGCATGGTTGAGGTTAACCTTGTGTTGGTGGCAGGGGACCAGGTCTGATCTCAAAAACAGTGAAAAAAGCATGTTTGTTGTTGTGTTTGAAGTAGGTAATTTGGCCGACTCGCAACGCTTCCAGCAAAGTAAAGACGCTTATTCTCGCGTGCCAATCGTTGAGGCGACTCGCGGGGTCGTAAGCATGGTGTTGGTGCCGATGAACTTATGTTGTAATAATGAGTTGTAATAAGCATAATTTTGAATTGGTCGACACAATTTGATCGCCGGCTGGGATGTTTTCTTCGGCTACCCGCATACAACTGTCCAATGCGAATGCGAAGAAGTGGCTGGGGTAGGACGATGGTAAGCTTCGGCTTCTTGGTAATGGTAGTGAGGTGGTACGGACGGAAGCCATCGGTCGGAGAGCTGCTGCATGTATCCGTATTCTCGTCCACCATCCAAACTGGGTAATTTTACGTTCGAAAAGCCCCCTCTTGTCTTTAGAACACCGTCTTAGAACACCGCCATGCTTTGCGACAGCTGGAGAGCGAATGTGCCTTGCGGAGTTCCTGAACCTTGGAATGAGTCGCCTGGCCACCTCATTGAGTATTCCAATGACAAAATGATCTTCTAGAAGAGGCCGTGCTGAGCCCCCTTTCATGAACTTACCCAGATGACTCGGGCTAATGAGTTAGACTGCCATACCTCACAAGTCTAAATGAGCACAGACAAAGCCTCAGGGGCAATCCAACGGTCGTATTGAACTTGCTCGTATGTCAGTATCACAGTAAGTGTCTTGAATCCCTGCGGTTGCTGATCTCACTGGCTTTCGTTTCCAGTTAACTCGAATGCAAGAAAATGGCGCCGAATATTGCTTCATGCTGACAGCTTGGCTCGCAGTCCTTCGTCATTGGGAGCCGTGCCGTCTCATATCCAGACCTATGTCTTTGTACATGCGGCTTTTCATATTCCGCAACGCCGAGAAACCGAGAACACCAGATGGAAGTATGCGATAGATGGGCGAAAGGACTTTGTGTGCGGCAAGTTGCCCGACCACCTAAGACCTAGGGAAAAAGCAAGTTGCCATAATAGCCGAAGCTTCGGCAATGGATCGTCTGTTGCTGCCTGACTTTGAACACCATCATTGAGTCTTCAGGCTGAAGATTCCAGAAGATCAGGCGATCGAGAGATGGACCGCACGCGCATCTCATCTATTGAAGATGTTGCAAGGCGTGGAATAAACCTGCGAAGTGAGACGAGGTGTTCAGCTGAGGAGTTAGACGTGGAACGGACTGCGGGAGGTGGGGACGCAACAAGCTGATGACAGTTGGTCCGTGCAGGCTGACAAAGCTCCCGAGGTCAAGCACGGACCAGGCGTCAGGCTCACAGGTGCCCCGCTGGAAGGTGGATACATGGACCGGGCCCCGCACTCCGATCAAGCCACGTTTCCCAAGTTTCATGCGCCACATGACGTTGACGTCAGTCACGGCAGGTCCCTTGGGAGGCGACTGGCGCAAGCAATACATAGTACTTGATCACCTGGTCGGCTACAGCCTAACTTTGCAGTCTTTCTACCTGTTTACCACCTTTCAGCCATCTAGACTTGAACCTAAGGAATTTCTTTCCGTACTGTTACTCAAGATGGCGAATGCCGGCACTCCTCCCAACTACTGTAAGTGTTCCAGATAACCCCACCATAGCTCCAGGCCAGACCTAACACGGCGCCGCAGATGCGATCCTAGAGATCACCGAGGCGGCCACGACCCAGCAAGTTCGAGATGCGTACAAGAAGTAAGCTCAAGAGACGACATCAACCTCAAAACCGCACTAACATCTAATAGGGCCGCCCTAAAGACGCATCCCGACAGAGTCCCCGCCGGTTCACCAGAGCGAGCATCGCGAACTCGCAAGTTCCAGCTCGTCAACGATGCATACTACACCCTATCCGACACCACAAGAAGACGCGAATACGATGCCCAGCGCAAGATGTTCGGCGCCTCATCCGCCTACGCAGCCAACGACCCCTTCGATGACCCCGAGGAAGAGGTTCCACCGCAAGCCGGACCAAACCCCACAAACGCCTACTCATGGGCCTGGAACTTCTTCACGGGTGGCGGCCAGGCAAACAACGAACAGCAACGCGAGAGGGCAAACAACCAGCAGTTCGGCGATGTGTTCGAGGAGATGCTGCGTGAGGAAGGCATGGCCGAGGAGGGTACCAACCGCCCGACAAGTTCCTTCTGGGGTACCATCGGTGGCGTGAGCGGCGCGGCCCTTGGGTTCATCGTCGGAAACATGCCTGGCGCGTTCGCTGGTGGTGTTGCCGGAAACCGCCTCGGCGCGGTTCGAGATGCGAAGGGAAAGAGCGTCTACGCGGTGTTCCAGGTTAGTGCGAATCTGGAGATATCTACCGGGTAGATCCAGTTAGACTCTCTCTTGTTCGATTATCCTCGAGAGCTTGACTAACAGTATACAGGATCTGCCACAGGGAGACCGTGCGAGGCTGCTCACGCAGTTGGCTGCGAAGGTTTTCAGCCACACTGTTGGAGTTTAGTCTACTTGTAAGACTACTTGGGTTGGGTTTTGGGTCACATTACTTGGTCAGCTTGGAGTTTGGGACGGATTCGAAAGGTTAGGCGCCTCAACATCGATAGGCCACCGAGGCATCGTTATAGTGATATCAATAGATAGTTGCTTTCCAGCACAAAAAAGTCCCGCAACTGGTGATGATTAGCGACTGTACGACATACGAACTGCTTCACAACATGCGTCCGGGCCATGGCAACATTTCAGATCCTCGACAAACTCGGTACGACACACATCTTGATACAAAGACTTCACCAAACTACCACTCCCTTTTGCACGACAGCAAAGCGCATCCGTGCGGCCTGATGGACCTACTTAAACAACCTGAAGAGAGCGTTCTCTTCCGGCAGCAACAACGCTACCACCCAGATAGATCACCATGTTCGCAGTAGTCAGCCCCTCTTCAGCTTTGCTTCTTACTGTCCTCGCTACCGGAGCCCTGGCCAACTTCCTCGAAGAATGCGACTTTCTCAGCTTCAGCCGCGGTGCCAACAGCAAAGACCCCTTCTTGCATTACTCATGCCCCATCAATGCGCCGCCGTACGTTTGGTGCTCGAAGTTGATGCTAAGTGACTGCATCGTCAACGACAAGGGCGTCCTCCGCGGACGTGAGAGGTTAGAACCAGCCTTCCACTAACATCCGATACTTGCTGATTGGAAGGTTACTACAGGGGCAACTTCGGACCTACTTGTGATAAGTGTCAATACAATGAAAAGACTGGCAAGCTGTCGTGCTGGTGCGGTGATGGGGAAGGCAGAATTCATTGGAACTCGGTCAACCTCAGTAAGTCTGCATACCTTTCATGAGAGAACATGTCTGACATCTTCCGAAGAGGATTTCGTCTGGCTTTCAGGCTCAAAGATTGGATGTTACGGGATGAAGTCTGGGAGTACTTGTAGTAGCTGAGGCTGATTCCTGACTGATGTTGAAAACACAAGTCCAAGAAGTTGCCTGTTTCGACTTCGAACTGTGGATATCGCCAAGCCATTTATTACTACCGTCGTACTCGGTTGATGAGGCCCTCGACGATGTTGCAATAGGCTGCACCTGCACCCAATATCAGTGCCATCCATAAAAGTGTTCTTCGTAATTGGAATCATATTGAAATCATGAGAGACTGACATCTCCAACTTATCAATGTGATCATGCCTGAGCCTTGATGACTTTCATTTTTATGGATGCTAGGACGAAGGATTCTCATCCTTGAAGGTCTCAGACTGAGAACAGTGTAAGACGCCAAGATCTACATACCTAAAAAGAGGCGCAGTGAAAAAGGCTTAGTTGAAGGGCCCTAGTAAAATAGGCTGAAGCAGAACCCAGCACTTGCCATGACTCGCAAAAGGACGCTATCGTCGTGAACCTCATCCCCTACACACTGGACAACTCAATTCACGCTCATCGACCACCATGGTTCGACACACGCGCGCCTCGGCTGGTCTCATCAATTCGAATGTCGCGGAAATTGCGAATGTTGAGACTTCAAAGACTCGACGTTCTCATAGAAAGTCCCGCAAGGGTTGCACCGAATGCAAGCGTCGCCATATCCGCTGCGACGAGCGACAACCATCGTGCGCAAACTGCGAGATTGCTGAGCGCACTTGCGTCTTCCCGCCGCCAAAGGTTGGCAAGCAGAAACGGAAGCTGAGACAGAGTCGGAATGAAGAGCAACAATCACAACAAGCAACAGCTGCGTCAACTCCCGACTCCCAAGTGAGCAGTCAAACCAATACCAATAACATCGACAATGCGGGAGGACTCGACGCCAATTCTCACCAGATTCCATCTCCGGCCTCACCTTTACAGCCAGGCGAGGAGCACACTCCACCCGCCGACTGCTGTCCGGGCTTATCAAGTATACCGGGCTTCGTAACCACCAAGGCCATCTTCACGTCTGAACACATGGTTCTGCTGCAACACGCTGATAAAGTGCCAAACTTCACCGGTCCCAACCGCAGCGTAGTTGACATCGCCGTCCGTCGCGCCGTCGACTCACCCTACCTCCTCGATGAGGTCCTCGCCTTCACAGCCTTTCACATGGCTTACCTGTATCCCGGATCAGCCATACAACTCCGCCATCTCGCGACGGAACTCCAGACCCGTGCTCTCGCCTCCTTTACTCGCCTCACGGAAACGGTTCCCAATGACGACAAGGCTACTGCAGTCCCTCGCTTCCTCTTTTCGGGCATCTTGGGCAGACACGTCCTTGCTGACACGCTCACCCACTATCGCTCTGATTTTCACTCATTCATCGACCGCTTCGTTGAATGTTTCAATCTTAATCGCGGCATCAGAGCCGTCACACCACCGGCTCGGCACTTTCTGAACAACTCCGAAATGAAGCCCTTCCTCGACGTTGTACTCAAGGCACATGCAAGAATTACTTCGCCGGGAAACGAGTGCGATCCTCTCAACCAACTCATGGATCGCTCTGATCTCAGCGAGACCAGCACACAAGCCTGTCGCGAAGCCATTGGAGTTCTCCAGTGGTCATTTGATCTCCTTCACGGCCTCGATGAGGACGAATTCCCGCAATCCGCCTCAGCATTCTCCGTCAAGATAGAGGCCAGCTTCGTGGACGTCCTGCGCAAGTACCGACCCGAGGCCCTCATCATCCTTGCCTACTACGGTGTCTTATTGCACCGGTGTCGTAGCTTTTGGGCCTTTGGTGATGCCGGTGCCTTCCTGATTCGCTCCATTTCCAGTTATTTAGGCAGCTACTGGCAAGAGGCACTCGTATGGCCCCTCCATGTGCTCGAAACGGATCCCAATTCGCAGTCGGTAACTCCAGTGCCGAGACACGATGCTCTCGCAAGACCGTGACGTGCGGAACTCAGAAGTCGGAGACTGAAGGTGCACACACTTTGATGCAATAGGCTTTCAACAGAGGTGGAAGACAGAGTGATAGACTTACAATTTGGTATGATGGTAAGAACAAATGTAATGTTACTGTGGTTTGGGGCAATGCAGTAATAACTTTTAATTACCAAGACGCTGTATCCGCAAATGAATGGCTGATAGAGTATAGAAAGCATCATTTGCAATAGAGGCAGTTTTTGTAATTTACAATCTAATCAAACCCAAACATGCGATGGAATTCGCCGCCCAATACAATGCAGCAACTCTTCTATAGCCAAGCATTTGCCAATGTTCTAACTCCTCTCCTGTGATTCTCTCAATAGAGTTATCTCCTCGATCCAGCAAGCAGTCTGTTCTTCATGGCATGCCCACTCTCCAACCCTGTGTCACTTCCGGCATCAGAATCGTCTTCCGTGGCCACTGGAGACATATCAAGCCGTCCAGGATACCACCACGCGAACACGCCGACAGTAAGCAACATAAGCGCGGCGTCAAAGACGTAAAGCGGCCACTCGTTCATCAATAAGTACCCATCCGTCCCCATCACATACTCGATCACCCGGAACACCGACCGGACCATGATCAAAACGCTCACCGCGTACAGCATGGCCAAGATCCTCTGCCACCTCCCCGTGCTGTCCGCCATGGTAGCGCCTGTCGGTCGTCGTAACATGCGCACATGCCACACCAACGCCGTCGCCGCAAACAGGCCGAACCCCACGATCTGCACGATCAAACCGCCGAGGATGATGTACTGCGCGGCCTGCTTGTTGAACTTCTTGCTCGCCTGGAACGAACCTCCCGTCGCTTGTGCGAAGAAGGACACGACGTCTATCAGGACGAAGATGCGGGTGAGCCGAGTCGGGCGGATGATGGAGCGTCGTTCGCCGTTGACGCTGCGGATGACTCGGCCGAGGGTCATGTAGATGGAGGCAGCGAATAGTGCGGGTGCGATGAGGAGAAGGACGCTTTGCATGATGTAGGGGACGAGTGGTGAGTCCTTCGAGTCTTCTGCGATTGCTCGGGCTACGTAACCGACAACTTCGACTGTTTGACCTTGTTAGCTTGACAGAGAGAAGCAAGTAGTAGGAGACGCTTACGAACGCCGCCCACCATGAACGGGATGGCAAATTTAGTCCTCGAGGTGATACTCCTCCATAACACGGCCAATGTGCCAAGTCCAAATAACACGGCCACTATAATCGCGCCCACTTTGGTGGGGATGTAGTGATAGAAAATGTAGCCATTGGGCGATGTCAAGACTGCCATCTTGTATGCTGTCGAAGTCTTGCTAGTGATATTCGGAAAGAGCCCTCACAGCTATGTACGTCTGGTATTACTGATGCGGGTTTCAATGTCTGGGAGTTCTGATATCTGGAAAGCTTGAAGTCTTCGATGTTTGGAAGTTTCAAATGTTTGAGAGTTTGGGTTGTCGATGTGAGAGAGGGTAGATGGTTGAAATTATAGAATGGTCAATGAAGCCTATGTCTGATAAAGCGGAATCCAGAAGCGATTGAAGCAAATTTATCGATGAGTATAAGTATTTGACTCTTCTAGGCACCGATAAATGCCGCTTTCTATTAATACAACTCATCGTGGGAAACAGTTGTGGTTCAATCTACGCGTATTTTACGAAGACAATAATTACGCGTATTTCGGACACCTCAAAATCCTCTAGTTAAGCAACAGCCACGAAAAAGATTGAAGCATTCTTGGCAACGACCTCACTCAGCCACTGCACAGATCGCACGTCGGGAGTCGACTCTCGTTCTCGGGAGCTAGGCAATCATGGGAAAGGCCCTGAATCCTGAATTTCTGACGTGCGGGGCGTTCAATGTTAGTTAGTTCCTGAGCCATTGTGTCCGGTAACGATCTACGAGACTATCCCAATACCGGTGGCCATGCTGCTGGCTGCAGTGCTGTACAGCTTCAACACTGATAACATACACGTATGTGTGCCGCTGCGGCAAGATCTCTGCATCTCCGCATCGCCTCGCACACAGGCTGGGAAGACCTTCAAGTATGCTGCATCTAAGAAATCAGTCACGAATCATCGAGAACCAAGCAAGTAAACCCTAGTGCAAAAAGCACGTCAAGTTGCCAACACTCAAAACAGGGAACGGTGCTCTCCATCAACTGACTTCGGGGTCCTTACGAACTCCCCTTTCCTCCTGACAACATCCTCATTCGAAGACAGCCAGGCACAATCATGTCTCAACCCGATACCCAACAAGACAAAAATACGCACACCTTTGATTTTGGCAAGATCGACTGGGAAGCATATGAATCCCATCGTCCTCCATACCCGGAAGCTCTGTATGATATCATCTTCCAACACCATCGAGAATATGCAGGGCGTTGGGACACCGCATTGGACGTCGGGGCAGGCGGCGGTACCGTGACCAAAGTCCTGCTTCAACACTTCAAGCATGTCGTTTGCAGCGACGCTGCCGCCGGTTACGTGTCGCAAGCCGAACATAGATTCTCTCAAGAGAAGAGCGCCGGACGCGTGAGTTTCGCGCATCGCAAGTTCGACGAGTTCGACCCGGCCACCGATCTCCCACAGGGTCGCATCGTGGATATGGTCACTGCCGGAACGTGCATTCACTTCGGGGATCCAGCGCAGATCACGACGCAACTCGCGAAACTGGTCCGGCCTGGCGGGACTCTGGCTGCCTTTACCTACGGTTCACTGCCGATACTCCCAGCCGACGAGCCAGCGAAAGAGCTCGTTGATACGACGAAAAACAAGATCCTGCGTTGGCTTCACGAGAACGTCAAGGCACTTGATCGGATTGACGCCACGGGAACGGGACAGGCCCGTTATGATAACGTGGACTTCGACCCGGCGCTATGGACGGATGTACGACGGATTACCTCGCTTCCCGATGAGCATGTGTGGCCCGAATGGATCAAGGCCTCTGAGTCACGGGTTCGCGACGACGTCGAGCGGAAGGAGGCGGTTCAGGATGACTTCATCACGAGGCCTGTGGACTTCGATTTCTTCCCAGAGTACTTTAGGAACCTCGCACCCGGTTATGACGTGTCGGATCTGATCAGAGACGACTTGAAGAAGATAAAAGGGGTGATGGGGAGTCGCAAAGTCGTGGCTAAGTGGCCCGTGATCATGGTGATAGCGACCAGGGGTTGAAGTTGAGTATTATGAGTTCTTATCACAGTAATCAATGTTTATTCGCCCAATTAGCAACAAGAAGACGAATTTGGAAAGGCTTTTGATTCAAGATTTGCCATTTTACTCAACGGTTGCCTGTCACTACCGCTCTATCCCAGCCAAGACTTTCAGGGTCGATTGTCATACAGGGCCCGCCCACTGAAAGCTGCTTCCTTCACAGAATATGTCTCTCCTCGCAAATTCTCAATAGCTTGCATGGACGCGACTAAGTTTTTGGATGCCCAAAGAGTAAAGAGACTTGCTGTCGGATGCCATGGAGTCCTTTGGCATCTCAGCGCCTGTAATCCACTGGGTGTAAGTGGAGTCAGAATGGAGCTAATTGCACTATGGATCTTCTCGCTTCTGGAACTTCCATCAATCATCGGTCAAGGTGCCAGAGTGGTTAATGGGCTGCCCTGCTATCAGTTCTTCTGACAGTTGTTCAGGCAGTGGCTTCGGTCGCGCAGGTTCGAATCCTGTCCTTGACGATTTCTTTTTGCTGTCTAGACATTTTCTGACTTTAAACCTGATTTCTGACAGGACTTGCAGTTCTGGTATTGAATTTTCTCTTTTTGTGAATTTTGAACAACGTCGACCTATTTTCTAGCCTCTGGCCAGTTAAGAATGAGCAACAACGGTTACGTTATTAACTATCGTGATTAGGAGATGCAAGTCGCAACGTCACACCGTCAACATTCGTTCACATGGTTTTAGCTTCTGAGAGCTTAATGTTTCGCATGCTTAGAAGTGCTTCCTTTCGCAAAACCGACCGATCTTGAGGGAATCTTATTGCGATTTACCTTATCTGTTGAGGTACTGAATGAAGCTTGTGTGGAAAGAAGAATGAAATGACTTTACGGTGTAACGTCCGTCAACTTTGCCTTCTCACTCTTGGGTATGCAGGCTCAGCAGATGAAGACAGATAGATCAGATTCCTTCGTGGACTAGAAGATTCTAACAGAGACCTACTGTCGAGTCCTTGTTGTGAATCGCTAATTTTCTTTGAGGCATAGGAGGTCGTCTTGCCCTGCTACTTCTCAGTGAGAAGCACGATAAGTCATCTAAGGGCTACGGTCATAAGCTATCAATATCTCCATATCAACTTTATCAATAACAGTTCTTGATTGTAGTATATCGACTCCCGACTCTGTCTAGATCCAAAATAGTCCTTTCACTGCTTATTGACGTATCAATAACTAGATCCACAACAACTCCTAGGATATTAAGAATGATTCTGGCTTGCAACAAGTAGTTACCGAAGACAGCTACATACATACATGTTTCTGCTATCAAATTCCAAGGATTTCGCCCGGATCAATGGACACTCTACGCGACAACCTACTAACTTTTGGAGAGACTTCCTCGTGCCATTTGCTGCAGCGTGCTCAGAATATGACTCTCAAAGCTTTAACAACAAGCTCTTATGAAAAGAGATTTTATCTCAAACGCGCCCAAGAGGCTGCTCTCAAATCTGGGGAGCATAACCAGTCATATTATCCACCAGTGGATTACACGTCACCGCAGCCGACGCCCCGGCTCTGGAATCCACCTTGCGACGAGCAAGCGTTATATGTTACAGATGATGACTTGGATCCAACAGCCGAGACGCAAAATCCGGGGGATTGGAACGATCGACCCAGCAATTGATGCTGTGGTCGGAGCGAACAATTCTAAGTGGGACTGTAAACGAACCCAGTCTGCCGAGCGACCGCAGATATGGTATGGCTTTCTCAAGCCATCTAATGAGGCTCAACCTTCGAATCTTCTATTGAAACATGAAAGTCCAGTCCTACGGAATTTGAACAGACCTGAAGCTTTGCATGCAGAAATAGACAGCGTAGTCTCGTTGCACCCGGCATCAGACTCGTCTACCATGAAATCCCAAACCGAACCCGGTCTCGGCCAAACTCCGCGCTGTACGAGGACGGAATCAAGAATGACCACGGAAACTCACTACCTGGCCAAATTCCATCTATTTTGTTTTATCCATCTCCTCGAACTCAACGAAACGTTTACTGAAACTTGAAACAGACTCTCGGAGATCGAGATGAAGTTGTCGTCTAGATGACGGCGACGAAGAGGAGCAGCCTTCTACACTAAATCCAGGTTCGTCACTAAGCCAGGGTTCTTGTCGAAATTCTGACGAGCCTATTCCAATTTCGCTCCCGATGCTGATAGAGATCAAGGTCCATCGTACACTAACGTGCTGGACGCTGACTCTGGTGGAATTCAACGTGCTTCGCAAAGGAAACAAGCATGAGGGAAGCCTGTGACGTAGATGAGCTATCAAGGCTCGATACTTGTTAATCCGATGTAAATCATGTGGCATATGGCAAATGCATCACGCTTAGATTGAATCTCGATTATTTGGCTTAAAAGTTTCCAATTCCAAAAAACGCTAGTCTACCAAAGAAACGCGCTTCAGATGGCCACCCATATCTATGTTCCGGAATAAGAAACAAGTGTAAGAATTATATGCTTTACTTAAGCCATGACGAAGTCAACGCAGCTCTCGTAAGTCTGCTTAGCGCTGGTACCGAACCAGAACCATTGCATGACACACTGGCCGGCCTGAGCGCATGTTCCAGCGGGCAGGTTGCTGGGCATCGTGACGTCGAAGTTGGTGTTGTTTGCGGGCAGTTGGGCAAGCTTCTCATCGGCGTAGGTGTCGAAGACGATCAAAGGTTCTCCGATGACCTTGTTGGTCTTCGTGTCGACGATCGAAACGTTCATCGGGCCCTCGTGAGGGATGGGCAGCGCTGCGCGCATGTTCACAACCTGACCGGCCTTGAATGTCTGAACATTGGCCTTGTTGTCCTCGAATGTGGCACCACGGCAGAGATCCAGCTGGCCTAGAATGAGTGATTAGTGGGTGAAGCAAGGTTATGAAAGTCCAAGACTATTAGCTCACATGTTGCCGGAGGGCTAGTGAAGTCCTCCAAGGGGATGGTCGGGTCAGACAACACGGTGTTGACGTTCTCCTGTCCACAGGCCTTGATCATCGCCGGTCCAGGGACTCGCGCGGGAGGAGAGGTGATGTTTCCATGGGCGGAGACCATGGCGGCGAGGAGGGCCGTGGCAGCGGTGATCGAAGCGCGCATCTTTGAATCGGTTTATCGGATAAGTGAACAGAAAAACTGACGAAACAAACAGAGGTGTACTATGGACAGAGAATGGTAGTAATATGAAAGAGAGAAAGTTGTGACAGAGTAGGAAACGAGTGACCAGCACAATTGATTGATGAGATAAAGCTGAAGTGAAAGACCGGACGAAAGACGTTAGGACCAGGAGGGCGGCCTTACGACTACAAATACCAGAATCTGGCCTTTGCCCGACGTCCACGATGACACTTCCAACCCCGGTCCGACAGCTTGAACGATGATCAATGATTTGACAATGATGGCCGGCGATCATAGCTTTGGTCCCCTCTCCGACGGCGCGCGTCCGGATGCGCGGGAACTAAGGTTGCTGCCCCATTCTTTGCCTAGTGCGATCTGGGTTTCCTCGGTTTCTCCCAAACCTACCCGGGGATGATCCCTGGGCGAAACGAGGTCGCTTGAGGCTCTTCGAGGGGTGCTCAAGACAAGCTTGGTGGGATCCACGTGGATGAAACGTCGCAAGTTCTTGTGCCGTCCTGCTTCCGGTGCGGACGGATATGGCCATGGTCGCAACCTGCGACAAACCCTGTCTGGGGGTGTTCGTGCAGCGAAGAAGCGAGAACAGAGAAAAAAGCCAAACGCGAGGACGAGGAGAACCGGCACTTACTGCAGAGTTCGATTGAATTACGAGTCGGGCGGATTTGATTTTTAATCAACGAAGGCATGACGAGGCATCTTCTACGTCCGTTGCAATGCCAAGCCGTCAGTTTGGACGCACTTGTACACCTCTCCAATCCCAAAGAGATCGGAAGGGAGGGCACCGAACCAGCGGCGCGGGTCCGCGGAGGCTTCGGCACGCTGATTGGGCGAAACACTCCCGAATTGGCAATTCAACCCCGGCAAAGTGGATCAGTGTTTCCGGAGCGGCGCCGGGGGGACATTTTTTCTTAGAGCACTCGTTACCTCTTGGCCCTGATCTACAGCAGGCACCGTATCCAAAGCATTGGCGCCAAGTCGACTACAACTTCCATCGTAAGGGATCTACGAGTCATAAGACAATCATTAAACAGATACGGGGTTAGACATGCCACTTTGCGAGGACGGAGAAGGCGATCACTCATTCACCAAAACTGAGTCCACTGCGAGGCCAACCTCCTGAGCTTCAGATTGACGGGCGCACAAAAGATAGGGAAGCTTTCGGGTCCCGATGACAAGACCAGCTTCCCTAGGGCGCAGCATGCCGTCAGAGTTAGACTCGACAGGACAAAGACGCTAAGAGGCCCCTGAAGCAACGTCAGTTCGTTGCTATAGCCCCTTTAGATCAGGCCGGAGCCGGAACAAAAGCCTATTTTGTGGGTTCTGTCTCTCGGAATTTTGTTCGGGGCTGAGTGAGTTATGCCACCGCAAAACGATGCGGATTCGTGGGGGGATGCGGAGGCCGATTCGGGCGGATAAGTATGAAGGTTCTTCCATGACTTCGGAATCCTGGCCCGAGTGAGAAAAAGGTTATTGCCCCTGAATCGAGGAAATGAGTGCCGCTTCAACCGCCATAGTTTTCAGAAGGCGGCTGCTCGATCAACTTCTCAGTTCGATGCTGACCACCGTCACAACCACCGGCACACTCAGTACCGAAAAATCGTTCCATGGTTACAATCATCAGAAATGGCATCACGGCCGACTTGATATCAGTGACCACAGAAGCTGTCAAAAGTTTGTTTCTCGGCGTTGAGTCTTGACACGACCCATCGTATCCACACAATTTTGTTTCTCGTGCGCGCTAGTGTGCATCGACCGCCCGCGATGGGCAGTCGGAACATGCAGATGGCAACCTCCAGGTGAATAGTTTGAGTCAGTCTTGCGGGCTCGAACATCAAAGACTTCTCGCTGTACCGACCTAATCGAAGCATACTAACCTTCGTGTTATCGATGCTGATCGCATCATGCGCAATCATCACATGTTCACAGAGTAAATCATACTAATCTGATTGTATGCGAGAGTGACAGGGTCAAACTGAGTGAAACACTAAACCATATCAAGAAATACTCCAGAACTGGCCGATGAAGGGACAGAAGACACGATATTGGGAATCTCGATTAAGCAAGGCTCTCAATTTTGAAAAGGCTCTTATTGTACGCCCTAAGATAATATTATTCATGGTGCAGGGATTGAAGGCATCATAAGTAGAACCAATGTACGCAAGTGATACAGCTTCCTGCAATATAAAGAAGCTTCTGACAAGTAAGTTGCCGAATGACTCACTACATATTCAGTGTTGATTAATGAGACTGATATGTGTTAGCTTCTGTTAGTCGTAACATGTTGACCAGAAGCACGGCTCGTGGTGAGCGGGAATCTTGGGAGTCCTGTTGGAGAACTTGATGTGAAGTGTGCATCTGCTTGTGAAGGCTTTGGCGTCTTTTCGCATTTTATCGTATCACGGTACCTACTTTAGTCTTCATAATTTAGCTAAGGTAAAACACTGCTATGTGTTCTTGTCATGATATCCAGACACATTGCACAGCCATTTGAATCTTAAGAAGTCCCTTCAAGTCCTACGATCATCAAGCCTCACGAAGAACAAACGCATGCTAGCAATATTGCATTTGTACTTCATAAATATCATAATTGAGCTGTTTCTGAGCGCCTGATTATGAATTATTTTCTTGTAATTGGTCGAATATCACGAGTGCATTTCATTGGGCCAGACCTGCATGATGACTTGGCACACCGAAAAGGCCTGGGCCAACGAACCATTGGCTGCCTGATATGCATCTCAGCAGCCTCATCATTAATTGCCGCAATATCTGTTTTCTATAATCTCAACCTTCTTATGCAATCCTCCAAAGGCGTTGTTGAGTCTTCATGGAGTTCTTCTTCGTTCATTCTCAATAGCTTGTGTTATTCCACATCAGTCACACCAACAGTTCAGTATTCGGGATCACCATGGACTTCGTTCAAGACGTGGATAGTTTGAGATTGGACGCTTTCGGTCCACAAACTTACGTGAAGAGTCCCAGATGGGAAGAAGGCCACGACTCCAGTAGCTTCGAGCCTGCCGAAAGTCAGGAGAAGCAATGGCAGGATGTGCTACGTCTCAAAGAACGTTCAATGGGCGAGTATCATTCACTTTGGAAGGCCAAGTGTCGAAATCGTATCAAGGAATGGACTGCATATGTGAGTAATCTCTGGAAGTAATCAGTGACATCATCAACAAGGAGCTTATCAGAGCCGGTTCAGCCGAGTCGACACATCTGGTTGCCTTCGAAGCCACTCGATATGAAGCGACATCTTATCTTGGACAACTCCGACTCAGAAGATGAAATGCCCAATGCCGAGAGAATCATGGGCCGAGACTACGAATCTCTTGTCTTCGATGACGGAAACTACGTGAATTCCAGCGATTTCGATGCGTTCGCTGCCAAACTTTATCAAACAGAACAGTCTAACCCGGCCGTCGCACCCCATTCATGCTCCCACTGCGAAAAATTACAACTAGATCTTCGTCGTTGTAAGTCTGATACCTACTACACCCCGAAGAGGGTCGAACACGGCATTGCAGCTAGGGGTCCCGGCTGGCGAATCGACGACGTTGACATCTGCACACTGGCTGAAGCCAAGGACGCTGGAGCTCTGGAATGCGTTTTACTCGAAAGACTGTTTTCAGCGGCGAAGAAGATCGCCGGCTGCGATATATCACTACAAGGTGAAGACAGCGAGTCCAAATGGCGACACTCAGTTGGGAGAAAACGCATTTTCCTACTCATCTTCGTAACCCGAACCGAGGAGAACCCTTTGATCCAGCTCTTCTTTGAACTCGAGGATGAAGGAAGTATCGCCAAGTATGAGATATTTGCGCTTGCCGGTTAGTCTTGAATCATCATCGTTCTGAGTTCAAATCATGTGGTATTATCCTGACCTTTCTTTCGCAGAAACGCGCCCCTCTCATCGTTCATTCTGGGAACGAGTGACACCAAATCTGCTACCCAATTCGGAGCTACACTTCTTGAAGCAGAAGTTCTGCATAGACAATTGCCACCGAGATCACAAGGCGTGTCAGTTGCCCCAATTTACGACTCTCTTTCGACCGAAGAGGCTGCTCGAAATCATCGGAGATGGTCCAGTGCCCCAAATCCGGTTGTCATCCACGAAGGATCAGGTATTATACGCGACTCTATCCTACTGCTGGGGCGGAGATCAACCTGGAAAGACCCTGAAGGAGAATGTTCGGTCTTATGAAGTCGATATTCCGTTCCCTAAAATGCCTCGTACTATTCAGGATGCCATCGTAGTCACCCGAGGCATTGGCCTGAAATACCTTTGGGTCGACGCCATGTGTATCATCCAAGATGATGATAATGACAAGCAAGATCAGATTGGAAGAATGCACAGCATCTACAAAAGCTCCTTCATAACCATCGCCGCAGCGGTTGCAGACAAAAGTATTGATGGTTTTCTTCATCCCCGTACCCAATGGCAACCGATCAGAATGAAGGCCAGATTTGACGACAATGTCTTCTCAGACGTGGCGTTGGTACCAGTGACCGAAACACTGAAAGATGCAGTGCTCTTCACCAGAGGCTGGACTTTTCAAGAGACGCAGCTTTCGACCAGAATGTTGCTGTACGGACACCGGGAACTCATATATGTCTGTAAGCAGGGAGTGTTCTACGATGGAGGAATTGGAATCAATACAACATCACTGGCTCAGCAAGTTGATCCAGGCAACTACGCTCAATTAAGCCACCCACAGAGCTGGGGTGCCATAGTTGGCAACTACTCAGCACGTAATCTCACCGTCGGACAAGACAAGCTGCTTGCTGTTTCTGCCTTGGCTGAGGAGTATTCACGAACGAAGAATCCCGGGAAATATTTTGCAGGCATATGGGAGTCTGACTTCCTTCGCCAATGTCTTTGGCAGCCCCAATCACCCTTGAAAACCAATCGCCCAATACCATATCGGGCCCCCTCCTGGTCATGGGCATCCCTAGAAGGATCCATCAGAGACTTCGATTCCATGCCGGTAACTCACAAGACCCGGGATAAGAACTTTGACGGCACGCATCCAGAAACTTGCAAGCTCATTTCGGTCAACACAAAATTGGCTGTTCCAGACAGCCCGTTCGGCATGGTAACTGGAGGGCATATGACCGTTCACGGCAGAATGAGGAAGGTCGTTTGGTCCAACACGGGTACTAGAGCAGGTTTTGGAGGCCGCATGGCGGGGGACACGGAAGAAGACTGGCCAGACTCATATGGAGTAGATGAGCGCCTAGCTTTCTATATCGATGTTCCGACGGAATGGCCCACAGGAGAAGTTCATCTTTGGAGTCTAGAAGTTATCAGAACGGGCGAGCGGGAAGGTTTCGGCCTGTTGTTGAAGGAAGTCAATGACAGAGAGGGTACTTTTCGTAGAGCAGGTTTACTGCGGATTAAGTCAGGCTACGTTGGCCTGGGTCGTTGGTTCGACATAGATTACGAATGGCGGCAGGTCGTCATTGTCTAGCGTTAATTCAATTTTTTTCTGTTTTGAACGAGACTAGTTAGTGCGTGATCGCGATGCACCACTAGCAGGAACTTGCACAGTCCACCGTGTGAATGAAAAGCAAGGAAGTGATGCGCAGTAGAAGTACTGTTCACTGGTTTGTATGAGAGTATGTACTTAGCACATCTTTCTCATACAGTAAGGCGAGCAGAATGGAAGGGTTAGTGACGTGAAGAGAAAGAGGTAAGAAGCAATTCGTCGTGTGAAGACGATCAACACATCGGAATCAGGCTAAGAATATTCTCCGCAACAAGTCAAGCAGTGAACGGCCGGAAGGATAGGCGAATGCACATATACAGAGTCGGCTTGATTCACTATATATACTCATAATTTAGGGACTTTATATACGCTCCGGTCTGTCCCATTGAAGTCGCCCATATTGCATTCGCTCAAACCCATCACTCATCTCAATGCGCAGTCCCTTTAGCATCCCTTCAGGGCCTTCATGTATTGTTAGCGTCCGTTAGATGAGACGTCCTGGTCGTGTGTGTGACTTACCGCCTGCTTGTTCTTCGTGTTCTGATCAATGCCACCGGCGAATTCCTTCTTCATCTCGGCAATAGTGTTCAGGTCGCCCTTAGTTCCCTTCAAGCCTTGGGCCTGCTTGAGCTCTGTGGCTTGGGCGTTCTTGACCTGTGACCGGCGTAAGTAAAGCCCAACATTTCTTCCTGCTGTGACAGCGACTTACCTTCTCCAGACCGGCAGCCGCACCGTTGCCCTTGGCGAGCTCCTGGTTCTGGGTCCGGACCTTGATGCCGTCGTCGATGGTCTTCAGCAGTGTCTGCTTCGCCTTATCGAACTGGCCCTTATCCGGGTTGTTTGAGTTGACGATCTTTTCAATAGCCGCGACGTTGGATTGTTCCTTCTTCTGAATCTCGATGTTTTTATCGATGCCAGCGGCCAGCTTCTTCGCGTTGGCGCAATCTTGGGCCTTCGCGTTGGGCTTGCCGTTGTTGGCCTTGGCCTTGGCGCCGTTGTTGGTCTTGTTCTTGTTCTTGTCCTTATTCTTGTCCTTGTCGGCAGCTGCAGCGTTGGTAGCAGCTTCGGCTCGCACGACGAGGTCATCTCCCTTCGCCTGAGGAGGCAAAGCTAGGGCGGACGCTACGGTCATGCCCATGAGGAGGGTGAGGAGAGTCTTGGTGAGCTGCATGTTGAAGCTTGAATGTTGTGAATGGTGGGTGAGATGAGTTTAATGAGCGTGAGAAGTGAATTAGCCTTATTCAATAAGTGCGTTTGACCAGAAGCGCGATGATGATGATGCTGTCCTGAGAGTGGTGGATAGAGCGACAGTCACGACAGTCTTATACTCTTGTCTTCCCGCGAGTCAATCTGGACGCGCCGCGTACCGGTAGCCTTCATCGGAGTCCGTCGTCATCTCAAACATGTTGGGCATACAAACTTTCACCCGAGGACCCCGAAAGAACCAGCTGAACACCACACGAGGAAAAGTCTGTTAGTCGCAGCCTTCATGATTCCAGGGGTAGTTTCGCTTTCGCACGATGCATCCATTGGTGTCCATGGGCGGAGACCCCGCGCGCGTCTTTTTCCGTCCGATGTCACCGTCGCAAGACAAGCTTTTGGGTAAGTGAAGAAAGAAGATTTACCCGCATGTTTTGGGCTGATCTTCTCAGCCAGCCGTTACCAAGGATCGTCGCGCTCGCGTTTCATTATGTAGCCCTAGACCACGGCCGTCTTCTCAATGCGTACCAGAAGCGTCCCCAAATGGCGAGCTTTCTACGGTTAAGGGACCCGACAACACCGAAGAGTTGGGTTGATGATCTTCGCCGCGCGCAACCTTATCACCACATATGCCAGTCACAGTCCTTGGCAAGAACGGTTACGTGGAGCAGGGATCGCATAGTCGGCTGCTTCCTGTGGTCTCGACCTCCCCTACCCCGTCCATCTAGCTTTCATCTTCACCTCAGTGTGGTATCAGAACGACCTCACTTCTGCCGAATTCGCCTGCTCTTGTGACACTCACTTACAACTGATCAATAAGTCCCACGTTGATGTGATGTCTGACTCATGGGAACGGCGCCTCGTAAGACGGCACTGCCCGCCCATTGAGCTGGTTTCATTTTCATCCAGAGATCCGGTGTACCAATCGCTTTAGCAACCGGAACCGATATCAGTTTGTTGTCTTAGTGATGCCAGAGAGATCAGTCAAGACGCCAAGACTGTGAACGCGTTCACCTCAACGATGGCGTCGCCTGTACCTGCCACCCTCAGAACATCGTGTCTCTTCCCGTAGCCGAGCCATCTTTTGTTGCTGCGCTCAAGCATTTGCTTCATGATCAAGAGTTTATGTCATCATTAAAGTCAACTGAAGCCCATCACACCACATCGTCCTTTGGTATTAGCGCCACTTCAATCTTCAACAAGAAAACCGCCAAATCTTCTTGCACACGTGGAAATCGTACTCGGCAGAGTTCATGCATGGCCAGTAACTTGCATCGAAGCATGCAGCGAAGGAGGGACCGTTGGACAGACCGGCCGACACCCTTTCTCAAAATAAAGTTCGCCGAGTCTCGAGTTCGCCGGCGGGCTGATCAGTTGGCATGGGTCAACCCAGAACCGGACGGAAAGCCAGCCAAAAGATGCCGCTTCGGGATACCAGTGTGCTCAACAAGATTGGGTAAGGGGGAGGGGGGGAATCAACCAAACAAGCCCACCGCGGTTACGACCGCACCTATGGACTGCCTCCATGCCTATGATCTCTCTCCTCTGTGCCGCCTTCCCCGCGGCAAGTGGGGTGCGGACTTGAACAAGCTTCTCTTCAAACGCGATTCGGCCGGTCACGGACTTCTCCTGCAGTAGCGCGGTCTAAAGGCCCCTCGAAGCTCGCGACTAGTGGCGTGTTCCTTCAGTTACCGGTTTTAACCTCGTTGGAGGTTGATGATGAAGAAGCTTAAGGCTTCGGGACGCTCATTCCACATCATAATTGACCAAAGGTTGATCCCTAGAAGAAAGCTGCAGCTACCCGCGTTGGTCTACTTTCTGGTGTTGTGGAATAGTCGTCTGAAGATGGTGTGTAATACGGGTAAATTTCCCAGCCGGATCTTCACCATCCCATCACTCTCCCGCCGAGAGGTCACATCGCCAAGTCGTCAGTGTCACTCCCTTCAACAAGCTTGTGTTCGCCGATCAGCACTTGGCTCTCGTCTAACCCCACGAGTCTCTGATCCTGGCGTCAATCATTATGCATTGCTCGGCTGAAAACAAAAAGTGGCCGGTCCCTTCTAACGGTCTCTCTAGAAGTTCGGACTCGGCCTGGTCTATTCTCCATGTCCGTGTGAGCGCGAGGGCTGATGTTGAGCGCACTTGACACTGGTTCATGCTCATCGGCTGAGGTTGCGCTTCAGAACTGAAAACGCGAAAACGTGATGTCGGCGAGAGCGAGCTATTCCATACCAAATTGGTCTCATAAACGCACGTTCTTTGCTCAGCCGCGTTCTCGCGTGTCCGTTCCTAAGCACCATTTTTTCTTATGTGATTACAGGCTCAACGAGTCCCCAACTGAATCGAGGCTTTTTCGCAGATCAAACTGAACTTTCTTATTTGTCAAACCCCGCAACCCCCAATCCGGGTGACGCGCGGTCGGGAATCCGGCAAGCTGGAAGCTCTAAATCTGGGGCTTCCCTGTTATTGATCACTGAGTTGTAGCCTTACAGTCATGAGACGCTTGGACATGTAATCAGTCATAATCTCCGCCGAAGTTGAATCTTTCTGATTCAAGCATTGTGAAGTTTTCGGATCGTCAGTCTCGGGAAGCAGTTTTGAATACATAGCATTTATTGAGACGCTGTTTTCGTCTATATCTTGCACGATACGTAATGGCTATTCTCATACGGCCCCATCTGACACAAGCTTTCACTACGTGGCGCTGTTGTCTCTTATATCAGCAACGTCTCTTCAGCAACAGTTGAGATGTCAGTTCCTTGTCCGCAAACCAGTAAATAGTTTCAGTCACTTGTTGCTGAAGCTCGTTTTCGATTTCGTTACGTTGGAAGGTCGACGACTATGATTGCGGGCGTTCACGGAAACAACAAGAGTTGCTGATCAGATGAAGCAGGCAACGGAAATAGAAACTCAGGGTGTCGAGCCTCCTGTAGGGCACGATGAAAGGTGGGCATACGACGACTTCTATCAGCGAGTCATACGGTGCTCGGAATCATTGGATGGAAATCACGCTAAGAGAGAAACAGCCTCGTTTTTGTGGGATTCAATACCAATATACAACAGGAGAATGTTTCTTCGAATCGTCTGAAGTAGTGAAACCTGCATTCGCGTACAACGTGTCATATAACACAGCCACGTAAAGCAGAAACGCCCCTTTATCCTACACAATCAGCTATCCTGAGCCCCAATGAAGACTTTTAATAGAATGAAAGTCGTTCTGAGTATTCTCTCCGTGAACACTTTCCCAAGCGACAAAATGCGACTGACTACGTTATAGGGGAATCTTGGTTCACGTATACCTTATAAGTCAATCAACTTCGAAGCAAGAGAAGACTCCGGCGTACCAATGCAGCAGACGTACTGCTAATATGTTGAGATCATGATAGAGGACTTCTTTTAGACAAATCGGGTTGCGTCATCCCAATTGACTTCCGCGGCATGACAATAAAACACAAACCAAGTTACCGGATAGCATCTTATAGGACGCTTTCGTTTTGCACACATCAATATGCAATATGCAAGGTCTTGTGGCTGACGATTGCATACAGCTGTTATAGGTAAGAATATTTCAAGCACGGTACCGCACCGTTTGTACGCTTTAGTTTTCAATATCAAATGGGACAATTTCTACATGATGTCCTACAGTGTGCAGAGCGTCTCGTTCTAGCCAATATTACCAATCAATCAAATCGTGCGAGGCATTCAAGCAATGGCCTCCCATTTTTTGACACTCCTCGCATATGAGTACTTGTTGATACCCGATTTCACACTTGGGGCATATGTAGACGGCTCCATGGATGTCTTCAACAGCCGTCAGACAGATATCGCAGAAAGATCCCTCCACCCAACCGACATCTGCTGCTTGAAAGGTTGGTGAAATCGCCATGTCACCAAGCGTGGAATCAAAGTCGTTCGCTAACAACTGTGCTATAATAGGTTCATTGCACTTGGAGGCCCACCACAAAGCCGTTTTACCCAAGCAATCTTGAGATCCAGTGTCGACAAGCCCACTTGCAAGCAGGACCCGGACAGCGCCTACTCGGCCTCTCCTTACGGCTGCGGAAAGAGGGCTTATCTTGAAGGCGTCTTTCTCATCAAAAATGCCAGACTGCGTTGCAGGGAGAGCTTCAAGAACCGATGCGTCGCCCGCGGTTGCTAACCACCATATTCCAGTTCGACCAACAGAATCCTTCGTTCCGATCAGGATCTCGAAGTGGCGAACAAGGAAATTGTGATCGCTACTTTGACCTGAATCAGAGTAAAAGGACACAAGCTGTCGTACTGATAAAGGTAGAGCGTCACGAAGAAATCTTGCCATGTCGAATTGTGTGTGTTTAAAAGCCGAACGTAGACAAGATTCGTCCGAAACAGCTCCCGCGGAAAGAAGCAGCTCTACCACTCTGACATGTCCTCTTATTGACGCTATACCCAGAGGACTTATCTCTGTGTCGAGTCTTGAATTCGGATTCGCGCCAGCTCGAAGGAGAAGTTCAACAACATCGCGGTGCCCATTGCATGATGCCAAACCCAGCGGTGATTGTCCATTCGGGGCGACGGTGTCTGGACTCACATTCTGTTCCAAAATTAGGCTAACTGAGCCAAAGTTTCCTTGTTTGGCTGCCGAAGCTATCATTGTCAAACCTTCGTAACTCATCGAGATGACGTTTGGATTTATGTCAAGCAGCGCTTTGAATAGATGCAGGCTCTGATTTGTGTTCGCTTTCCGTTGCCATCCCATTGAGAAGGATTTTGGTTCGAATATCGCAGAAGCCATTCGTGGCGTCACTTGAATGTAAGGTTTGGCGTGGTTGGCAAGCTCTTGAAAGCTTTCAAGAGGATCGCTCCAGCTTTGAAGAGCCTTGATCAACATTTCCTCGGTGATCGGGAAACTTCGTCTACTCAGCAAAATCTGCAAAACTTTGGTTCCCCGATAGTTGGAAGCGGCCGCGGCTGGCAGTTCTGGTGTAGCTATAATGTCTTCAGAAGCCATGTCAAGTATGAACTTCATCATTTCTGGCGATCCTCTCTTAGCTGTTTTCAAGACAACGCCCGGCGTGATGTCAATCTGACCAAACTCTTCGCATAATATCGGGAAGACGTTTGTAGATATATTTGCTGCTGCTCCCAATACTACTTTAGTGGTGAGGTGGATCTCATTGCCTCGTTTTTGTAATAATAGTTTTAAGGCTTCTCCCCTATACGCCCCAGCAGCTGCCGAAGCCAGAAGATCGATGGTGATGTGTGCTTTAGTGTCTCCCATGCTCAAAAGTAACGGCAGAATATCCATACTTGCTCGATAGTTCCTCATTGCACCCATAATCAGATTGTGGGTGACGTGAACATCCTCGTCTGCTTCGTCGAAGAGAAACTTCAGAAGTTCTGTATTTGAGCTCATACGAGTCGCGGCAGCAAGCATATCCTCCGTGACTTTGATCTTCTCATCTGATCTGTTCCATAGGAATTTCACGTTCTCCACTTGAAGGTCCCGGTATACGGGGAAACCGTCATCGAGGCCCATGAGGTCTCTGATAAGTTGAGATGTGATCCTGACTCTGCCATTCGATAGCTTGAAGACTGTCTCCAGTGTGTTCCTAGGGGTGTATGCAGCAACTGTAATCAGGACTTTTGGCGTTATTTCGAACTTGGGTTCTCGCCCCTCCAACAGTGGCAGGATCATCGCCCCGGCGTCTTTTGCTTGCATGCGAGTAGCAGCACTTGAAATCATCTGCCAAGTGATCTCGATTTCATCGCGACGCTGATCCAGAAGTTTCATCACGTGCGGGACATATGCAAAGTGACGGCACATGACTTCTGCTGTCCTTTGGGAGACCGGAAACTGTTTCCTTCCGCCATGAGCTAGAATGACTTCCGCAACACACGTTCTATATGACCACATAGAAGTAAGGATGTCATCGACCTCGAAGCGCCCTGTTAGGCCTTCCAACTGGCCGTCCAGTATGATTTTCGCAAGCCAGCCGATGTCGGCCCTTGTTGCAATACTATCGGCTCTTCTGGGGATGTCCAAGAAACTTGGTATTTTTGAGAACAAATCACGCTTCTTCGTCGAATAGCTGGTACCTGGACTAGGAGAAAGAAGGCATTTCAACAGTTCTTGGAGTGGCTCGTGATCATATACGTCGTTCTCTGAATCCAAGTGGACGTGCCAATTCAAGTCGGCGTAGTGAAAGAGTGGGTAGTCCTTGTCTAGCAGTCTGTCCTCGTGATCAAGACACAGATACTTCATGAGGGTATATGCTGGGAAGACCTTTGGGCTAATTTTGAGGGGCATAGACAAGACCTCTTCGTTTTGCTGCAAAAAGTCTTTGAGAGATTGATGAAGGACGAAGACCTTGCCCTCGACCACGTCCAATAGTGTGCCTAACACTTGTGTGATAGTTCTCGAGTCGAGCAAAGGCATGTTCCTGACAAGCTCCTTGTAGGTTGCCTGATCAGGAATAGCAATCCCATCAACAGCCATAGCGTGTTGGAGTTCTTGGCACCCAAGCGGTTGCTTTGAATAGGCAACCATGGCCAACATACGAGCGGCTTTGCTAGTTTTCCTTGTAGCTTGATTGATCAACTCCTCGTACAACTCATATAAGTCTTGAGAGCTTTGGTCAATTTCATGCGCGACCTCGATCGGCGTCGGAAGCTCCAGATTCGCAAGTCTTCGGACTACTACATCGAGCCACAAGAATGATTGCTCAGATCTTAAAAGCAGCTGGGATTTGATAGACTCTTTGGTCTCTTCCGTGAAAGCTGAGGCAAGCCGCAAAACTCGTTTCTCGATGAAGGTTGTGATGTCCTTTTGGTCACAGCGAAGCCTACTGCAATCCAATGAGCCCCAAATGGATAAGATCTGTCGAATAGGTCTTGATGTGCAGAACAGATGGGCCCTGATCTCTGACCTTGCCGCACCGGATACCCACATCTGCCTTAACTTGTCCACAAGCTCGATCATATTAGGATCCTCATAAACGTCAAGTCCGTCGATGACGCAATAGATCTGGCGGTGTTTGCCACTGAACAGCAGCTTCTCAAAGACCTGCAGTAGTTTTGAAAATACAGCAGATTGAAATTTGTCCTTGTCCGCTGCCCAGTCTGAAGGTAGCAGTCGGAACAATGTCGTCTGTGCTTCACAAAGCTGAAGGATGAGAGATCGCAGAACAGATCTTGCACTAGGTGCGACCTCGTCACCTCTGATACTGCAGAAGTAATATATAACTTTGGTATCCTGAGACGATTTTGCATTGAGGTGTTGCAGTACAAAGTTGGACAAAACCGATTTGCCGGAACCTGGGGGTGCCGTAACCAGAAGCGAGCTTGATTTTGGTGCGTCTCTCCACGAAAGGAAAGTGTCTGAATGCAAGACCTTCTCACGCTGATTATTGGGGACGTTGTCCGCATTGGTATCTTTGTCATGGTCTATGGTGTCGTTTTCCTCGCGTACCAGCCACTCCAGTGTCCCCTCTTCCGGCTTCGGGAGCTTGGCTGAATTACGAAAAGCAGAATATGGAGGATCGTTCAGGTTGTTCCATTGTCTCTGATCGTCGGGTGAAAGAGCTAAGATTCTCGTCAATCATAACTGCCTCGATCTATTTAGGTGCGAACGTACTATCAAGATGTCGCTGACTCAAGCGATCTTTTGCGGAGTCGACTACTCGTACGAGTCTGTTCAGAACACGATCATAGAGATCGTGACTCCTGGAATCAAACTTAACAAGCCCAGAATGATCGACGTCGAATGATACAGCTGGCTCTCCGGCTTCCCCTACAGCACTTGTTGCGGAGTGACTCGTGACCATAGAAACGCCGGGGCCGGCTTTTTTCAAAGTCCCATCGGATGACATCTAAATCAGTTAGTCTGAGATCAGTGCGCTCGTAGATGTACAGCTCACTAACCTGTACCGTGGATGTAAGTCGAGTCTCGTAGAAACAAACGACTGGGCAGTGGCTACCCCATCTCTCTGAGAAGTCTGTTGAGATCCGCTTGAGAAAAGCTGACGGCTCTAGATGGTCGTCAAGAATGAGATCTCGAATCAGAGACACGTTAGGTTGGTCTTCCACGATACTGAGCAGCGCTCTGTTGTTGAGGCCGTGGCTAGGGACACCGAAGAGAAGTAAGCCACAGCAGGCTTGGAAGATGGCGTGATACGGCTCGAAGTCTTTTTGCTTCATGGCTCGCAAGAGACACTATTGCTCGCTCGTTAGCCTCATTTGCGATGTAAACAATGATCTTTGGTATCTCACCTCTTTCACCAAGAGACCCCCAAGGCTGTGTCCTATGAAGATAATGGGTCGGCGTTTGGACTAAGTCATAATCAGCCACAGCTTTCTAAGACGCGACAGCGTTATCGTACTTCTTGGTCTCTTCGGACAGCCGAAATTAGGTCCAGCAACCCTTCACTCAATTCTTCGATGTTCTGTCGTGAATTACTGCGCAAAAGCTTGGTGTCGTAACCGTAGAGCAGGATCCTAGCGTCGGGAATGTCCCGAGGGAGAAAGTCTCTCAGCCAGACGTTGTTGTTACCCGGTTTCGAAGACCTCCACGTCCCAATCGGGTGGCTCGCAAGACCTGGTACCGCAATAATACTGGGAAAAGGCTATCAGCGGGTTTGAACGTTTGAATGAGACTGAGCTTACTCGACAGCATTGTCACCATCAGCATCCGTGAGCGGCGTAATGCCGTAGAAATCGCAATCAAACTCGTATGACATGCTTGACTCGTAGCTGGCTTCTTTCAGCCTCCTCAGCAACTCCGACTGTGGCAAAGTTGTCGGGAAAATTGCCGTCGCACGCGCGTCATGTTTATTGACTCGGGCGAACGTCAACCGTTCTACGCCCTTCACCGTGGTCTCCAGCTCGGGGTCCTTCGAAGCCAATGACATCAAGTCATTTTGCAGGCCTTCTTTGGACTTTTCTATCGGTATTTCTTGTATCCGGACAACAATGCTCTTCCTCTCTCGCCGAGGCTTCGGTTCGATTGGGGGCGCTTGTCGGGAAAGCTGGAGGTAAGACAGTACGGCGGCTACAATGGTGATGACCAGCGCAACTATCGGAGGCCAGACGGTGTCTCCAAAGAGACCCGACGCAGTCGTCCAAGCCATGAAGTTGTCCGATATCAGCTGTGTCGCATGTGGTGAAGAAGATAATCGCTCAAGCCGCATGCACGTGAATACGCGGGGTTGCGGGTGGACGTTGGTTGCCTGCGGCTCTCACAGCGCAGACATCGAGAGCCAATGGTCTATTCGGAATGGAACAATGTTTCAACGAGTACGGTCCGTCTGGCCATCTCTTCAAGGTGTATGCAATGTGGTGGGTTGACAAGCTTACCTCTTGGCGCGCAGCCTGATCTGAATAGGCAGTGGTTATCTGTAATTTTCTTGGTAGAATCTCTAGTACGATGACTCATGCACGATCTCACTTCCTATAAGGAAAAATACTATAATCAAAATGCATATGCCCCTGGTTTAGTTGGGTTCAAGAATCATGTGTCAATTTGGAAGTTCACTCGGTCAGAAGAACTCCTACTTGGCAAACTGGGCGGACATCTCTGAATAGGAAATATATGATAGATCGATAACAGCTCACACGACCAAATTAGTTCTTTCTAGTATCTGTGGGGTACAGAAGGCCTCAGGTTGCCCCTAACAGCAGGTTACAAGAGCTTCCTTCCTGGAATCAGGGGACACTCGTGAGGTTTCAGTGCAAGACAAGCTCAGGCAAGGGTAAAACACTCTTACAGAAGAGAGATTCTCAAACCATAACAAGAATCATCCTACTTCATACTAAGAACATCTCTTGTATATGATTAACACATGTAGTTTAGCGGGGGCATCGTAGATTGCTCTTCGGAGTTCCGAGTACCCTTAGACCCGTGGGGGAGATATGAGGTTTTCGATCAAGAAGAAAGTCCTCCCTTGTCTCGTCACAACTTCAATCCGGCTTCCTCAATCTTGGGATATAATGGTCTTGGGATGAATAGGCATTCCCTCAGTCTTGTGCCCGCAATTCTCGCCAAAAGAAAGAAAAGGACTAGAGTTCTTACAAAGACACCAGCCTCTTAGAAAAGCCAGCAGCAGCCTATTAAAGTATGTGTATTTATGTAAAAGTGAAGCGTTCTAAGCTTCCCTCCAGAGGTTTATAAACCGGCTTCAGCCGGCCCACAATTCACGATGGCATCAACCAAACTCATGTTCCTCTAAATCCCGACAAACGTGTTCAAGAAGATGGGCAGTGGTATCACTGCTCTCTGTAGACCATCAACAGGAAACGGTTGACTCCATAAGATCGAAGACGACGAAGATGTGACGAGTCTGGCCAGCGCCCAAATCCCGAGGCCACCGACTAGACGTTTCGACCACTCAGGGTGGGATCGACCATCCGATCAGGCCATGTCTCGTCTCTCCAATGAAACATCGTCTCTATCATGATAAGAATCCAAAAGACAAATGGAAACCGGGCATGCCAAACAGGCTCAAAGATCGCGCAAAGGAGAAGGATGCAACTCAATGAGGCCAACAGCGACAGAGCGGCCATGGGTAGTTCAACCGGCCTTGTTGAGCTCATCAGCACCACGGAGAACGCGGAAAACATGACAAAAAGTGGCGAAATGAACAACACGAAAACGATCGGGTGTCTTCGTATCTGGAGATTTCTTCTCCAAAGAGTGATAAACCACAGAGCGACTGCGAAAAAACCAAACCACTTAGAGTATACGGCCAGAGGCAGAACCAAGAATATACCAGAGCCAAGAAGAAGAGAGTACGGCGAGTACACTGTGCTTGTCTCCCAGCCGCGATAAAGCGACCAATAGGCTTTCGGGTTTCGTAACAAAGAGTAGTCCGCCACGAGATCGACCACGTCCATCCCGAGCGCGAAATTCGATTCAACGTGCACCCGTAGATACATGTTATACTTCTGAGATCTTATAACTCGAGATCGTCTGTAGTATTGTGCCAACGATGATACGAATGCTCCGAATGGCAGATAACTTTCTGGGGAATCGTCCATTTGCGCAAGTCGAGGAGGTCGGGAGTGAGACATCGTGATGATGTGCTTCACGCCTGCGCCCTCAAAATTTGGTGTGATCCAGATGAAAATTTGGTGCTGAGGCTCACCGAGACAATAATTGGACCTGATACTTATGACGTGGTTTAAGAAAGAAGGGTACCGTGCCTGCTCGTGAGTTGTCAGTAGGCGTCCAGACGTGGAGGTCCAAGCCTCCCAGCACATCTGAGGAACCACACTGTCTACCGTATAGCCGTGCGGCAAAGAACGAAGCACCACGACGCCTGCGGCGTACTGATTCGACATTCCCGTGGTCTGTGAGCTTCGAGGTGTTTCCGAATACAATTTGCGACGAATAGAACGCAGTGACGACCATTCTCGATCAAACGATCTCAAGGTTGAACAGATGCGACTACATTTGTCCCCCTGTATTTCCACCGGTATGGCTAGAACATTCCAGTATGAAGTTGCTCTTCGGCACATGAGACTTGCGTAAGCCCGCCTGCGTCTAGATGAAGATAAAGGCACCAAGGCAGTGCTGAAGTCGCGCGCGAAAAGCTTAGCGGACACACGTTCGTAGTCGTATACGATTGTCATGTCCATTAGAATACCTGCGTTGCTAAGAGCAAATGGGGATGCCTTCTGTTCCTTTCTGCAGGACACAATATCACCGCAGAGGAGGAAATCGTCTGGTGATGCGGCTAACCAGGATGTGGAACCATGCAGACCACCGTCTGAAGGTTCAACGACGAATGATTCTGCGGAATGCCAGGCGAATATTGATTGATCTTCGGTCGTCCGTATCAGTTCTTCTTGCAGCCGAAAAAAGGAATTCGCTCCACCCTCGCCGTACAATAGAGGCAATCGGATATCAAAGACACCGAGGAGGCTGTACGCCCTTTCCTCTTCCCTGGTGGTCCTTCTTTTTGAGGCCCAAGACATACGCGCTGCGATCGATGCTTCAAAAAGTGGTCGGCCTTTCAGGTACTCCCCGTCGATGCCGGTGATACTGCTGATGACCTCGCCTAGCTGCGACTTGCTACCGTGCCGAGACCAATCTGTCGAGTAGAACTCCAAGTGGTCAGGCGCTAGTAGCTCCTGGAGCGTCCAGCCTCGCGTAAACCACTTGCTGTTCGCAAACGGTGAGCCAGCATCAAAGGTCGTATCGCTCGGCACATCAGCCAGGAAGGCGTAGCACACCACAGCCTCCTTGTACCAGCGGAACATTGCGTTGATGGCCTCTGAGAGTTCGGCGCTGCTCGTTTTATCTATGCAGCAAGTATCGATCCAGATATAATCGAAACCGTTGTTCAGCGCCTCCTTTGCAGAGTCGAGAAGCTTAGCGTAGCCGGCCTTGGTCGAGGCTGTTTGGTTCTCCATGTCTTGAAACGTAACTTCGCCATCCTCCCAAGTGTGCGATAGGATGGCATACCGAGGGATTCTGTTTGGGAGAAATTCCTCTACTTTGAGAGTGGTAGTATTCAGAAGACGCATCGTGAGAATGGTCGAGGTTACTGATGGGCGCAGAAGGTGCGTACAGCCAATTTCATTAACTCAACCTCTCCTGAATGGGGTTTGTGAATGTCGAAGACAACAGCTGGCGATGTTGTGGGAAAGGTAAACGGAGTTTGATTCACAATTGTCCCAGCCTGATCAGGCAGCGTAAGCCTCCCGGTTGCCTCTCTCGTATGACGCTGCATGACCAGAGACAGGCGTGATTGGATGTTCTCTCGTCAGGCAGCTGTGGGCGAACTACCCCAATGCAAGCTGCTGGATGATTCGTCGACTAATGTTTTGCCATTTTTGTGTCTCGAGATATCGTAAGCGACTGCGGGCGACTGAGAAACTCAAGACTCCTACAGTTAAATTCAATGAAGAAGTCGCTAAAGACTCATTTCTTGACTGTCAGCCGAAGTAACGTGCTGGACATTCTGTGATGTCTAACCCCGCCAGGCTGATCAAATTTCGGCCGACATCCTGCAAAAATACCGATATGGAGCATCCGAGCCAAGGTGAGCCCAGGTTGACACCCAGAGCATATCATTGGGAAAGAGATAGGTTGCTATCCTCAGAAATGTGCCGATGACATCCACGTCAGATCGAGGAATAGTGACGAGTTGATCAGATCAAACACGCCATTTTCCACTGCCAAGAATGTCCCCGTGTGTCATCCAAACGGCCTTGTTTCTTGAGGACGCTCAAAACACCAAGCAAACCACGGCGAGAACGATCGTGATGGGAACCGCTGTCGCGTGTTGTTTGGTTAATCCCTTATCATCGAAATAGAGTTGGCTTGGTAAACCGGCATCTGAACGTGCTGTAACCCTGTCAGAGCTCGGGCTTGGCCGTTTTCGGACTGGATCCATGGTGCAATCCAACTCCCCCAGATCGACGATGTATGCCTACAAGGTGCTACTTTTGTGTACTTGGCAACACTGGTTCACTTCGACTTGCTGGCTTTGACATCACCCTCTTCGATCATTTCGTCACTGATATATCGTAGCTGACAGGGACGTGCATACTCGAGGAAATATGGAGCCTTGAGATTGGCAGACGCTGAGGCTTCACCCACCACCTTGGGTTTGGATTCGAGAAGCGCGGGGTAAGAGAGACTGAAGAAGAGACGGCGCGTGACCGCTGCAGCACACGGGCTTTGACCTCAGGGTCCACAGCGAGCCCTGCACCGCGGCGCGGAGCCGGAGCTCCGGGAAGGATCAGAAGCGTCCCATGGTTGAGCAGGAACAAATAGTCGAGATAACAAGCCTAGCAGCGCTGTGTACCCGGAGGCGAATGAAGAAGTGGCCATTTGTCAACGTGGTTGTAAGCAGTACACCAAGCCTCTTGGTGCTAAGCTTTCTCGTGACACAGCGAGACGCATGGCCTCTGTGGGACAGAAGAATCCGAGGAGTCTGGGCAGGCTACCAAGACGAGCCAGCTGCGTGGCCAAGGAACGGTTCACGGTTGTCGTGCGACTAGCGGGAGGGCTAATTTGGCAGCTCGGGAAAGCATCTGGCCAAGTCCCCCGTGGTGAGATGGGGCGATTATGGAGACCCGGAATTTGCGGGGAAGTCGACAGGTCGAAAGCATCGAGGATGGTGATGGATGGTGATCCTTGTGACGAGTCAGGAAGAGAGGTGGATAGTCCGGGGAAGAAGTTGAAGAAAAGGTTGGTCAAGCCAAAACCTGGAAGGTCGGATGTGTTCAGATTGGCTCGTTGACAATAAGAGAGGGGGTGGTATGCGTACTCCGTACTCGTAGCAGAGGGAATCAGCTAAAGGTGTGCTTTGTTGGCCAGGGCCGCACCTGAGTTTGTTATCCTGTCTCCGAGGTGGTATCAAGGAAGCATGAAAACTCTGTGGCGAGTCGTGGAGTTGCGTCGAGAGAAACAAGTCCCCATCATGCGTCAGGATGTCAATTGACTCGCAGTGAATCAGGGCAGCTGCCCATCTTTCCAGATATGAGGTGGAAGGGCAGGCGGGCCCATGGACCTTTTGCTGGCTGCAACCATCAAGTGCCCACGTCCCTCCTTACCCGCCGGCGGCTCAGAAAGGAGGGACGACTTCGCGAATCTCTCGTTGGTGAGATGCTGCGCCGCGCCGTCTATTCACCCTGGCCAGCGAGACAACCTGGAAATGGCGGTTGGTGTGGTGAGCGTGTCGCTGACGGACGGTTTATCTACCCGGGGCAGGACCGGTTAGGGGCCATCTGCATGCCAAGTCGACGCTGTCACTTGGAGATTGCTCCAGCTCTGGGCTGGTTGTGAACGATGCTGGTACAGCACAGGCTGCGTGACCGGTGTGGACGAACGGTGACATGTCCGGTTCGTTGCGGGCGACAGAGGTGACAGACCAAAGTGAAGCTAAGACCGTCGACGCTAGTCAGAAGAGGCAATGGGAATTAGAATGTGGTGTCGAAAAGTCGAGGGATCGGAAAGCTTCAGGTGGACGTCGAGAAAGATTAAGAGCAGGCGCCAGACGGGCCAGACTGAACAGAAAAGAGGGTTTCGTTTGAGGAGGAGGAAAACGGGCGTCGGATTGGGCGAGATGGACTGAAGCTCTCAGTGACATGAGTTTAGTGCTTGACTTTCGTCCGGCCTGAGGTCAAGGTTCTTTTTCGAAGCTCGGGATGTTTTAGGTGGGCAAAACATGGGCAGATGGTGGTGCTCGAGGATGAGCCCATGGTGGTGCTAGGTGGCGAGAGCGGGCATGCGATGGCACGCAAGATGGGACGTCTGTCTGTTCGTCGTGCAGTGCTCAGATGGGAGAATGCATTGAGTTCGGGATACGTCGAGTACGACGGTATGCGAGTTGAATTTGGTGTATTGGTGCAATCGGAGTAGAATGTGTGGATGAATGTCTCTGAGGTGCAGATGGAGATGCGGTAGTGAGCCAGTAGCGCGTGGTACGTACTCGAGGTGGGATTGGTGGTTGCTGCAATGGAACGTAGAAGGAGCAGGGGCAAGGAGGGGAGCAGGGGAGTCAAGTGGGAAGGAAAGAGAGGGCAGGAGCAAGAAGAAGAAGGCAGGCAGGGGAAGGTTACTGCCCGTGTGCCCGATACTAGAAAAAAGGGACATCCAAGGAAGGAAAGACACAGGAAAGGCAAACCGAACATTCAGATTCAGGACCCTTTTCTCCTTCCCTTCGCTTCAGGTTCCCAAGCATTTTTGTAGGCAATGCCAGGCTCTTGATAGGCCGGCTGGGTTGGGAAGGAATGCAGCAGGTGCAGGTGGCTTCCAAACGTCGCTGGTTACCCCGCATTTACATTGGGTGACGTCTTCAGCGAGGATCCGGCCTGTTCGCGAGTGCCTCTAGCGGCCCTAAAGAAGGCTAGCGGTAAAAGGTACCGCCTTCCAGGTGTCTAAGAGAGCTTTCGTGATTGGATGATTTGCCCACGAGCTCTGCAAGCTTGGGGTTAGGGACTTGCTGGGGGTGCCAGCGCTGCCGCTGCCGTAGCCTCCGCGTCAACCTAACCATTCCAGGGCCCAGACGGTCTTGGTCTTGCCTAGGTTTTGGTGCAAGATTGATTTCCTGCGTGCCGTTCATTCCACTTTCCTCTCCACAGATCCCGCATTATCGAGCGCGGGTCAGAGATGCAGGTAAGGTGGGCAGGAACCACCGGCTGGGAAAGAGGGAAAGAGCGAGAGAAAGTGAAGGTGCAGGTGCAGGCAGGTGCAACTGCCTCCTTCAAGCCCAGGGACGCACCTGCCTCAGAACTCAGAAAAGTGACCTGGATGTTTCCTCCCAAGACTTCGCGTCGCGAACATCAGTAGATCACTGCTCGTGTCCGCTTACGATCCATCCTTCTCAACATCAACATCACCGCCTTCTTGCACACTCATCTTTCTCCACGGTTTACGACTGCAATACATCAGAAATCCACTCAACAACCCACGCACAGAGATAAGTGCTTCGCCCGTTTGATCAACCACTCAACCTAGACCCAATCTTCCAACTTTGAGCCACCCTGCCACCTGTTTGCTATACGACAGACGGGCCCTGATAAACGGCTTGACGGCTTGTCGGGCGCTCAAACAAACGCCGGCCGACACACCGACACCGCACCCAATTCGCCTCCTTCCCCCACACGCACCACCGCCTATCATCACTTGCCTGTCCTGGTACGGTACGGTACTGGCACAGTTGCACAGCAAACACCACCACTCAAGTCCAGTCCAGCTTCTGGCACACACCAATCTCAGCCAAACCATCTGAGAACCAGCCATCCATTCCCCCCTATCCACAGGGCACCAGATTGTACGCGCAAACCCTCAGACCCTGCCCCCTACCACCTACCACCATCTACATCTGCCTACGCTCTCAGAAAGTACACCTTCTGCCCACAGACTGCCTGCCCCCAAACCCCGACGTCACTCAATTTAGAGCTTCCACCTGCTTACTGATTGTCCAAGAACACCGCTCAAAGAGTCGATACCCCCGTCGATCTGCCCACCCTTCAGCCCTCACCTCACAAATCAACTCCAGGCACAAAGACGACGGTGTGTACAAAAGACATCCGTCGTCTTGACTCCAACCATCACACCTTGTCTATCTCGACCAGCAAACCCCTTGATCGACACTTTTCTCGACGGCGCACTATCCGTACGCTCGTCCCATCCCTGGCCTTCCTTGTGATCAACCTTTCGTAACCCGCCCTTAGTGTCACCCTAAATCAGTCCATCCGCCATCTCGATATATAACCACCCTGTTCCACACATCCGCACCTGTCGAACCATTCCCCGTTCGATCCCTCTTTCGATTCTTTCTAGATCTCACCCCATGCAAGACACCCGCCGAAACACCACTTGCACTGCACTCTGACGACCCAACTGCCCTGCCCTGCCTCGATTCGACAACTCAACAAACATATAACTGCATTCCCGAATCCGCCCCCAATCCGACTTTCGCCCATCATGTCCACCGACAACGCCAATAACAACACCAACTCCTCCAACAACCCGAACGAAATGCATCGCCAGCGCCGCGGTTCCGTCACCCAGCAAGCCATTGCAGGCTTGTTCCGAAGCAACTCGACTTCGACCGGTGCAGCTTTCCCCACAGGCACCGCCGATGCTCAAAGACGCCGTCTCTCCGTCTCCACCGGCCTCGGCCTCACTGGCACTTCGCCCACCGGCCCCAACGCCTTCAACTCCCTGAGGCGCGGAAGTCTGTCAACCAACTCCAACGACTCCATCGATGAGAATGCCGTTGACGAGGAGGAACTGCCTCCCAACGCCCGAACCGCTCCCACAACTCCCTTCACTCGCAGAATGAGCTTCGGAGCTCAGGCGATGCGCAACCTGCGCAATGGCGGTGGAAGTCCGGGATCAAACGGTAACAACCCACCTGCTTCTGCTTATCCCTTGCCCACGACACCTGCTTCCTCCGACAGACGCAGCAGCGTCTCCCCTTCGGCTGTTGGGACCGGGGCGAATGCCACGCCGCCCAACAGTACTTCGTCCATCGCGGCTGCTCTGTCGTCGGCCAGACGTGGCAGCAGTACTGCCCAGGCAAGCAATGCACACAGGCAAAGATCATCTTCTGACGTTTTCTCGCGCCCAGACCAAGGTTTCAACTGGTCCGAGCAGCTTAGATCTCGCGCCGAGAGCTCTGTCCAGGGCCCACGACCTTCATTCTCCTTCGGCTCCGGCCTTTCAACCTCGCCTCCCCGTGGCGTGCCCAACGGTCAACATGACCGCACCAAGTCCGTCTCCGACATGCCTGCCCCGCCGGCCCAGGCTGCCGCTATGAAGCCCAAGGCGCCTGAGCGACCGAAGCCCGATGCCTTCCAGGAGCGCATCCTGAAGGGCGACTTCTACATGGACTGAAGGGGTTACGGCAGGCTGTTACGTTGTGTTGAGCATTTGCCATCCTGCGAACAGCTTCGTCATAATATGTTCAGATTTCATTGCACGGAAAACGACAAAAAGATCATCAGCGTTTCACGAGTTTCGAGCGTTTTGTTTGTTTGTTTTTTACCTGGGGAATGTTCACCGTCGACTTTACCCCACGTGGCGTTCAGTTGGTTCGGCCGGTTATGGTGGCCCGGTTGCGGTTTCCATTTGGGCGGGGAACACCATACCAGATGCACTTGAGACACGTTGTCTCACATATCATTACGGAAGCGGAATAGGAGTGCAATTTCACGAGGAGTTGACACACGGCGTGTGGAATCTGGAGGAGGATGATGGCAAATTGCAGGATTTCGGGTTGCCAAAATCTGGTCCGGAAAAAGATCTCTCTGGCTATTGTTTGCGGCCCATCACGGCAAGGATTTGATGGTGCCGCCAACCGACATGACTTCATGTCCGGCGTACGGAAAGGAAAGGGTTACTACTGTATCGTTACACCGCTGGCGGCTGCACAGCGAAGGCGTGGGCAAGGGAACTCGTGGTGGACAGACTGAAGCATGCTCATGTTTTATGAGGGGACCAAGACAGGTACAGAGTTCAGAGTAAGACAGGCGGGAATGAGGGGTAGGTTCCCGGGTCGAGAGGCGGATGAACGGCCGGCAGCGAACGCCGAGCTTAGCTACCACGAGAAACACGCTCGGACCCGAATCAAAAGAGTTTCTGGTCCAAACCGCTCTGCTGTTTGTTAGAATGTGACTCTAAGCCTCCGTTGGTGGTGAGCATCGCCGGCCGAAAGACCGGCACGCCAGACCTATCGCCAAACAGGTCTCCGTGGACTTGACGTGGGATATTAAACTGGGACCCCGAGGTATCCCGCCTGGTTGGTAATCACTCCCATTCGCCGTTCCATCCGGGAAGGATTCCAACGTGCATCTTCCAAGAAAAAATAGGTAAAAGAGTGGTATCCATTTGCGCCCTAATGCTTAATTCCCAAACCCCCAGGTATCACGTAACGAATAACTACATTAAAACATACAAGCTTTCCTCGTGTGCTCCGGCTGCTCCACAGGGCCGCGTCTCCCTCCCCCGTTGTCATACTGCCCAAGTCCGGAGATGTCGGTCATCCATCCGCTCGAAGTATCTTCCCGAATTCTCGACCGAGTAGGAGATACCCATGCTTTTTGTTCCTCCCATTCCATCCTTCGTTTTCCCTCTTTCCGAAACAAACACATCTCCTAAGAGAGAGGTGTCACGGAAAAGGTTAAATTTACCGCTGCTCGCGCCGTGTATAATAAGAAGATGAAGTGAGAGAGAGATCGGAGAGTGTACCGCAGCAAGAAGCTTCGGTTTCGGGGGGAGGTGTTGAAAAGTGACAGATGCCGAGAGGCCTCGATCATCCTTGTTCCGGGGCGAGCTGGGCTTTGCTCGGCGGAGGATGAGGAGTGATAAACTCAACCGCCCGAAAAGGGGGTCGGAGATAGGCACGCAACCCCCGGCGGGCCCGGATCCAGGCCCTCCAAAGAGCGGCTCAGTCGGGTTTCCTTTTCAAACTGATGAGAGAGAGGGAAGAGAGATAGACTGTTTGAGTCCCGTCCTTCACATGGGAAACATGGGCGGCCCACCACCCCCCGGCATCCCCTCGAACATATCGCCCAGCGAGCCCAACCCGCTGAGCCACGGGTCCTGCGCCATGACGTACCGCATCCCGTTCGTGAGGCTCCCCGGGCTAGCCCCGAATCCGGATGTGAACTCCTCCAGCGACAGGCCCTCCGCGAGGCCCACGTCGATGCCCATATCCTGCAGGTCGCCGGGCCATGCCTGCGGCATCCAGCTGGCGGCGTTGCCGTCCATGGCTGCTGCCGCCGCGGTTCCTGCACCGCTGGATCCCCCGGTGTCCGGGCCGGATCCGCCGTCCATGGTCGGGGTCACCACCGAGGGGTCGTACATGAAGGACTGCCGGGACGGGGGCGGGTTCCACAGCATGTTGTTGGAGCCGCCCCTGCTGGCGGAGCGATCGTTCGTGGCGATCTCGGAGAGGAGGTGGAGGGGCGTGTTGGCGGCGGGGTATTCCTGCATCGCCGGCGTCTGCTGGAACGCGGGTCTCTCTTCCGCGGCGGCCGTAGCCGTAGTCGCAGGGGTAGGAGCAGGATTGCCCTCCGCGGGCCTCGAAGCGCGATTCGACTCCGCAAACGCCTTAGCCACGGCCTCCGACGGCGGACCGGCGCCGCCGAGCCCCTTGCTCTGCTTCAGAAACCAGCTGCGCAGCATGACCAAGACCACCAGGAACTTGGCGGCCGGGCGGCTACGGTCGTCCGAGGCGGCGGCCCTGAAGCGCTCCAGCAGGGCGTCGAGGTAGTACTCGACCTTCATGTTGTCCTTGTCGATGACCTTGCCGAGCTCGGAGCCGGGCGCGGTGGCGGAGAAGTACATCTTGATGAGGACGACGACGGCATAGGCCACCCTGACGAAGTTGAAGACGGGCAGGCAGCGGATGCGGGGCACTTCCATGGAGAGGAAGGCCTCGAAGATGCCGTCGATGGCGGAGAGGCACGCCGAGAGGGCGTTGATGTGCGAGGTCGTGAGGGTAAGGTTCGGGAGCATCCCGTCCTTGAGCGTCGCCGTGTCGAATGGCGGCCGGATGTCGTCGAGCTGCGTGTGCAGAGCGATCTCGTGCATGTACAGTGACAAGACGTGGAAACTCATTTTCAAGGTAGCTGTGTGTAGCGCATCAGCAAGAAACTTCAACTTCGTCCACTAGAGTGAACTCACCTCCCATTTCCTCCTCGGGCACTGCCTGACTGTACTTTTCCAGATCCCTCTCCAGCATCCTCAACGAGTACTGAGTCCTCGAGTCCGTGATGTTCGGCACGACGGCGGGGTCATCCATCGCAAACTGTGTACCCACCTCCTCCGCAAGCCGGTGCGTCCAAACGAGGTGACAAAAGTAACGATCCGTCGGCGCCGCCTTTACGTTGGTCTGCAACTCCTGCATACAATCGGCCATGAAACCCGTCCACCTCACTAGGTTCGGCCTATGCAACGCCATACTCGTGTTCGCCGCCAGGAAGTAGCACGCGAGCCACGCCCGCCTGCACTCGAGGCTCGTCGGGTCCGGCGGCGGCGCGCGCTTGAACGGGTGATTCCTCCACTGGTACGGGATCTGCATCTTCCTGCCGCCTGACTTCCTGCCGAGCCCGATGTCGAGCGCCATGACGGCGCCGATGTGCACGAGCTGGTAGAACTTGAGCTCTTCAAAGTGCTCTGGCGGCCAGTACCAGATCACGGCGACCTGCAGCGCCTGCACGATCTCGAGGCTCTTCTCGCCCGTGACGATGATTTTCTCCGCAAAGATCTGCATCAGCTCCTTGACCAGCCTCCGCTGCACGTTGGGGCTCTCAGACGAGGCGACGGACATGATGGCGAGGAAGAGGAGCGGCTTGGACCGGCGCAGCTCGTCCCCGGTGGTCCCCGGCGGGAACACCACTGCCGGCATGTGCGGCATCATGTGCGTGTTGTACCGCTCGAACAGCTCCGATGCCTTTTCGGCGCTGAGGATCCCGCGCTCCACGACGTCGGCGTAGTCCGCGCCCATCTGGATCGGCGGCGCCGGACGATTTGCCTCGGGGATCTCGGCGGGCGTGTCTGCCGTGTCGCCTCTGTCGTTGAACTTCCTCTTAATTCCGGCCGCCTCAAAGCTCCTCCTCTCCCCATCGTCGTCATGCGAAGGCCAGGTCCTTGCCATTCCATGGTCCCCCCACCCCCTTCGAAACGGCGTCTCCTCCCTCACACTCGGGGTAGTAGCAGCCACCGTCGGCGGCACGCTCGCCGGCGCAGCGGCCGCGGTGGTCCCACGCGCCTGCAAGCTCGCCGTAAGGGCATCGATCTTCTTTTCCAGCTCAGCGACCCTGCTATCCGTCTTCTTCTGCCTCTTCCTCGTGGGCATGGTGACCACACAATTCCTCCCCGCCTTCTTACACCGTTTACATGGCCCATCTGGTTCGTTCGCATCCGGCTCGCACCGCACCTTCAACCCCCTGCACGCCTCGCAGGCTCGGGGCCGCTTCGGGTCGTCCGTTGCATGGAGGGCGTCGTGCGGCGTTTCGCCGGAGCCGTGCGTGGAGTGCGGCGTCTCGGGGGATTGGGTGTCTGCCGCCGCGTCATGATGTCCCTGTCCCTGTCCCTCGGGGCCGCTTCGCCCGGATGCGGCAGCTGCTGCAGCTGCGTTCTCGTTATCGTGTGTCGCGGGGGCTGCAGGCGCGGCGGCGGTGATTGTCCCACCGTCTCGGCCGTTTACGGGCGGCTCCGCGCTTCGTAACGCTGGATCGAGGACCGACGTTCCGTAATCCATTGTGTGGCGGATGCAAAGGCCTTGGCTATGAGTTGCTGGAGAAAGTGATATCGGATGATCGGGGGACGGAAGTGCGGCGGTAGAACTTGCCGACTTTCGCTGAGGTGAATTCGCGCGGGGTGTGAAGTGCCGACACTTCCGACACTAACAAATATGGATTAGTCATCGTATTTCAAGACAACGCTATTAAGCACTTCCTCTGTCACCTTAGAGTCAAGCTGGAAATGTATGTAGTCTTTGGCAAATCTTTATTGTTCAAGCTAAACATCTTGCGAGGATGCTAATTTCCTTGCAAACAAGCAAAGTGAAAACCAGGAGACAGACTGCAAGTCGCAGTCCAAGCCTTCAACGCCATGCTAAACCCGGAAATGTCATGCATGAACTTAACGACAATTGCTCATCGGCAACCACCCTTGGAAACTAGAGGCCCTATGATACAACTTGTCCCGTGAAATCGTCTGCTCATGCACCCAGGCCTCCATAGCTGTCTTCTCCCATTAATGCCCGATCTCTTCGATTTAAGGCTCATTTCATAACTCAAAAAAAATCGACAAAGGGCTACACTCGCAAAAGTAGCGATCGATATTAGAAGTAAAGGTGCTCTCGGCGCCGGTCCGGAATCAAATGATATGTTCGGGTATATTGGCGCCATCATGTCGTCCGCGCCCACAAGGGCTGGGTTGTATAATAAACTCGAAATGAAAAAAATTCAAGGCATGGTATCAACGCTGCGTATAAACGAGTGGGTATGCTGCTGAAGAATGGTGCGGAGGTGATGTCATCTAGCCGCACCTAGAATCGGGTCTCCTCGCGGAGTCGGCTTTTTGAGCTCTGAGGGTTCAAGCCCATCATATTGCCCATGAAAATGGCACTCTCTCTTCGCTTGTGCGGCTGGTCATAACCGCCAGAGCCGTTGTCGTAGCCACGGGCAACGCCGTGGTAGCCGTTGGTCTCGTATCCCTGTGGCATGTACTGAGGTTCGTAAGCAGTACCACGGTTACCGGGATAATTCGGTGGGGGAGTTGGCGATGATCGAGCGCTGTGCAGATCTTGCAAAAGAGGTGGCGGGGTCCCGCCGGTTCGCTGCTGACCCGTCATGGCTTCCATGAGTCTTTGCCGGTGCGGCGACTGACTTGATCCTGCTGAGGTAGAAGGACGAGCTTGCTGCGGGTCAAATGAGGGTCGGTTTGGAAGACCGCCCACCATGCTCGGCAAAGAGCCTGATCTCTCGCGGCCAGAGTCACCATCGAAAGACGACGGCAGCTCATACTCTTCAGGCTCGAATCCGAAAATGCCCGAGTAGTTCTGCAGGAGCATTGCAAACACAGGCGCCGGTATGTTTAAGGTTGGCGAGAAGACAATACCCACGTTGCGGACTGTCATCTTGTTCATGTCGGCGTTGTTGATGATCTTGATCAAGAACGCAATGAGATACTTCAGCAAGGTAGCGTTGGCTTGGGGTAGCCTCTGTACCAGCTCAGACAGGGCGTAAATCTTCTCTTTCAAGCCGGACATTTCGGTAACTGCCAAGAACTCGAGATGGAGATCGCGAGTGAGTATGGTTGTGGGAAGTTCGCGCAAGTACAGCTTCAGCAGGGAAGCAACAGCGTGGATGTCGTAGTACGTCTCGTCAGTGACCAAGTTCACGTCACCTTCCGTGTTGAAACGCTCCCGAAGCTGCTTGATGACGACGTTGGAACCGCTCAGGCGGAAGATGCCTTCCTCGAGGATAGCGTTCTTGGCGTCCAGGTATTGAATGCATCTGTAAACGACGGCGGGAAGTGGCACGTTGACATCGACAGGATGGTTGTACCGGACCGCCTCAGCCAGTGGAGCTCCAAACGCCTGACGGATGGGACCAGCGTAACCGCCCTGAGGAGGTGTAGATGAGCCGCCGTCGTTTCCACCAAACAACGAGTCCTGACCGTCGGAGGATGATCTTGTCTTAGGCCCAAATCCGAAAAAGCTACGCTTTTTCATCTTCTTTTCCTCGTTGGCTGGAACACCCAAGCCCGGCTTGTTGTTGCCCCATTGAGCTGAATCAGCAATGGGTTGCATGTCTCTCGGGCCCGAAATCATCATTGATGGCTGCGAAGACATGCCCATCGCCTCGGGATGATGGTAGCTGTCTGGCATAGGCCCAGGACCTCTGCGCACCGGAGCGCCGTGTGCTGGAGCAACATGCTGAGGCAGGTCGCCTTGTGACGTGGCATCGTAGCGAACGCCAATGAGGCTTTCCGACTCGGTTGGCTGGTGTTGCGAAACTGTCTTCTTGTACCGCTGCTTCTTCTTATCAGCGCGCTCAGCAGCGGCAGCCGCTTGACGCTCGTGTGCTGCCTGCTTCGCTGCCTGATGTTCTTCCTCTTCGGGATCCTTGTAGTCAATCCATCGGAGCAATGCATCGACCCACTGGTCTCTTTCCTTATCGTTCTCGGCGCAGAGCACGTGCTTCACGTGGCTGCTGGAATCCTTCTTCTTGGGCTCCAAGATGAGGAACGCATGGCGATACTGGTTGTCAGCCTCTTCCGAATTTGCTGACAGCTGCGGTGACTGATTGTCGTTGCTCTGAGACTGCTTTCCGATTTGGGCACTGGGCAACTTAATGGTGCCGAGATGAGCACCGCCCGGTGTCTCGTAGTACTTCAGATGAGGCCCATCGAGGACGAAAAAGCGCGCCTTCCAGCCTCCAAAGTTCTTCCCTCGCTTAGTAAGATAACCAGTTCTGAAGGGACGTCCACCCGGTCCGGATTTGGCCTTCGTCTCTACCAAGGTCTCCATTGAACCAGCATCGTCAGCATTGGGAGGGAGAGTGTTGGTCGAAAGGTATCTGCAAAGCTCTACGGCACTTGCAGTATCGAGAGGGCATTCCAGAAGCTCTTCCAGATAGTGGTCCAGGGCTATGCGTCGAGCGTCCAGCTTGGCCGGTGCGTGGCCGCTGAACAGGGACCTTTCAGGCGTCTTTGCAGTGAAAGAGGCGCACTGCTTCAGTCTTTGATCAAGCTTTGCAAGCGAAGCCGAGTCTTTCTCCACCCGCCACAGCTCTCCAGGGTCAGATCGAGAGTAGATAGCAAGGGTGAAGACAGGGTCCTCTTCAAGTTGGGTGAGAGAGATCAAACTTGCTCTCGAAGGTTTCATACGCGAAGACGCCACCTTGACAATGATCGTTGGTAGAACGTTTGGCGAGAGCAGCAGATCGGGATACTCCTCAGTGACAAATCCCTTGAAAATGCGACTGCGATCACCGCGCTCTGTAGGGCTCATGCGACTCTTCTCGCTGGCACTGGGTGAGTCGCCACCTTTCTTAACGATGTTGAGCGGCTGGGGGCTTGTCAAAACCATTGGCTCAGCTGCCTGTGGCGTCTGAAGAGAGTGGCCAGGAGGAAGTGGAATAGGCTGACGAGGAGGCCGCGGTGAAAGAGGCGCCGAAGGAAAAGCTCCAGCACCCCTGGGCGAGTGAGCAGGGCTGTCTGTGGCTGGGGCAGCACCGAATGGCCGCGGGCTTGATGGCAGGCCGGGGCTCAGCAGCGGAGCCTCGAGAGTTGGAGGGCTAAGAACGCCCGCTAGAGAGGCAGGGGCATTCTCTCGGTGCATTCGCTTGGGTGGGCTTGGCGGCAGATCCGTTGGTGCGGCAGGGACTTCAGTTGGTGTTCCCGTCTGGCTAGACTTGCTCTTCTTCGACAAGCTTCTCCTCTCAATCTCTTGTTGGACCAAGACTTCCCTGTCGCGGTCGTCCTCCTCCCGCGTCCTACGTCGACCGCGTGGCTCGGTGACGATTTCGTCAACCTCCAAGATGTCATCAAAATCGGTATCGCTGTCGTCTTCTTCAGCACCGACTTGACTCTTGTTCTGTAGTTGCAACGGGGCTGGTGGAGGTTTACGTGGAGGTGGCGCTGGGAATTGTGACAGTCCGGCGTCGGCGGCCGAGTCTGCGGACATGTGAGGTGCCATGGGTGGCTTCGGGGGAGGAATGCTTGGCGGCTGGCTCGGTAGACTTCGAGATGGCGGAAGGGATACGTTGAGCGGGAGGTCCATCAACTGTTCCGCCTCCTCCGCTTTCCTAGCAGCTTCCGCGGCTTGCTCCTCCGCGTCGTGGTTGTACTGGTCATACGCGTGTTCATGTGCCCTGGGCATTTCGTGCGAAGGATCCAACAGCTCGCCGACGGCTGACGGAGGCCCGTTTGGCTGGTCAGCCGGAGGAGTGATCGGGTAGGGCGCCATAGCAAGATCCACTGGGGAGTGCTTCTGGCTGTCGGAGTCCAGGGTCGGAGAATCCGGTGCCACGACCTGTCGCTCTTTCGGGGCACTAACGTCCACTGATGGAATCCCCCTGCTCACGGGCATCTTCATCACCTTGCTTACAGTTCTTGACCCGTCGGCACCTGTTGTCTCGGGAACAGAGATGACCTCTTTCAGCTTCTTCCGATATTTTTCCTTGTCTTTCAACGCCCGTTCCAAATCTTTGTTGAGGCCTAGAATCATGGCTCTCTGCTTGTCGACGAGGCGCCATAGTTGGGCGTTTTGTTGGGACTGAGAATGCTTCTCTTTCAATAAGTATTGAATGACCGCCTCTGGACTACCTGCCGTCTTGATCAACCCTGCGATATCTGTAGGGTCGGACTGGCTGAGCTGGGCGCCTCTTTGAGAGTGAGATTTTGTTGAAATAGCTGAGATGGCCGAGTCCATCGAAGAGTTTCGCGGCGCACCCTTTCCCGGGTGGCTCCGCGAGGCGGCGGCCGAGCCCCCGGAGGTAGACATTGGAGATCGAGGCAGGCCGGGAGAAGGCCTCTGAATCAAGAAGGGTTCGGAGGCGCTGCGGTTATCATTCGTAGGGAGCGGCGAGATTCTCGGTCTGCTGTGTCCGACTGTCAGCTATGCTACGGTTGGCCGCGCGGGGCGCGGGGGCTGTCATATCGGGAGCCGCGATGGGGGAGAACACATACCGTGGTGCAGTGCGTTCAGGCGTCGAAGAGCTAGACGAATCACTTTGGTAGTACGTCTGCGGTTCCCCTAGTAGGTCGACGGGAGAGCGTAGTTCGTCAACTGGTGTCGTCACGACCTCGGGGACTGTCTTGGATCGCGGCAAGGAGAAATTGCCGACGGCAGAAAAGAAAGAAGACGACCGGATTGAGAAGGGACTGATCGGCGAAGAAACGGCGGTGCTCTCGTGGAGAGGACTGGGTACCGGGCGGCGAGGAGATCTAGAATGTGGCAGAGGGCATCAGTTATTGTGCTGCCCCGGCCAGCGTCGTGAACTTTGAGTCCCACTAAATAGCAGCGCAACTATGGCGGACAAGGAGGGCAGCGGGATCGAACAAAGCAAAGAGTCAAGAAGTCGTGGATCTGCCAAGATGAACACACACACGATATCCTCGGAAGCCAGGGACCTAGGAAGACAGAGTCTTTTTGGTTCTCGCTCTGGCTCCGGCGGCTGGTTGGGAGAGAAATCGAGGATGTGGGTGGGTGAGCGACTCGCAGGTCTTTTTGGGCTGGTAGGCGTGGGAAGTTCAAGGTTGTAAAGGCAAGGTAGGGTCAAGGAGAGGAGCAGCAGCAAGAAACCGCAAAGCAATGAAAGAAGCAGCACAACGAGTGGACCGCTTCTCCTTTGGTAAGCAGTGCGGTGGAGAGCCTGGTGGAACGTACCTTGGAGATGGAGTCAGAAGAGGGCTGGTCACAGCAGTGGCACCGCTGTAGGAGTGACTGGCAGCAGGAGCAGCGGTACTGATGCTTGTAGTGCCTGTGGTGCTTGTAATGCTTGCAGGATCGGAAGCCGGGATTAGGAGGCCTGTCGTGGGGCTATCCTGGGAGGACTGGGAGGAGAAGTAGTTGGGGGAGACATCTGCAACCTGAAGCCGGTGTAGAGGGTGTTTTTGGTGAGGAGGGAGGCGAGCAGTCTGACCAGTATGACCAGCGTGAACCACAACAGCCCCAGCAGCGGAGGCATTGCCAGCGTCAGTCACGGGTGCAGAAGTAGCCGTCGAACCAGCATCAGCAACACCAGGACCAGAATCTGAAGTAGAGCCCTGGGCACTCCGAGTCTGGAGCGCAAGCTGCGACATGGTGGGCAATGCGACGGGAAGACAACTGGCCGGCGGCCCAACTGGGGGTGTGTGCAGGGTCAGAGCTTAACGCAGGACAACCTCGCTGAGGTTTCGAGATGCCTGGATGACCCTGACTGCCGTTGCATATATTACACCGGCCGCTTTTTTCTGGGTGATGTATTTTATTTTTGTTTTCTCGGGAGCGAGCGAGCGAAGGGGCGTGCCGGGACTGGACGGACGGTACGGAGATGGGGCCCTTTTGACGACGATGGAGCCAGACGACGTCTTCCCTGCACGGCGAGAGTCCACACAGGCTGGCTTTTCGCAGTAATGTAATGTATTGATGGTATCAATAAGCGTGGAGGCGGCTGCGATGCGGGTGGACAGACGGGCGGCTGCGGCGGGTGCAGTTCAAGTTGCAGTTGTATCGCGAGAGTTGGGTAGGGCAGGAGCAGGGCGAGTTGAGGTCGACGTAGAGGCAGAGGCGAAGAGGAGGTTGTAGTCGAGGCCGGCCAAAGCAGATCAGATCAGATGAATGGCGTCCTACAAAGGGAGGGAGGGGCCGTCCTGCTTTGTGGGAAGAATGCGTGAAGCGGTGCCTGGCTGAGACAAGTGCCCGTTGTCTTGGACAGGCGTGTATCCGTGACGGACGCGAGGACCATTGACCTTGAGTTTTGGACCCGAGCGAGGGACTGACTGCGCGACCGTGACGGCAAAGGTCGACGACAGAGTGAGGTGGTCGTGGCCTGTTCTCGTCGACGGTGTGCGTGGCCGGCGAAGGTTTGGAGATGGTAATGCGAATGCAAATACTCGACCACCTCTACACAGGCCTAGGCGGGCTAGAACGAGGTACAGTCGCAATAAGGTCGTCGTGGATGGATGGTACCCCTGAGTTCCCTCTTGCCGTTTCCAGTAACATGCGGAGGAGCGCTGATTCGTGGTGGTAGCAGCGGAACTGCGAGGTGCGAATCAGACGGGAGTTTTTCGACGGTTCAGTAATAATGGTGGGCTCGAGTTCAGTTCAGTCGAATCTCGTCCACATCATCCACCCAAGAACCGCAATGGAAGACCGATAATTAGCAGCGGGGGCGGCGGCAGCACCCAGCAGGAGGAGCAGGATGAGGATGACGACCGGGAGTAGGAGCAGGTGCAGGTGCAGGCGCAAGAGCCCGAGCAGGGTCGTACATCTGAAGGTAAACAGGGAGCCGGGGAATAAGATGGTTGGGACGTGGCCTGGGAAGGGTGTGTGCGAGGAGGAGAGTGTGTATCCGTACTGCGTATGCGTAATACAGAGAGTATCGGTCCTGCGTATGGCCGTCTGGATTTGTTGGTGTGGTTGCGGTTTGGGATGGTGTGTGGTGCCGTAGATGTGGTAAAGTAGCGGAGGTAGATGCTTTGTAAGGCACTCACTCGATCGAGACAGCCTTGAGGTGCCCGTAAAGTAGCGGCCGTCGACGTAAGGTAGTAAGGTACTTAGTGATAGCCGCTTGTTGTGGTTTTTGTTGCTGTTGTTGCTGTAGCCGTCGTCGTGGACGTGCTCCTGCCAGCAAGCCAATCTTCAGCAACGGCAACCTAAAATCAATAGGCAATAGGATGTCAGGATGAGTGGGCTAGGAATGGGATGCAGGAGCTGTACTCCGTAGGTGCTGGACGATGCGAAAAGTGTGTGTGGATTGGAGCTTCTTGTCTCTGCATCTGCCGCTGCAAGATTGGTGCCGAAAAGGGACGGCCGCAGAGGGGGTGGAATTTGAGGTTCCTGGATCCTCAAGTCTGGGGTTGCGAGAAGGAAATTGAGAAAAACATTGTTTGCCTCCTGTCCTGACCTTTCTTTGGCAATGGAAGAGATGGCAAACTGGCGCGATGTATCGGTAGCACTGACCTTTTCCAACATTTGCAAATTGCAATTACCTTTTGTTGTGATGCTCCTTGCCCTTTTCCTCTCTGTCTTTAGGTCCTTCTTGCTGGGTGAGGTACTTTTCCAGGTACCTTACTTCAGATTGGTGTCTTTCACAGAGACTACCTATCATGGAAATAACAGCAACAGGGGTACCTTCAACACCTGGCGGCCCGACAAGTCGCACTATTAGCAACTTGATACCTTGGGTTGAGGGTTTGGTGAGGAAATAGGGAGACGCTGCTAGTAAATAAGGTATTGGGCCCCTGGTGATCGAGACCCAGACTTTTAGTTGTTAGGAACGGGGCGGGGCGGATGCTACCAAGGGCCGGTACCGTTTGAAGTATCTTAGCATGTCCAGGCCCAAGTCGATACCTCACTCTGGTAAGATATGTAGGCCGATACAGAGTACTGCAAGTTACTGGGAGGACAGGTTTGCGGTACGGTACTTCCAAGTATGAAGCATCTAAAGGGGCAAGCGACAAAACAATCTCCCAGGGCAGCCGACCGAAAAGACGAAAGACGACCCGAACGAAGCCCGCGATGTTCAGGAGCGAAACATATGCGGGATGAGGTCCAGCCATTCGTGATGGCGAAACAGTGAAGGCTGTCTCTGGCACCTGCTAACGCGACGGGCCCTCTTCAAACCCGTGGATGGCGGTTTCGCGACGCTGTTGTACCTTTCATGCCAATTCTGGCAGAGAGGAACATTATTGAGGAGAGACATATGACGAGGGTCACTGAAAAGTGAGATAGATGCCTACGAACACTGCAGCACGCCGAAGATTCGTTCTTTCCTGCATGTGGAGTTCCACTGGGAGAATGGAAGGTGCTGAGTGCTGAGTCCGGACCTGCTGCTCCTGCCTTGCCTTTGCCTATCCTTCTCAATCTTAGACTCCTGCCTCAACACAGCCCATATGATAGGTAACGACCGGACGACATTTTTCCTGGGCCAACATAACAGCAATTTTACCACATCAACAACACTGGAGTGATGACGCTTCGCGGAATGGGTCGCTTCTGGATTGCCGTGCCCGCACCCACGCCAACGTTGGAGTCTTGGGTTTCTCGCGTTCTCTGGCCAGCCACGTGTTGCAACAGTTGGCGAACCCACTATCCACTGACGCACTTGAAGGTTCAACGCAATCCAGTCTCTTTGACAAGGCCTAATTTTGCAGCATTCGACGACATCCAGCCAAAGCCCGGGAAACAAAACCTGCTCTTACCGTATTTCATGCAGAGAGAATCTGATGGAACGCAACACAGACGATATTGCTTCGGACTACGGACCCTGCCGTCCACCGTGATGCACTGCATTACCGCTGCTATGCATTCAATTCGATATCTCGCCTGCTCTCCCGAAACATCGGCCTACTCGAAACATATCGGACCAAATAACAACGCCTGTCACTCGTCAGGGTGCGCTTCATTTACAGTTCAAGATTCTTCAACGTCATCATCCGTTGCGCGGACACGCTTGCCCGCAAAATCCGAATGCCAAACATACTGCCACGGCTAACAAGCCATCCGTCCGTTGCGCGATCAGGCATCTCAAGTCTTTTCAGCTCCGAACAACTCTCTGCGGGCTAATCTGTACGGATACCGCAAACCGCTAAGAATGCAGAGGAATCTTACCACTACCGCTGCTCCTCGCCATTTCTCCCCAGGCGCTGCATCTCACACTCAAAGACCGGATGCCGTGGGCCGCTCTCACACCCCAGATTCTTAACGCCACGACCCAAGGCCTTAATTAATCTCAGGACTGGGGTCTTGGGCTACTTCGCTCCAATCAAGCCCCTCGTCGCTTGATCAATTCATGACATTATTCTCCTTTCGGACACCAACCTCCATCAAAGAACCGACATAGTCGAGGGCGAGGCCAGTCACGGCCGGGGACAAAGGATGGCCAAAGCTATCAACAAGGATGGAAACTGCTCGTCATGGGAGAAGACGACCGTCAGTGGGTACTTGGAACGGGTTCCATCCGAACTGGGACCCAGGCCTTTACTGCACGAGATGTGCCCGCCAGAGCCTCTCCAGACTCCAACTCCTCCGTTCTCTGTCGCATTCGACATGCTATTAACAGCTGCGCCGCCGTACGACGTGTCAAACCGCAGAGGCCACAAAGCACCACCGTCCGTCCGGCCTTGACTGGATATCAACCGCTCTTTCTGCCTCAGCGCCAACATCTACCGTCAACTGTCAACTGTCTTTTGTCAAACAGGTGGTTCCAACTCCATCTGCCACGTCGCACAGCACACCGTTGCAGTCGTCTGATCTGTTTTGGGCCTTGCCGTCCTCCATTTCGATCCTTACCGTCCACATTCGACGTGAAGGCGGCCACTCTCCTACCTTCGTCGCCGCGAACAGCCTAGCTTCATTATGTGTCCTGCAGGAGGCATCAACATTTCTGCAGGTACCGACCAGCTTTCACACAAATGCTAGTTCCCCGAGGGGTTGGCCCAGGTCGGCTGAGCATTGGTTTGCCTGAACATCCATTTTGGCAGCTGAGCCCAGCACTTGTTCACCCGTTGGCCAAACGAGACTCAAGTGGTAATGATTTTACCAGCCTCACATCAAAGCCACGAAAGTACCTGCGTCTCAATCTTTCCAGCTGTCTGTGTCAAGTCATCCCTCACCTCCAACTCGAGCGCCCGGGGAAACAACCGCGAAACCTTCCCGTCCGGGATCCTCATCGCCGTCGTCCTGGGAGGTGGCGCTTTGACAGTTGTTTATCACCATCGAACATGGTCTTTAGGCCAATGCTATCAACCCACAGTAATTTTGTCATGAATTGTGGCTGGCAAACTCAACTAGCGTTGACTCTCTCATCACGAGCACGTTTACCTCCAGCGCGAGCAATATGGCCTTCAAATGATTCAAATGAAGAGGCTGACAGTTGGTTTGCTACGGAAGAAACGTTTTCCAACGCAAGCGCTGCGAGTACTTGAATCATCCTGAGCTGCCCACTACCGAAAAAGACAGGGTTTCAATCACAGGAACGCTCACCTTGGCAAGTCATATGCAGACAGGCAATGCTATCCGGAAATCTTTCACTCAGAACGCCATACCATGGTAAATGACCAATTCCGCGCATCAGCAAGAACCGCACGACAACCACCATGGTCTTTTCATCCCAACGTTGCAAACCAATCAAGGTGTTTCGTTCTACCCTCCCCTACGGTAGCCTTTATCGCACGCATGAGCGGTGTGACAAAACGCCGTTCACTTTTTGCCTTGGTTCCAAATTCACTGCATCTTGGTACATCCGATGCTACCGGCAACCTGCTTTTGATGAAGGAACCAGGACTCGCAGGCTATCAAATGCAACGAACCAAACAAGTTCTCCAACCCGGCAGACCCGCACGGAGACCGGCTCTTCGATTTTCGAGCTGGCAACTTAACGTCTCCCCTCGTGGCTCGCGGGCGCAGAGCAGAAAGTCTTTCCCTTAAACGGAGGCTTGCCCCTGATCTCATCGACGAGTCGAGCTTGGTTAAACCACTCACGATACGCGGGATCGTCGAATCGCGGGTCGGTGGCACTGAAGAAAGTGGGACTTTTCAAGGAACGAACGAACATTTTCTGAACATCACGAGAAGGCAATTTAAACGTTTACCTCGCAGAAGCGACGACTTTTCCTGCACTGCAATCATGTTCGACCGGCGTAGTGGAGCAGAAGGCCTCTAGATTCGCAGCGAAAGATCCCGTCTGCCAGGAAGACCCCTCTTCAGCGTCGTTTTTTCCCGTTGCGCCTCGGCGGACTTTCGCCCTGGATTGTCCTGGGTCCTGATTGCTGGTGGATCGGGTAATTTCCATCCACTTCCTTGCGTGCATTAGAGCCACAAGCGCAAGTGGCCGGGAGCCGCTGAAGGCGCCTGCCGACTCTGGGAGTGAAGTCTGGGAGGGGAGCAAGGTCCGTCTAGACCCTCAAGTACCGCTACATACGTCGAACATCAGGGCAGCGGCACGACAGCGAGTGAGGCAGTCGACATTGCGATTACCCATTCGATACTCTCGGACGCCTTCAGACATGATGATAAACGCCTTCAAAAAGATCCTGGAGGCGGGGAGTGTCATCGATGGCCTGTGCCTGCCGCTTCAGCGCCAAGTAGTCAGATCGATCTGGTCACCAATCAAGCTTCGGATGCAGTACGGGGACCTGGACCCTGAGAAAGACACAGGAGGGGAGTTCCGCGCCGTGTTTTACCAGGGAGATTGCCATGATTCCTGTGGTCATTCGGTAGACAGGTTGCGGTGGTCGACGAAATAAGCGCAGAGAGCTCTGAGACTTTGATGGAGGACAGCGCCAGGCCGCCTGTCCCGTGATTCAGACTTGCATAGCCGACGAAGACGAACCTCAGCAAAGTCTCGCCAAGATTCGGGAGTCCTAGAATCCGTTCAAGAGAAAGAGACTACTGCATTCAAAAGCTCTGGCCACGATTGTTTTTGTCATGCTAGACTGCATGATACTTCGACGGCATGCGTTTCGATCAACTGGAAGCAACCTGCAAGTGCTTTGATCTCACAGATACTCCTGTCGCCAAGAAGCGCCACAGTGGCTCACGAAGACATGAAGTTCTGGAAGATCGGTGGCGCGTGTTACACCCCAAGTTCCAGGGAAGTCGCCTCTTGGAAAAAACCAGACGGACAGCTGATTTTGCACTGCTTGCTATTCGTCTGATAGCTTTGCGTGTCATCTTGAGCCTCGTGCTCATCGTTTCTAAACCGTGATAACCCACTCGTTGCGGTTCTCAATTTCTGTTACAAGACAAACACGGCCTTTACGACGTGAAGTCATCTGCAGTCATGAAGACCTTGTCTTTCACTGCATGGAAATGTTAGGTGGCGTCTTCTCCAGTCGAGATTATGCTCAAGCAACTTAGACAAGTGACAGTTAATGCATGTCGACTCAAGAACATGCTATGAAATAAGCTCAAGTTACAGGGGCAACTTGCGGACATCAACGACGGCCTTCTTGGACAGGATTGCCTGTTGACAGGGAATGGTAGAGTTGCATATCATCAATGAGGAGGATTGAATGGTCTGTCACACGGGGGACGACGATAATCGTCAACAACTTCAACAGCCGGGTTTCACCCACCTGGCTGAGTATCGTCTCCTTAACCCGCAATCAGTCGACCGCCTGCGCAGGAAACAGGACCTCCCCAGGATTCAATCGAGCCATGAAGATGGAATCATCTTCGTTCGACTTCCACCATCAATGATCGTTTCAGACTGGTCCATAAACAGCCGGGATGGCTGAAGAACAATTGCGGATTCGGTTGACATGCCGACTCTTCGGGTTTCCTGGGGATCAAATCAATTTGGGACGAAATCCGTCCAAGGGAGTCGGATTCCCGCCGGCTGCTGCAACAGATCGACTGCTCTGCGCATTTTCTGGAATTCGGTTCTGTCGTTCTCGCCCAATGAGAAACCGCTTCTTCTTTTCTGCAAGTACTATGAAACACGAAATCACCCGCTCCCATGACTGCCCGCTGGTGTTCAGCCTGAAGTCCAGCCGGCGTCGCGGACGTGTTTCAGACGCACCCTCAATCTCGCGGGAACTTCTTTGTCGCAGATTCTCTCTCGCTTCACCACCAACGCGCTTCACCTAGAAATTGAGCCGAAGGGCGATTCCCTGGGATGACCACCACGGAGGAATGCCTCACGTGAGCGCAAACGACCCCTTGTTCATGCGCAGCGCGATCCCGCCTATTCTATTGGAAGCACCGCTCTTACACTGAACATTTCTGCCGGACACGTTGCGGAGTTGAGATGACGGGTCTGCCCTTCAGACGTAGTGACGGTTCCGGCTCGCAGCTTCCGTCGGTGTTAGGGGTTGGCCGGGCTTGTTGGTCCGGAGTCATCCCCGGAGTGAAGGTCGTTCTTCTTCGACTTTGAAGCTGTCACGGATTGTCAGCGTCGCAGGATGTTGTTGCCAGGTTGACGCCAGCTCTGGCGAGAAGCACCGTGCCCTCGTCCTCGCAATGCGAAGCGATTCGCCCCACGAGGGTTGCTTTGGTTGATGATGGAAGTATCCCCAATCCACGAGCATCGACGCTATCCCAAGACGAGAAAGATCAGACGGCTTTTCTCACGTTTGAACCTGAAGGTGCTTCAACGTCACAATCGAAAAAGGCCCCACGAGACGCGAAGGCTGATGACGCATATCGTCCAAAACTTATACTGATGCTTCACCAGATGGAAAATATCCAGACAAGACCATGGCTTGAGACGACACGACAGCCTCGCCTTACGACGGACGCTCATCCAGACTGACAAGGCGAGTAAAACGATGTCGTCTCAAGAACGAGCTCATCAGGCCATCTTGGATTTGCCATTCCGGGGTCCGCCACCGTTCATATCGGTATCGGGCGCCGTTCCGGGTATACCGTGCGACGTGGGGTCTCCGGCCGGCATGCCATCCGAAGAATCAAGCTCAAACCGACGGACGACGGACGACAGCCTTACGCGCTGGAATTCGGCCTGTGGATCTTGAGACCGAAGCGCCGAGATATCAGAACTGTGCTTTTCCAACTACGTGCGAGGGCCTCGGAACTCTCTCCCGGCCTATTGTCAACGGCGAGAGCGACGCTACGGAGAGGCGAAGTCCTTAGCTCCGCAAGTATCGGCATTCTGCCCAGTCTTGGTGATTACGAGAGAAACAGGCCCGGACGCGGACCACGGCTGCCAATTGCCGTCTTGTGAGATATCTTGTCTTCTCACTGGCGGTCCGTCTGCTGAAGGCTGTTGGGGCTGGGGTCAAGTGGCCTTACGAACAAGTCACGTAGGGCCACGCGTCGCGCCGCCCCAGGTCTCTTCCTCTATCAGTTCATCCTCTTCTCGGCGCCGCCGCCGCCCGCATGGAGCGAGTGCCGGTGTCCGCGTCCGCCGAGCGGTATCCACATCGTGTATCCCACTTCGGATCTTGCTGTTCGATTCGATTCGGTACTTCCGTGGTGGACTTCACCTGGCGGGTCATTTCAAGGCTAGACCGGTCCATTATTGTCGTTCACCCAACCGTCTACTCCTCCGTCGTCACGTTCTTTCCTCGTCGCCAACCCTTGTGTGTTATCGATATCCTTTGCATCGGCATCACCCGCTGGCTATCGGACAAGCACCCAGACGTCTAACAATTCGACGAGAAGCCTTACCCACGACTTCACAGGCAAGTCAATCCAAAAAGAGATGGCTTATACGCAAAAAGATGGACACTCGGGGAATTGAACCCCGGACCTTTCACAAGGCGCATCACCAGACGAAGCAGTGAAGATGCGAAGCGAAAATCATACCCCTAGACCAAGCGCCCTAATTGTATGGAAGACGATCGCGAAAACACAACTGAGAGGCCCCCAGCGGGGCGGCGGGATGGATTCAGCGCCTGCAATTGAGCTGTGTGGTTCTTTGGTGGGCGGCAGTGGGACCGCAGTAGCTCTGAACTCTGGTTACAGTCAAACCGTCTCCGCAACCGGTGTCCCAAGCGGAGAGTCAAGAAAGAAACACCAAAAACGAGGCTTCGACGGTCATGGAGCAAGAGAGCTATCTATAGATAACATATCTAGTCGAGGCCCTCCGCGGCTGGGGCCGATCACCTTGGCAAAGACGGGGTGTGAAAGTTCACAACCCGGCGATCACGAAACGAAAACCTCACGCAAGCAATCAACAAGAAACAAGCACATCGATCACGCCAAGACGTCCAAGATGGCCTCAACCCGCACAGGAAAATCCGCCTCAGATGCGGCCTGTCGTGATGGAGTGGGGGATGTAACGTCCTTTCTTTTCCCCCAGACCAACTCAGGGGGGGCGTGTCTCGTCTCACAGGAGCAGATCTGGAGGGGGACCCTTAAAACAAGCACGTCTTAAAATAGGATGGTGATCGCGACTTACTCTGTTTCCCTGTTGTCAATCCTCCAGGCGTCGCGGCGATCGATCTTTCTTTTTCAAATCGCGTCTTATTATAGACGCCGCGTGTTGGGTCCTGAGGCGGCGGGGTATCGTGGACATGGCTTCGGTGAGAGCTGAAGTAATTTCCATGAACATTTGCGCATGGTCAAGTCGGGATGGGGCAGAAATTGATCTTCCGCCCCCGAGGCCTCGATGAAGAACTCACGGCTCAAGATCAACTTGAGTGGCGGACGGCACGCGAGATATGTGACAGTGAAGTCTCGCCAGATAGGCACACTAACAAGACGGGAAAGTAAGTGAAGTAAAAGGCCGTTATTGGATATCATAACTCTCTCTCTATCATAACGCATGTCCTAGATCGCTTCGCTGTTGCCGCCCATGTCTTCATCTCGTAACGAATAAGAGAACCCCCTTCTCTGCAAGCTTCATATCAAACGTCCATCAGATAATCTCAGCAAACTCCGGAAAGAAACGAAATGACTGTCCAGAGCCAGCTTCATAAAATAAACCATAACGCGGAAAAACCCTTGCTCAAACCGTCACTCCTCATCATACCAAAACGACTCATCGCCGGTGGACATACTCCCTCTCCCTCCTCCGGTCCGAAATCGTAACCCTCATCCTCTCCTCCTCGGGCGGCGGCGGCGGGAGCATCCTCGGCGGCGGCGAGTACCGCCTCCCCTCGACGTACCGGAACGTCTCGTACCGCGGCTCGACCGGCACGGGGACCGGGTAGGGCACCCTCACGGGCACGAGCTTCTCGCGCTCGACGTACACCTCCCTGATGTCCCTCTCGCGGTCCCGGCTCCGGCTCCCGCTCCCGTGACGCGACCGGCTCCGGCTGTGGCTGCTCCGCGACGACTTGCTGCTGCTCTTGACGCTCGGCTCCACGTCCACCGCGATGACCTCGATCGGGCCCGGCGCCGGCTCGGGGATGATCACCGGAGGAGGCGGCGGCGGCGGCGGGCAGGGCAGGACGACCGGGGGCGGGGGAGGCGGGGGAGGCAGCGGCTCGACGACGACGGGGGGAGGGCAGATGACGGGCGGCGGAGGAGGGGGAGGGGACGGCGTCCGCTCGCGGGCGGGGATGAAGGTGGTCTTGCGCTGGCGGACGGTCACAGCGCCGTTTGTGGGGGGCTCGAGGTAGAGGCGTTTCTTCGCGCCGTGGTGGTGGTGGTGGCGGTGGTGGTGGTGGTATTCGTAGTATTCCTTTGACGATGCTGTGGCGGTGGTTAGTCTTTCGCTGTGTGCTTACGGGGGAGGGAGAGTGACGTCAGGACACGTACCCATTGTTGGTGCGCCTTTTCTTTCTTCTCCAGTAATGAGTTGCTGCGCCTGTGTTGCGCTTACGCTTACACTAGGTGCGACGTCGAAGCGAACCCGAAGAAGAGGGACGGCGGATGGTTGTGTCTTCGCGGACGGGTAGGCGCAGTGTTGGGTACGGTGCGTCGTTGGAGTCCCAGGGATATGGGACGAACAGGAAAGATGCGAAAGCACAAAAATAGGTTTCGAGTTTGTTTGGCGGGACTTTGCGGTGATGAGCGGTGCAAGGAGTGCGAAGATCAGCTTCTGATTCAGAAGAAAGAAGAAGCTGGTGGCGGGGGTGGGAGGCTAAATAAGGTGGGAAAGGACGGGTAGGCGCTAGATCATATAGACTGCCCAGCTTGCTTGCCAGCCAAGAGGCCAGCCAGGCAGTTGGGTGAAGAATGGAAATGTCACTGTCGCTGTCACTGCCACACACACCCACCGCTGCCATGCCCAGCCCGTCTCGCGTACAGTGGAGGGATGGAGGGAGGGGGGTCGGGAAAACACCAAGTTGACTGACCCTACTGCATAGCAGGTAATGTTAGCGCGACGGCGCTGCCCAGTCTGAACGGGACATCCAAGCCGGGCTGGGTTGACGTGCAGGCAGGCAGGCAGTCTGGCTCCATCGCCAGAAAGCTCTGGATGGACGATATCTGGACTCTCGTGCAGCGGGAAGACCGACCGAGACGCAGGCAGGAGGAGACCTGAGGGGACCGCAGCGACATGGGAGGGAACACAGCCGCTGGGTATGGAGCCTAGGCTTATTCTTGTCTATTCGTATTATTTACCGTCTAACATGGACTTAGTACTTCGTACAGCAATGGGGGAATCTCTAAACCTAAGCAACAACGACAATGACAATCCGCAAAACGACAGAAACCACAATCCAAGGATATGCGCCAACTCCCGCCTCGTCACCCCGAACCAAACCGGGACTCCCATCCCTCCGTCCTCCCACATGAACAAGACCCTTCCCTCCTCCTTCCACCGTCTTCTTTCCCTTCGGGTGGTCGACAGGGGCCCGCGATTGGGCAATTAGGGCCGTATGACGCCAGTGGGCACGTCACGCCAAAATCAAGATTCGGGGTGTGTGTGCCTCGTGCCATCCGTCAAGAACCAAGGAGGGGTGCGCCCTGTGCCGTGGTGTAGGTTCTCCGGCTGACGTCCCGCGGTCTCGAGTCTACTTTTCATTCGCCCAGATAGTTATCTGACTGCAGTGTTGATGCGAGCTGCTGCCCGTCACCGCCGACGAGAGAAATCAAGGTTGTCGCGCACGCTCTGCCGTGTGCCGTGCGATTTAGACTGTCCGCCCCCGCGGGATTTCTCACGTACGGCGGTGGATCGCATCGCACCGCACCGCACCGCCATTTGACGACGTGTGCTGTGCGCATCGTGCTCGTCCGGGGACTCGGGGGGACCCCTGATCGCGGGGATGCAGGGCTGAGCTTGTCAGATTGGGTGCGCTGGCAGCTCCATCGTCTTCCCAACCATCTCACAGCGCCGTGTTGGGCGAGAAGGAGAAAACGTTTCTCCCTGGGCCTCTCTGCGTGGCTGGCCTCAGTATCCGTTGGGCGCCGTCCGCGATGCCAAGGCGATGAACGACGCGATCTCATCTCTGGACCCTCTCTGGCTCGAAAGACTGCATGATGCCCTGATTCAGGATCCCGCCGTCTGGTTGGAGCCCAACTTCTAGCCTTTGCTTCTTCTTATCCCGCCCAGATCGAGTCTAGGCCTGCCCAATCTGAGGCCCTCGGGATTATTGATATGGGGAACCTGGCCGAGTCGGGTAGCTCCCAAACTCCCTCGATACGATCCAAGGCTGTAACTGTCTTCTGGCCAGGATGTTCAAGGTGCCGAAATCCTCCCGCGCTGCCGGCGCGATCCGCGGTCTGATCTAACCAGCTTCACCGTCCTCACGTTGTCCTTGGCCGACGGCGAATGCGTGTACGCGGCAGCCGCGAGCGGGAGCACTTCCATCGCGTCATGGCCATCTGGCTTCTCCGAGATGTCGGTGTGCGTAGGAAACCTTGATCCGAACTCTTCATCGCCTCGAAATTTGCCAGTCACCCAGTTGAACAAGTGCGCCAGCTCGCCCATCCACCATAATCCGACCATAATGATCAGGATGGTGACGGGTATCGCGGTAGCCCAGTACAGCCACTGACCCGCTTCCATGTCGCGGATGTCACTTGTGTTCATCCCGAAGATGCTTGAAACAGCGCTCAGGGGAAGGAAGATGATGGTGACGATGGTGAAGGCGTAAATGGCCTGTTCTTGCCGGTCCTTAGTCACCGCAGCGTTGTTCAGATTCTAGCTTGTGGTTAGCGTGTTGTTTACCAGGCTCACACATCGGAGTTGCTGGTCTTACCGTCTGCTCGAGAATATCCGCCTGTTCGGCATACTCGTCAAAGTCTCTCGCCCGCCTCTCCAGCAGCTGCGTGCATTCCGCGGCCAGGAGATCCCTAAAGCCGGCAGCGTCTGTGGATGGGAGCTTGTAAAAGTCAGAGACCTCGCCCACGGTTTCCAACAAGAGATCCGCCTCGTCGTCGTCCGCGTGTCGGTTTCTCACCATGCGCAGATGAGTTCGCAAGGGATCGCCCTCACGCCTTCTCGCCTCGCCAAATCGAGCCCGGTTCAGACGAGAGTGTTTCGGGGCTGCGGATGAACCTTCGTCTCGGGATGCCAGGATAGAGTTGAAGACGGTGTTTTGCGCAGCTATTGTGCGGTTAATCACAGTAACCTCTTGGCGTAGAAAGTTTATCCGCTGCTGGTAAGTCATGTCCGAAGCCCCATTGGCAATCTCGTTCTCCAAAGCTCTGAGATACTCTGAGTATGTATCGCTAATGCCGGCATACTTTCCAGAGGTGTTGGAGAGGAGGCCGTACCCAATCAGGGAGACAACCTCCAGCGGAAGAACGGAGGATCGTTCCAGGAGATTAAGATTTGACAGCCGTTCCATGATGTGCTTCATGCCGCTCTTGACGAGTGTGTCGGCCACGTCGAGGTGGTCCTTCCACAAGTGCGTCTCGTGACTGGCATAGATCAGACCCATGACAAGATGAAGCCACGCCCGGATCAGATCAAGAGGGACATCGATTTCCAGACGGTCGCTAGGCTCGGCGTGAGACAGGATGCTCTTGAATGCCATGACTGGAAGAGCCATTTGTCGCAGGGCTTTTCGAATAGTTGATGCATTGGCGAAGACGACATCGCGCCGTGTCTTGTCGAGTTCATGCTGTACGGGATTGTTGTCCGCAACGTCGGATAGAGGCATCTAGTATGTCATTTAGCATGGTTTCGACGCAAAGAAGCCACGGAAACTTACCCAGACCAAATTCATCACAGCACCCCAGAACCTTTCTGTCGTCGGCCCGTCGAACAAGGGCGGCAGGAAGAACCTGAGCAGGGTATCGGCAGCGTTGAATATGTCAACACGCTCCTCATAGAGTTGCTTCTTCAAAGGCTTGTTCTTCAGCTCCTGGATCGCCGCCCCTTGCCGCTCGAGATACGCGTACACGGCATCACGCGAAGACACTTCCGAATCCAGATAAGCTCTCCGGTCAGGTCCATTCGTCTCGGTGGTTAAGAAATCTTCGACTTCCGAGAGTTGACTTTGAAGGAGGATGAAGTTAGGCCCATCGACCGGGCTCGGAGCATGTCCGTCAGCCCAGCTGAACACGTGAAACTTGTCGTTCGCCTTTCCATGTCCCGGGGGATAGCTCAAATGCTTTCCTGGAGATAGCGGCGCGGGTTGGAGGCCGGTGCCTGGATGTGCCTCTATGCTGCTCACTGCTTGTCCGATAGGTCGCAGTATACCACTGGGTGGAAGCTGAGGCGGTGTGCTAAGTCGTGTTAGACTTTTCCAAAGAGCTTTGAGACATCAACTTACCAAGTCTCCATCATGATGACCACGTTCTTGCGAGAAGTCCTAGCGAATTGCAAGACTTTCCACCAACGGGCCTCGGTGAGCAAACGGCCGTTGAATTGGAAACGCACCGCCTTGGGCCAAAAGTCGGAGAAGTGAGCGATGAATGCGAACCAAGTCTGGCACTCCTGAAGCGGGAACGACCACAGCACCGAGGCGCCGTATTGAATAAGTATTCGTCCAGACTCCACGCCGAGTGTTGGCTCTCTTGCCGGCTCTGACACGACACTGACAGTGTCGCCCCGGAGCGCCGACTCCGTCATCGATCCGCATGTTATCAAGAGAGAGTTGTCCAGCACAATACACCACAGCTGGCGAACATGGAAGCAGGTTCCCTTATCGCCGTTCCCGATTTGACGAGTCGCCTGGAGCATATCGCGCTTCTCGGAGTTGCGGGAAAAGGAAGCTTGAAGCAGGGTCTGAGGCGGGTAGGCGCCTGGGTTGTCCGCGGCCTGGATCCCGGAGTATTCTTCGAGCGAGAAGTAGGGGATACAGAGCCAAGTCGCCGATCGCTTTGTCTTCAGGCCATTTGACGAGTCTCCGCCCTGCAGGGGAAGCTGGAGGTAACTCGGTTCCATGTGTTTAACCGTCGTTTGCCTGGAAGTTCGAACCGTCTTAGAGTAGTTTTTTCTAACATCAGAAAGCAGTTTGCGGATGTCGTTCTGCTCGTGCTCCGAGAGTGATTGCGAAATCTCATTCTGATCCAAGTCAGCTCAGATCTTCGGTAGCGGTAGAATCAGCAGTAAAGATGATGAGGAGACTCCGAGATGAAGTCGACAGTACGCACCGTAAATTCATCAAAATTCATCATATCCTGCTGCACATGCCTGCGAAGTCGTCAGCCCTGAGAATACCCACCATATCGCCGTACTTACAGCCATCTAAACAGCGACTGCCGCCTCCTCTTCACATCATGAACGATTTCCAGCGCCGCGGAGTGCGACCCCCCAAGGACACCATCTCCAGTGTACTTCGACTGATACACGTAGAAAGCCCTGCTCAGCGGCGGCTCCTCCCCTCTCAGGGTAGAGTCATCGGAAAACGGCGTCTCCAAATCAGACCCCTCGTCGTCGTCTCGCGAGCGGTCACCCGACCTGCGCGCGGGGTCAAACGCGTACACCTTTCCCGTCGCGTCCTCGAGGTCGACCCAGTCGTCGCTCTCCCGGACGGGACTGAGATACTCCCTGCCCGCGAACTCGGGCGGCATCGGAAACCTTTCCAGGTCCACGCTCCGCTCCTCTCCCTCTGCGCTCTCGTACACGGAAAGCGGCGAGGGCTCTTTCGGAGGCGTCGACTCCCTCTCTTCCTCGTCCTCCTCGGGGACCGCAAACGGGAACACCGGGGTCTGCTGGCGCGAAGCGGGCGTGCTCATTGGTGTTCTTGATTGCAGTCTCTGCGTGAGGGTATCGAGAGGAGAGGCGAAGCGTACGGTGGACTGGAGCAGCGAGGACCGGCTGGGGCGTCTCCGGGGAGTGATGGCGTGCGGCGGTGGCGTCGGCGGGACGGGCATGTAGATGTCGTCTTGCTGCCGGAACTCCTCCATCATCTGGGCCAGATTCACGCCCCTGTACTGGCTTCTGAGGCTTTGCGCCGAACCTCGCGACGGGAACAGGGAATGGCCTCGACAGCGCTGTTCCCTCGGCGGTTCGTACATTTCCGAGAGAGAGAGAGAAAGCGCACTGTGACCGGTGCTCTTGCTCAGTTGGGTTGGCACAGTGTCAAGTTCTTGGCGGTGGTGTAAGTGCTCGTCGTCGTCTGAGTCGCACCCTAGTATTCTTCTTCTTTTTTCCTCGAATGGCAAGTGAGAATCGATAGTTCCAACGGCCAAACGCCTCAATCTCCATATTGGGTCATCTCAGAGCGCCATCTGCAACAATTAAGTAAATAGCGGACGCTGCAGAAATGTCGCCCAGCCAGCCGGATTGCTGGGCCAGCCACCAAAGACGTCCACCCGTCGCATTCACGGTGGCAGGGCCGGCACTAACACCAGGCCCTCCAAGTGGGCGTGCGGGACCTCCGTGCGCTGTAGCTCCAGGTACGGGACGGCGTTTCCCTGCCATCTTCAGCGGTCAACACGGGACGTCCAGCCACTAGGACGCTAAGACGGTCGTTCCTGGTGCCCTGCCTTGATGCTACGGGGATTGTGCCTGCTTCTTAAGATTGACGACTCCCGCTTATCTCGGCATCGACATGGGACACATGGCTTCACGATTCGTCACGGGAGGGTAAGCGTTGGATGGTCAGATCTCTTCCTTAGAGCCGTCTTGGCCGTGTACCTGAGCTAGAAAAAGTCGTAATCCTTCCTTTGTCCCCGAACTCCAATTGCGAAATGAGACCGAGGGGTATCTTCCCGTGAACCGAACCCAATCCTGGCATCTCAGTGTCCCAATGATGGAGAAGAAAACAACACAACAGAAAGACCCAAAGTTGAGAAACCAAGGTATCCTGACCGTGCATGTCCCAATAGTCAGCCCTAAGAGGTCCAATATGCGACTCAGTCGGTCGAGAAGTCCAAGGTTATTCGTCCAATGGTGTCAAAAAGAAAGCAAGCCAGTAAGCCAGTAAGTTGGCCAAAGAAGTGCGATCCATCGTATACCAGTTGTGGTCCACGAAGAGTCCAAAATCAGCAGTGAACATATGCAAGCTCTTTGCTGAGAACAGAGCGTCGGCGAGGAGACCTTTTCCCTCCTTATCCACGTGGATCCCGATATACTTGTGGTCTTCGAGCCGGCTGCTGTGAACATGCTGATGCGAGTAGTGTATGCAATCGAAAGTCGAGTCGAAAGATGTGTAGAGTGCCTTCGGGTCCCGGATGAGGTAGCAACAGCAACACCACATCCAACCGAAACCGACGCGGTCCGTCTTCCGCTCAAAAGTTGGCAATGCCGGCATCTCTCATCTTCTGGGTCATCTCGTCGATGGACGCAGCGTAGTGAGAGGGCGCAGCAGAAGAGGGTCCAGGGACAGCGGGCCACTCCGGCAGAGGCTCGCTCTCGGGGTCCTCCTCGTCGATCCAGTCGCCGTTGCGGTCGAACATCTGGGCGTACTCGTTGAGAAGGCCTTCCTCGTAGAAACCCTTCATGTCCTCGCGCCACGGGAAGTTCAGAGACGTCCAGTACTGCTTGATCGGGCCCTTGAACGACGGCTGGCGGAGGACGAAGGGCATCACCACCATGAACAGCCGGGCGACCTGCAGCTTCAGCTCGCGCATCTCGGCGGGCTTCTCCTCCTCCTCGTACATGTTGATGTAGCACATGCGCAGGGGGATCTCGAGGCTCTCCATGGAGCCCTTCTTGTAGAACTTGTAGTGGTAGAACTGGCCGCCCAGGAGGGGACCGTAGTAGTCGACGGCTGCCTTGATGTTGCCGAGGAAGTGGTCCAGGCCGCTCTTGATCTCGAGCTTGGCGGAGGTGCGGTAGTTGGTCACGTTGAAGACGACGAAACGCAGGTCCCACTTGCGAGCCGGGTCGAAGGTCATGCCAGGAAGGACTAGTGTTTGTGTTAGAGCTGCCAGATCCCTCACATTATTGACCTGTTGACAGAAACTCACCACCGGTGTAGAGGAAGGACAAAACAGGACCAACCATCGGGGCCGAACAGCCTTCCATGAACAGAGTCGTCTGGCCGTCCTGTGCGAGTGAGAGAAAAGTTAAAAGTTATTCATTAAAGCAGGCATCTGTGACTAACCTCGTCAGCAGGAGGAAGGTGCTCAGCAAACCAAGTCGACTCTGCGATCAAGATCTCTCGATGAGCCAGGGAGCACGTCTTGTCCTTGCCGAAGATGAGGGTGACATCGAAACCATCGCTGGACTCGAACAGCCTGGAACGAAAAATCATTAGCGATCTTGTTGACAAAAATTTTTTCAATCTCGGGTAAGAACTTACTGGCGGCGGCGATCTCTCTCGAGAGCCTCGAAAGCCCGCTTGGCCTTGGCAAGATTCTCCTCTCTCTTCTTGGCCGCGGCGGCAGCAGCAGCGGCCTTCTCCTCGGCGGTGGTGGCGTCGTCTGGGAAAAAGCCGTCGAAATCCTCCTCCTCGGAAGAGTCGGCCGCGATTCCCTTGCCCTTGTCCTCCTTGACCTTCTTCTCCCTCTTCTTCTTGCCTGCGGACGGCGAGGGGGGCTCGACAATGGCAGGAACGCCGATGGCTCTATCGACGGCTTGCTTCATCGACCTCCTAGCCTTGGCCTTGCTGGCCTGCGCAGCCTGGCGCTTCTTGCTGACCATGTCGATGTTGCTTATAGGAGCTCTGGTGGTTGTGTTGGCAGCAACAGTGGAGGATATTGAGGGGCCCGAGGAGGCGGTGGTGTTGTTGGAGGAGGAGGAGGAAGAAGTCTCGCTTTTGGGAGAAGTTGTGAGACCAACTCCAACAACACCACTCTCAGTCTTCAAGTCAGTCTCGCTGGAGGCCAAAGAAGCGGAGACTTCAGAATCTGGGCGTGCTGCCACATCAGCCCAGGTGCCATGGGCAATGGCAAGGGTTGCCGAAGATGTGACGGGCACTGTACTCAAGGTAGATGGGAACTCAGACATGTTGATTGTGATATCTTGTCGCAGCGGGCTGGGTTTCATACCAGCGCCGCTGCCGACAATCTGGGCCCAGGATCTTGGTGGCATTGTGATAGTGATGATGAAAATGACAGTAGCCGGGTGATGAGGAGACTACTAGGAGACAAATATGTTAGTCGCAACAGTGGTCTTGACATGCAGACTGGTTCAACATGTGACAAAGAGAGTCGCAAGAATATGGTGACGAGAATTGCAAAATCTGCGAAGTGAAGAAGGCGTGAGGTGTGCGCGGGAAGAAAAACAGGTAGGATCAAAAATGCTAAGATGCACAAGACCAAGTTTAAGTCTCAAAGAATTGCTCACCTATGGAGAGGCACAAAAGGAAATCTTAGGCTGGGAAAAAAAAAATAGCTACCAGTAAGTTCATGTGAACAATGAGTTGATGGTGAACAGAAGACTTTACCTCACTGCAGTCTCAACCTCACCTCAAATCAGCGCCCGCCCAAACAGGAGGAAAGAGCCAACCTCTCAACCCAAACTGGGCCACTTCTTGGAGTTCTGATACTTTACTCATGACATGCTATGTCTAGAGGGATGTACTGACGAGGTTGATACATGCTGCTTGAAGCTTTCCGATCTGACAGCCGCTGAAAGTGGCATTTTTCAGAGAGAACCATTGCCTTCCTGGTGGGCGGGCTATGAGGCTTAGATAAAGAGTTCTCCAGTTTGAATGAAGTCGCTCGCTTGCAGAATCAGCTTGGGTAAGGTAATGCATGAAGTGACAACCATAACATGCTAGAACACACAAGCAGGAAAAGGAAGGTCCCACTGCTGACGTCTTTCAGGTCGCTTCTTTCCTGCATTTGATTGAAGAAGCCAGGATCCACTGCCCGACCGTTGGTCTTACACAAACAGACATCAATGAACATCGTCTTTGTTGGTCAACCGGCAACTGGGCCACACCCTCCCTGAGAGAAACCAGAACCAAATTCTTCGTAAATGGGTCGAAACACTTTGATACCTTGGCTGATCTGAATTCTAAGGTAGAGCACCAACTTCAATCCAAAGATCTGCTCCCGTTGCAAGGGCCGTATTTGAAGGGCAGAAGGCCGGCTGGAGGTCACCGAGCCGGGTCACCGAGCCGGGCCGCCAAGTCGAGTCAACGTTGCATCGATAATTCTTCGAAGCTGTTACAACAAGCAACGCATCTTTCCTCCAAAACATCCCAAGGCCGAGGTAGACCTTGGTGTCAGAATCAACACCGAATCAGTTGGTGTCGTCGACCGCCTTACATAAGCGGGAGCAGGGGAAAACACCAAAAAGTCCGGCCGTCAAAAAAAGGTGCACTTGTCTGGGGCAACAGCGATATAAGGTGAAAACGACCCCGGTCGTCGCTAGTCATGCCAACTGCCCGTTCGGTCAAGCGATCAGACCCACTCCCGAGCCGATCTTCATGGATTGGACAGCCGTCACCAATTTCGCCCGGCGCCCTGCGGAGCGGCCACGGCAGTGCTCCATCGGAGGTGGACTCAAGCGCGCGCAGTAGCGCAGGATGTCTCAACTCGGGATTCTGTCGAACTTGCCCTTTTTGTTAGTTTTCTCCCGAAAACCAAGACATTGCATGTACGAGAAGAACAGCGCGAGAATTGTGTTTTAGACCTGCGATGGCACCGGAAATCTACCGAGCACGAAAGCGAGCAACCGAAAGGAAAAGCGGAGTCCGTCGACACATCTTCAAACATGACAACGCCGTGGTTTGGTTCGTCTCACGGGCGCCGGACACGAACAGGTGTGCGCTTGTGAGGTCGCCATCTCCACCGTCCCCCGTCTGAACTCGGACTCTCGATCCGGCCCGAGAAACGATGACACTTCCCCGAGTCTTCCGCCGTTATTGAAGGACATTCGACCTCTCCGCGTAGCCAGCAGCTTATAAAGACGAGATCGATCGTCTCATTCCTCTGTCATCCCATTCTTTCAAACCTCAAAGAACTCGGATCTTCAAGATGAGCACCTCAAACGGCACGAACAGAGCCCTCTGGCTGGCCTCCTACTCGGAGCCCGCCGAGGTCATCGACCTACCCATCCCGGAAGCTCCCACAGGCACGGTCGTGGTCAAGGTCCTTGCGGCACCCATCGTCCCCTACACCCACCTCGTCCACGCCGGAAAGTTCGAGGCCATGAACATGCCTCCCCCCTACGTCCCGAACCCCAACGCCATTGGTCGCATCCACGCCGTCGGCCCCGACGCCGTCAAGGTCAAGGAGGGCGACCTGGTGTACGTCGATGCCACCACTCGCGGCCGCGATGACCCCGGCAAGATGATTATGATCGGACATATTGGTGGTCACGGCGAGGAGGGAAAGAAACTCACCAAAGAGTGGCGTGACGGATCGCTGCAGCAATACCAAAAGGTTCCTCTCGAGAACGTGTACCTCCTCGATGAGAAGCGTCTTACCGAACTGGGCTACGACCCAGCTGCCCTGCAGTCCATTGCCCACTACTCCGTCGCCGCCGGTGCTCTTCTCGAAGCGGCCGACGTCAAGGTCGCCGAGACCGTCATTATTGGCCCCTCTGGCGGTTCATTCGGCGGCCTGGCCGTCGAGGTTGCTCTCACCGCCGGCGCAAACGTCATCGCCCTTGGACGCAGCGAGAACAAGCTCGCCGCCATGCGCAAGAAGCTCAACGACCACCCGCGTCTCAAGACCGTCGCCATGACCGGCGACGACAACGCGGATGCGGCCGCCATTCTCGCGGCGACCCCCAACGGTGCCGGCGCCGAAGTCTACAACGACTGGACGCCCGGCGAACTCAAGAACCCCCCTTACCTCAGCGCGGCTTTGCGCGTGTTGAAGCGCGAGGGCAGGATCATTCTCAGTGGCGGCGCCAGCGAGACCCTGACGCTCCCGTATGCGCCCTTCAGTATCAGGAACCTGAAGCTGCAGGGCAAGTGGATGTGCGAGCGTAGGACGCTGGAGCAGCTTATCAGGATGATAGAGGGCGGCCAGTTGAAGATTGGCAAGGAGAGCGGTAGCGAGTTGGCCGTGTTCTCCTTGGACCAGCACCATGAGGCGATCGAGCATGCCAGAGTGAACGGTGGTTGGAGGAACTACACCGTCATCGCGCCCAACCCTTGGTAGACGGGGCGTGGTGAATTGTTGCTGATTGTCTTTCGGAAATATGTAAGCAAGTTTAAGCGATTCCCAGCTCTGCGTTCGACATAGAGGATAGAATAGACATGGTTGAAATGATGAGACTTTCGATCACGCGTGTGTCGATATCTGTTATGCAGGAACCCTGGGCTTGAGGGCTGCATATGTGCAACGCGCTCGGATGCTGATGGGAGGCATCAGCAAGTCAGATCTGTCCCTGAATCTCTGTCAGGTACAGATCAAGCGACAGGTCACATTGCTGACATGGTCCGACTTTAAAATCAACGACATGTTCAGAACGGCGAGGGAGCTGTCCGAAGCTTACATGCTGCGATGTAATTAAACCCACTTGTTTTCAGCATCCTTCAGTCGATCTACCTAGATTAATTCGTCAGGTAGACATGGCCTGCGGAATACTCCATATCGGTACATAAAAATCGCTGCATAAGTTGAGCGCTGGGCATGTGCCGTTCCAGAAGAAGCCGTTTTATTTGTCAACGGTTCCGTGCCGCGTAGCTGCAGTCAGGATTGGCTAGGAAGGAGGTCCTTCCGTTTGCCGGTGTGTTTTGGACACGCTCTTTTATCAGCTTGCCGGCATGGATTCGAAGGGTGGGTGCATTCTTGGATGTCACTGGTCGCTGGTGGTCGGCCGATGTCCGGCAATTACCCAACTCAACAATGAATGTCTGGGATTTGCGAAAGAATTGCTGCATGTAGACGAGCTGCTTGTAATCGTACGGTCTGGCAGCAGATGTCGACTGGACTGCTGGAGTGCTGTATGCTTCAGGGGTGCTTGCTCCAGGTGAGGAACGTTGAGCACGGCATCAACACCGGATTTCCATGAAGCGAACCTCGACTTTAGGATTTATGGCGAGGAGAATATAACATAATAGACACATCATCTCCCATGATTCTACGTAGTAGCAGGCTGATAATACCTGTGATGAGGTAGACTTCCTCACCGAATCATCAAATCAGCCGAACTGAAGGCCCGTGCACCCCTTCCCCTTCCCCGGGCGCTAGCATCGCTCCCGCCGTCGCTGTGTTATCCCTGCCCACCACATGGCGGGGGGAGCTCGCCAAGGTGAAGCACGCCGCAGCGCACGCCACAACGCCTGACCGGTGTGCGGGCTTCAGTGTTCCAGTGTTCCAGTGTTCCTTCCCTCCCGCGCCCTCCAGGTCCCCTTCCAAAAGCACCACCAGTTTAGCAGCTGGCCAACCACAATAAGGCAAGAGGAAGCAAACATCCCTCTAGGTAACCTCAGGCCCCCAATTTCAACTTCACCTCGGTCTCGTCGTCCTCAGCCCGCTTCCACCTCACCTCAGTGCTCCTCTTCGCCTTCCATTCATCGCGAGGCGCCAGGCAGGAAGGCAAGCCGAAGAGACGTCGTCCTCTGCCCGAATCTGAGCGGAGCCGTCATCTGACACACTTCCTGCCTCCAATTGCTTCGACCGCCACCATCGCTCTGCCATCAACGACGCGCCTTGTCTGCACCGTCATCGGCATCTTGCTTCTATTTTGATACAAACAGATCGCCTGGCTCATATCTTTTATTCTCATCGCGACCATCTGTCGATAATTGCACTCATCGCGACTGCCTAATTGCTGGAACTTCACTTCACAAATCACCAGGTGAGCACTCATATAGGTCCCTCGAGGTATCCAAACATCATCACCGAACATAATCTCATCGCATCTAGATACCATCCGGCATCATGGCCGACACCCCGGTCGACCCGTTGGCCGCGGCCACGCAGGTTCTTTTGACTGCCGTTCAGAGCTACGTCCAGGCGGCTGTTGCAACGGAGGTGGGCAAGACCCGCCAGCAACCGACCCCGGTCGCCACTCAGACCGAGACTATTCAGAACCGGCTTGACGCCGCCCTCCGGGAGACCCGGGGACTCACCGATAGAATCAAGAAGATCGAGAGTAAGGATACTCGAACCCGAAAGCGCATGATTTCCTCTTGTCTTTAGCCACTCCTGCCAATGCTAACATTCTAAAGCAGAGCGAGACAAGAAGCAAGAGGCGCTTAGAAGCGTGTTCTCATCCTTCTCCGGCGTCGACGCGCCCGAATCCAGTCGCTCCCGCTCTTCATCCAGAAATGATTTCCACCTCTTTCGCAAGCTCCCGCTCGAGCTCCGGATGAAGATCTGGAAACTTGCACTTCCGGGCGGCAGGATCTTCGAGGTCACCGGTCCCGATGTCCACTTCCACCGCCTCATGCGCACAACCGACCCCGCAACCACCACGTCCCTCGCCAACGCCCGCACCGCCTCCGGGCTCCCGGACATGTGCATCACCGTACACAAGACGCCTAAGCTTCGCCTTGCCTGTCGAGAGGCTAACACCGCCTTTAAGGAAGCCGGCGGTTTCGAGTTCGGTCTCTTCGGCGGTGAGTACAAGGGCGTCTGGTTCAACCACGCCAAGGACGTGCTGTTCCTGCGCGGCGAGCCCACCAACTGGACCAACGTCGACATGTCGCGCATCCTCCGCGTCGCCATCCCGCACACCAGGTTCATGAACAAGGAAAGCTGCACCGCCACCATCGACACCATCCTCAACCAATTCACATCCTGCCGCGAGGTCTTTATGCTGCAGTCCGTCGACTGGGAGGGCCGCTCATGTCTTCCCCACCCGCGCATGCCAGCTAAGCTTTGGCGCCTGCAAGACGACGACGTCATCGGCCACCACGACTACCCCATGGAGATGTCGACGGAGATAGGAAACGTCGCGGTCTGGAGGGACGTCAAGCGCATCGTCGAGCTGCTGTGGAGGGAGCACGTGGTTGAGGTTAAGGGGCTCAGCGAGAGCAAGCTGCCCAACTTGGTGGGTATGGAAATGCTAAGAGCTAGGCACGGTCTCTTTGATTAGGGGCATAGAAGAAAGGCTCAGAAGCGGCTCTTGTTGAGGGAGCATAGAAGAGTGGTTCAGGAGCTGTCCCTGTTGAGGGAGCGCCGGCTTTTCTTGGAACGACTCCCCTTTTACAACTGAGACTTTGGTACGTATATCCAGGCGGACATTAGGACGCGAGGTGTTGGGCTTGGAAGGGATATTATTCGATGCATAGCTTAATAGAACAACAGATGGCTTCTACCAATGTTCGTGTTTTCTTTGAATTGGTTTGCCTAAACTATGGCTGCTGGGAGAAGCACTCCCGACCTCTGGTAAGTTTTTGCAGAGTTTCTCTGCTGATCCGTCTCAGATGTTTTCTACTCTACATTCTTGAGATTCTAATGATGCGGAAATGCAACTGGTCCTGTGCCAGCCTATGCATCTCATCCGACGCGTCCTTCTCCCACTGACGCAGCCCATTCGCTCCAAGACCAGATCGAAGTTGTCCAAGCTGTGCTCGCCACTACCGAAAGACTTCCACCGCCTCCACCTTCAGAGGACCTTGGTAGAAGTCTGTTCTTCCCATCTGAAGTCGCGACTCCTGTCGCTTCTTGAAGAAATGGAGGAGAACTTGTCTAGCTTGGCCCAGTGTGATGTGCCTCGATTTAGCTCCGGCAGGGTAATCATTTCCGTTGAAAGCATGCTTGCCCAAGCAATCATGATCCTGCATGGTCCAGAACTTGGGCGTGGTAGTCATCATCCTGACAAAGCCCACGGGACCCTTGGGATCGAGGGCGATGACCAGACGACGGCACGAATCGAACTCATCATTGTTGATGAAATTCCAGCAGAGTGTAGAGTCCAGAGCTAGACATGCACCCAGGTAGATGTTATGTACGTCAGGAAAGTGGTTGTATTCGAGCTGCTGCGGGCGAGATATGTAGACCGCGTCAGTGCTGTCGTTGAACCACAAGCCTCTGATGCCGCTGTCGTGGTAGTAGCCGAATCGGAAACGGCCGCGGGACATGGTGACTTCGTAGGCTTCCCGACAAGCTGCTCTGATGGTAGGCGGCTTCCAGGTGTTCTTGAACTTGGTAGGTCTCTCTGAGTGCCAGTCGCTGGCTGCCTGACGCTCTCCAACTGGCTGACAGATATTTGGGGGAGGTAGCGCGGCCTCCCAGATTGCGCGCCGAATCTCGGGAGGAAGCTTTGGGAATCCGTGGAACTCGAAGTTGCGGCCGGAAGCTTCACGAGCGGTTAGTACTAAGTGATGTCAAGTAGATGACTGCGGTGACTGAAATTGGAAAGCACTTACATCTGGAGTGACGAGCTCTGACTCTCATTTCGAAAGAGTAGTTGACCTGCTAGGCTTTGAGGTGCGTGAAGTGTGACTTGGTTTGAGATGACGATGTCGTAGCTGAGCTTAGTTGAAGTTTTAAGTTGGCCGATGAGAATGCTAGCTGTTGTTTTTGGGGCCTGATAGAAGGGGAGAATGAGACTCTGTGACAGATGTTATTTAAGAACTCCTAGTGATCAAGTGAGTTGTTGCCTGCCTTGATCAACTCACTTGTTGTTTAGAGGTGGAAGGTTGTAGATGGTGGGTTCCAGCTGCTGTAGCGGGAGGAAGTTTGAATTTATAATAACAGAGAGATCGCAATGAAGGGAAGGAGTCTTGATATCTAAATAGATTGGCAGGCGCTTCCTCCTTCATCTAGGGAAAGGACGTTCTTATTGCTAGAGACCAGAATGTGCAGATATATTAATACATGCAGAATCATGTAAGTTTTAGATTGGTGTAGTGTGAAGTGAGGAACCTCATTGATTCATATGCTCATTTCTGACCGCCATCTGGTCAGGTAGCCTTTTCTTCTTTTCTCTAATTAAGCTTAATTTTTGACTGGCGCTAATACCCTGCTCTCTATGTTATTGAATAATCTCAATGGCTGCCCTTCCCAGGACTAATTGGTTATAATTCTCACGTATCAATTCATCTGCCGCTCCTCTTGTAACCTCTACCTTACATTATGTTCAGGTTCTTACACTACAAGAGAAGTAACTGATCCCCAGGATAGTCCTGGATAAGTCCAATGCCCAAGGTCCTCGAAATGTTTTCTTACATTGATCCAGAGCTCAAGTGAGGTCCAACAAGCGCTTACTTAATTCATCACAGGATACAAGGTAAGCAGTAAAATCATAACAATCTAGGCAATGGAGCACTTTCTGATTTGGTGCTCTCAGTTGGTAGGGCTCTAGAGGGGTGAAAATCCTCACCACCTCAGTTGCAAAATAAAACCAAACGACCACCTCACTTCTACCTTTCACCCGCTTTCTCCTCCAGCAAACCCAGATCTACTTTCTTCACAACAGCTCACATCATCACCACCACAATCAAACTCGACAAAAGCAACAACAATGGATCTCCAGACTGGTGCACCCGACTCTCGCCCACCCGACCCTGTGATGTCAAGCCCCGCGCCTCACCAGCTGTCTCAACAGGCAAAGAAGCCAGCCGCTGAGACCGAGATGAGAAACGGCAACTGCGCGCTCATTGGAAAGTGAACAGGGTCTTTCTTTTTCTGCATATTTCTAACTCATATCAATCTAGGCCAGAAGAACCCCTCAGAATACTTTCAACAGCCCAATTTCACTCTGTTCAGCAAGCTGCCAGCTGAGATCAGGCTGAGAATCTGGGAGCTCGCCACCCCTCGCAGTCGCATCTTTGAAGTTTTCTACACTTTTGGATGGCCCTTTAAAGCTTATCCACAACCGCTCATCCGCGCTGTCTGCTATGAATCGTGGAGCGTCACAGAGCGAATCGGATTCATGTTTGGCGCAGGTGCAGACAAGTACCACTCTCCTGGACTCTGGTTTAACCCAGAGAAGGACTTGTTCCTCGACTACAAGGGACTACAGCAGACCTCTCCCGGCTGTTCTTGGTTGTCGCGTGTGCAAACAATCACGATTCCCATCGACTTCATTGCCGTTAAGGACGCCCGGGATAGGCTTCTGGACCACTTCTGGGACATCATGCCGAGCTGCCACCGCATCGTCATTGCATACAATGACCAGGGCGACTGGCATTTAGAGGGATTTGAGGATGTTGATGACGATGGGGAACTCTATACCGAATGGGAGCTCTGTCTGGAAATCACTTCCACATCCGAATCCTCGAACGTCTCGTCCCTTCCATTGATTCCGCAGACCCATAAGCACCTCTCAGACGACGACCACGTGGGCTTTGCTGGTAGCGACACCGACACCGACCAGTTCGGCATCTTTGATGTGGGGGACTTTGGGGTTGAAGGCGAAATAGTTGAGGTGAAATGGAAGAAGGTGAGAGAGCATTTCGACAAGGAGCTGAAGATCTCTGCTGCCGCCAACAAGGCTGAACGCGGGGACCGGATTCCTTCTGTTGAGGGAAGGATCATTAGATACATGGAAAATGCCGGTCGTCAATTCTATGCTTGATAGGCTGGTCTGGGGTGGACTTTGGAAGGATTGCGGCATGCATCCCAGCATGAGAAGAGAGCTGGTGACTGGAAAGGGGGCAATAGAGAGGAGGGGACTTAGACAATGATGCCCAGCCGCCGACAATGCGTTTGATACTTCTTTCAACAAACTCTTTATCGTCTAAAGCAGTTTGTGTGGAAAGAACAATACAATAAATTCAGAACGATCCTCACAATAACTACATTCCTTCTTTCTTCTTCTTTAATTGTGGTGTTGACGTAATGAAGCTGTTGATTTCAACAGCTCACAGTTGAGCAAGGAATCTGTGAAATCTTATTCTTATATCTGCAGGAAAGTGCAAGAAACACAGAGTAATTATACTGAGCAAGGTTGTATTGTTGTTTTCCCCTCTTTCTTAGTGGTGTGAGAGGGGTATTCCTTTAGGAACGCAAGGTCACTTCCCCTCCTTTTTGTTGTTGACACAAGAAACGCAGGTCTAGGGAGAGCCGGTTCTCAAGCATGTTGTATAATCTTAAGAGGGGAACCCTAACAAAGCTTGGAGACGGTGAAGCAGCTGTTGAACAGAAGTAATCATGGCAGAGAGAAGGGGCGCGCCAACTTGGCATGGCACAAAAGGTCAAAGAGACTGGCGATCAGTGAACAGTAGTGTATTCCTGAATCTAAAATGCTGGCTATGAACTGCCCTTATTGGTCATAAGGACCTCCATTCCCACGATCTCAGGCAGGTCCTTCTCTTCAATGCCGAGGCGTCTGAGGGTATCCTCCTCGTGGTACAGCTGCGTCAGCCCTTGCTTCATGCTTCCCCAGGTCACGCCGTTGTCTTGGACTTCATAGATGTGTGGCCTGTAATCCGTGGACCAGATAAGGTCATCATCCTGCAGACTGAAGAACCGCAAGTTGGAGCATTGCTCATATTCTTCGTCATACCCAGGCCGAGTGATCACCACAATCTTGCGGCAGTGCGTCAACCCCTCCATGGCCAACTCGAGCTGCGAAATACACTTGCCTCGGCTGAAAAACGAATCCGAATGTAATCCGATGTTCTGAATCTTCGGGAACTCCCACGGCGTGTCCAAGTAGTCTGTGAAAACAATGTCTTTCGTCGGGTTGAACCAGATACCCCAGGTCCGAGTCGCATTGAAGCCGAACTCAAAGTATCCATGGCCTTCGGTCACAGACCAAGCCTCCCTGCAAGCGGCTCGCATAGGCGGTGGTCTCTGGATCGGGGAAACCGTGACAGTGTCTTCCGAGTCGCGGTGAAGGTAGAAGAGGCGGGGGCCGGGCAGCGCCATCTCCCATATCATCTTCCGAATCTCGGGAGGCAGCTGAGTGAAACGGGTAAAGGCACCACCTGCTGCATGCATCAAATTTAGCTATGTGATGACCACCGTCCGATGGGGATACGTACGGGAAGGCAAGCTGCTGCCTCTGCTGTCGAGAATCGTCATCCGCTGTCGCTTGACAATCTCGGCCTGTATCTCCATTGCCTTCGTCATCGTTGTCTGTGCTTCTGCTCTTCATTAATATTCTGCGTGTGCTGTGAGAGGACATCTTCGGGGTACTCACCAGAGAGAGCTCGCAACTGAGCGGCTGCGGGTTGCTGTTCGGCACATAGTTCTGTCAATGCAGCAATGGCTTTGGACTGCTGAGATACGGCCGCTGCGATTGCCGTGGTCAGGTCGATTAATTGCTCCATTTTGTGGGTGGAAGGACGACCTGGTCAAGTGTTGTGTGATGAAAATGAAATTGTGGTGTAAAGGTGGAAAAAGTTGGATGTGACGCAGGAGCCGGCCGTCTGTGGAAGGATCTCAAAAAAGGCGGCGCTCCTCGGTCTAGTTTTCAAAACGGTCCCCCTTTCCTGGGCCACAAGTGCTCACTCTCTTCGCCGCAACCTCTACCGATGAATTTCCAAAGTTTTAATCTAAATTTGTACACACTAGAAGATCTACTTGCAAGACGTTTCCGGTAACATTATCTGTGTTCTCGCAGTCTATTGTTTAAGCCGTCAACAGCTGAACGTAATCAACCGTACCTTGAGCACAATTTAGGCAGACAAGATCATCGGTATTGAAGGAGTTGACCAAGATACTGCGGATATGAATACGTGCTACGCGGAAACTGAACAGAGTTCGACCTTTCTAAGGTGCTGTGTCACCTCTTTACTAACTCCCCTGATTTTGCTGGTGTAGACTTTGCCTACCTTGATGAATAGTCATATAAAATCCTTGCATCTGGCTCACTGCTATCGTCATCTTTTTAATCGAGCTCTTCCGACATAAATGCAACAGTGGTCTGATCTAAACCCTCGACGATCTCACAAAAGACTCATACCAGTAACCCGGAATTATCATGACCGAGCAGTCAACTTGTACCCAAAGCGTTCACAAATCTGGGGTGAAAATCATGCCTTTCACTCTGAGAGAAATCACGGACACTGAAAACAAGCTTGCAACCGGCAAGATGGCTGGTAATATATCTCAACAGTTGCGAATTGGCAGTTAAACTAATCTCTCGCAGTGTGCAATGATACCAAAGAATCGGCCACGACAGCATTCACGAACTTCAAAAGCCTGCCTGCCGAACTCAGGCTGAAAGTTTGGGAAATGGCATTACCTGATGTTCGTCTCTTTCGGACATCCTTTGGCAGGTACCCTTACATGACGAGATCGTTCAGGGGATCGTGGGAACGCCCCCAACCACCCAATATTAGAGGAGCTTGCAGAGAAGCCTGGCAGGTAACTCAAACCCACGGGGTATTCGAGTTCTGTGAAGGAGGTTCAACCTTCGTCGGCGTCTGGTTCAACCCTTATAGAGACGTTGTGCTCTTTTCCCACGAAACCATGATACTGAGTCATAAAATACGGCATGCTCGGTTAATTGGATTGATGTGGTACCATCTTTTGACGGCTAAGGAATGCACCCGGCTGCTGAAATTGATAGTCAGTTGCAAACTGTTGGACTTCAGTCGCTTAAGCATAGTGGTTATCGATACGCTGAGAGATGGAAATAGTCATGGCTCAAGGATAAATGAACCGAGAGACGATGATATCGTCTTCCGTATGGCCGAGGACCTGAGATTTGCCAGCAAGAGATTGTTTCCAGGAGACACTATGTTCAAGGACGGGCCTGTTACTTGGAAGCAATTCAGGGAGGGCATTCGTGGGGTTTGGTCTGGCAGCGGTACTCTTCAAAGGTTGCATCTTACTGAAGCTGAATTGCCCACGATTTTATGCCAAGCTCTTGAATCGCATGAGGAATGTAGCATTTAGGACAACATTTGGCCGGAGACAAACACTCTGAGGATGGTAAGGATGAATTGATAGGTCGCCCCCAAGAGCCAAGCGCCTACATAGATACATATAGATAACAGCGAGCCATGACATCCTGAAGCGCTCTCGACGAGGCGACAAGTGAGCATGTATTACCCCAAGCCACAATAACCGGGTTCGCGCCACCTCTCCCGTGATTCCCAAGCCCGAACAATACGGAATTAATCAGGTGACGACCTGGATGGTTGTCTAGGTACAGGAGTATGCTCGTCTCTTTACATAATGCCCGTACTGCACATGCCTCGTACACATCTGGGTGCTCTGCCTTCCAAATTCCCTTCATCTGTCGTCCTACATCTACTTCATAACTACTCTACTTATGAGATCTCGATCCGAACACCTGGATACGCACCTGTATCAATGTTGGATGCTGCTCGCGTCATCCACAGCATGGAAGAAAACACGCTCCAACCACGTACTACACCCGTCGACGGTACCTCCAACAGAACCGAAGCAAAAATCAACTATCGAGACGTCAAGGGTATCTCCGAGAGATTTCAAGTCACGTCACGCGAGTTTCTAGGAACAGATGATCAAAAGCACAAGATTTCACCAACAAATTCCCGTCAGAGCCCCACCAAACATCTGAACACGCTTTTGGCGTATGCCGCAAATTCGAACACACTATACAACCACACGAAAACTTTCGATGACGGATGCCTACATGGCGTCTATGAGAGGCTGGACGCACCTGACCATGCCTACATCAAGCAGTGGCAAGTCGACCTCGATCGAGAGAGAGCCAAGGAAGGAGATAAGCATGATGAAATTGGTAGGATTGAACAAGAAGACGGTTTTGGAAACAACCAGACAACTTTATCGAAAAAGCTGGAGACCTTCGGATTGCTTAGGATGGCGTCGGATAAAGTCGCTGGTTCTCGCCAATCTCGAGGAGAGTATCCTTACAAGGAGGTCATCTCCAGGCACGTACCAACACCGACGAAACCAAGATTGTACAGACCAATCAGAATGCGACGAAGACCACGGTCAAGAAACTAGGTAGATATCTGCTTCGATCAAATCGAAAATATGACGGGGTCTAGGAAACGATGTTGCTGATGGTGACATATTGTGATTGGAACAGGCAAGCTCCTGTCTTATGATCCGTGCGTACTGAGATCTGTGCTAGTCCCAAAGAGGCATGGTGCGGGGTAGGTAAGCTACCTACCTTCCGTCAGTGGTGGTCTGCCTTGCGTCGCGGGGGAGCTTTCTTCCAGATTCCATCATCAACATCATTTCCGCAGTCCACCAACACAGAGCCGCAACCTCTGCCAACTGCGAAGATGAGTACGATTCACATCAAATCGCCGGCAGAGTTCCAGAAGCTCTTGTCGAGCTCCCGCATTGTTGTTGCAGACTGTGAGTCCTCCGCTTTCCCTACCAGTCACCGCGACAAGTGCACCCCTTCCTCTACACGTCGAGACTCCAAGTGTTGGCACGCTGTGCTGGCTTGCCGCAGTTGACTCGATTACACTTTATTCAGTCCCTCGTCAGTGTCTTCGCCTCTTGCTAATCGTTTCCGGCTTAGTTTACGCCGATTGGTGCGGTCCTTGCAAAACCATCGCGCCCCTCTACGAGCAGCTGTCGTCCAGCCTGTCCCGCAAAGATGTCGTCACCTTTGTCAAGATCGATGTCGAAGCTCAGAAGGATATCGCGGCCGCCTACAACGTCACTTCGCTCCCGACCTTCATGATCTTTCGCGAAAGCACGATTATCGAGAAGGTCCAGGGCGCCGACCCCCGAAAGCTCCAGGAAGTCGTCAAGAAGTTGGTGAAGGAGGTCGAGGGCGGATCTGCCTCTGGATCTGGCGAGGGTTCCGGCAGCTCCAGCGGCGGCAGCTGGAGAGGCGCCGCGCTCCCCCGCGGCTACACCGACATCACGGATCAGGTCGAGCCCAAGGGCTGCGAGCTTCTGAATGCCGACGAAGACTTCGGTCCCGTTCGGGTTCTGTTCGACACTTCCAAGCCCAGTGCCCTGGCGAAGAAGACCGGAGTCAAGGACTGGGTTGAGAGCGGTGCTGATGACCAGCTTCTGCTCTTCATGCCGTTCCAGTCCATGCTGAAGTTGCACACCCTTCAGGTAAGTTCGTACAGAAGTCGCTGCAGCTCATGACTAATCAATCAATTCTCAGCTCACGTCTCTCCCTCCTGCCGACGACGATGACGATGAGGTGCCAATGCGCCCTGGCACCATTCACCTTTACCCGAACAGGCCTCACAACCTCGACTTCAGCGAGGCCGACGATACCCCTCCTACGCAAGCGATCACTCTCACCGACAAGGATTGGAACGACGACGGAACGGCCAACATTGGTCTTCGCTTCGTCAAGTTCCAGAACATCAACAGCTTGATTATCTACGTCGTGAGGGGCGATGGCGACGGCGAGAAGGTTCGTCTCGACAGAGTGCGCCTGATCGGCGAGTCTGGAGAGAAGAGAGAGATGGGCAAGCTGGAGAAGATCGGCGACGAGGCCGGAGAGTAGAGTGCGCATGGTTCAGAATACACCGGTAGAGATGCCTTAAAATCTCCCGCGATGCCCACGCAATGAGACATGAATAGAACCACAGCCATAGAGGTTTCCCCCCGAGTACCTAGCCGCGCAGGAAGCATTAAAATTCGAGTATGACCAGGAGCTGCGTTCGCGATTCTTCAGTTTTCAGTGACCAAAAGCTCCATAACCGAAAGCTTTTCACATGGGAGATCACTTCGGAAAGACGCGTAGTCGTCGAGATGGAAGCGCCTATCGCTGGCAACGAGCAAGCTGCTTGAACCTGAGAGAAGATGAACGCTCCTCATATGCTGCTACTCGTGATCCCCCGTCTCAAAATTTTATTCAAAAGTCGTGGTATGTCCGGCCTCTCAAACGCGATCCAGTTGGTGAAGGACCATCAGGATCAATGAAGAAAGGCAGGCTGCAATTAAATTCGATCTGGGGCATGATTGACGCTATGAAATCCATTGATTATGGGATTTGAGCAAACAGGGGAAACTGTAAACTATCATGCCAGCCGCACGAAGAAAAAAAGAAGAAAAAAGGAAGTCTTCGTCAGATTCGCGCTCGAAAAATCTTTTTTATATCGCAACCCGTCGCAGCACGGTCGCCGCGGGTGGGGCGACCCGCGCTAATGCAAGCCCTACGGAAGAACCGTTCTGCCGAAGGTCATCCTGTCTGACCTGGATCTGGTCTGTGCGCCTGCAGTCCCGGCTGCATCCACACCGACGCCCGTCCCCACACTTTTTCACTCAGTGTGCGACGAGAAGCATATCGGTCTTGAGCCAACTAGATGACCCCCGTCGTCATCCAAAGTCGCCCACGCTGACGGCCAGCACCATATGAACACACCATCTTCTGCTTCAGACCTCAAGCCATCGCGTGGGCCTAGCTTCTTCCCCCCCCCTTTCGCCAACCGCCGAACGAAACATGCGCATCCCGGGCTACGCAACAAGCGGAACCAACATGTCGACCAGGGCTGACTCCTGCCACGGGTCTAGGCAAGCCTTTGGAGGGGATTGGCCGGCCGCGCAGGGGTTAAAATGCGACAGATGAGCGGAAGACTTGACCAAATGGTCACGCAACGTCGTCAAGTGGCTGGTTCTGCCCTTTTCAAGTTGATTGAGGTGAACCCACGAAGGGGGCCCAGGGGACAGTTGCGACTTGCGAGGAGGTGCCAGGAGCAGAGCAATATGCTTAAACCAAACTTCTTTGTCCGCATTCGTATTGTTTCTCCGACCCAAGTTTCCAGCAACCGATATCCGGCCCGTATCAGACAAGGTCCAACCTACCTGACAAGCCCCTCTGCCTCCCTGGCCTCCGCCCGTTTGTCAAGTTCGGCGAGCTCTTCGCGACGGCCACCCGCCCCTCTTCCGATGCCACCACTTCCCCGACCCTACCCCCGGCCAACGTCTTGGCACCTTACCCATCTGCCATCTCGTTGGAACGCTGCGGTCACCCTGCAGCAGCGTGGCAGTCCGGCACCGTGCTATGCCGTACAACGGGCTCGAATGATGGAAGAAGACCCGACTGCTTTCCAATCATCGGCAGCTCGCTGGCCATCACCAGCTGATGGGATCACGAAACCCGTCGCCAGAATATTACTACATACCGCATGCCTCGGCCAAGTGCCATAATTAGAACTCCGCGCCGTGTGCATCGCGCCTCCCGACGAATCCAGACGCCCAGTCCGCCGAATGCGTTTCCCAACAATGGAATGCGCTTCCCTCTCGTCAGACGCCCGGAAACCCCTTTCACGTAGTAAATCTCGTCTGCTTGCCCAGCCCCAAGCTCGCCGGATATCGAGGGTGCATCGCCCGCTCTGACAACAGCGCGTCATTCACTGCCGGCACCACTACCTGATGTGGCAGTCATGGCGCCCAATAGCTCCATTGTTGCGGCGTACCGTCGTGGCATCCCACGTTGCTTTTGTCCACTAACGGCACCGCAGGGACGGTAGATGACCATGCCTTTAGACCAAATGTCCAAACTGACAGCCATCAGATGATCGGGACTAGCCCCAGTTTCACCAGTGTGATGGGGAGCCTCCGGACAGCTCACAAAACCAGCTTACATTCCCACCGCCGTTCAGGTAGGAGTTCGGCTCGCCTTCTCCTTTGCGTTTCACTCTCTTCCTTGCAAAATCGGGAGCTGCTTCGCCCAAGGGCTCGAAACTGCCCGCTTCACGTCGTTTTGTTCTCCGATTGGTGCTGCTATATCGTCCCGGTCATCAACCTGGGGGAGTTGTCAGGTCTCAAACATACATCTCGCGCCGCCCACCTAGAACCTCTATCCCGGCGGATCCTCGAAACAAACTCGCTCCCTCATCTATGCGAGATCTCTCGGGCCGCTAGTCGAAACGTTAAACGAGTGGGTATCTCGGTCCTATATTTCAACTCCAATCCTTCGTGCAGACGCGGCGTCGTCTTTGATATTTTGGCCAGAACGTTTTTCGTGCGGTCGCAGTCCAAGTGATTGGACCCGCCGATCATTCGACCTTCCCCAGCCGAGATCATCCAGCCTTAAAGAAGATCGCCCGCCAGGTTCGCAAACCGCTTTACAGGGCCTTGAAGATCTCTTGCTGCGATGCAACCCGGCCTCAGCGTCACACAACGATCATCATGGCGAACCTTTTCCCGACTTACAAGAAGCAGTCCCTCGGGCATGCACGGAGCGGACAACCTTTTCCCGTCATGAAGCTGCCGGTGGAAATTCGATTGATGATTTGGGAATACGCATTGCCCGAATCTCGTGTGTACGAAGTCATGGACGCCCCGAATGCAAGCCAGAGAACGCCTGCTGCGGCGGGGCTCATGTTCGCAAATGTTCGCGATGAACCCCCGCCGGCCTTGGGTGCCGTCTGCCACGAGACGAGGGTGTTTGTGCTGCAGCGCTACAGACCCCTCACTCTCTCGGTCACCACGAAATATGTCGATCTGTCGCGCGATATCCTCCTGCTCGAGCCGTACTTGCTGGTCAAGCGCTTGCTCCGAACACTGCACTTCTTCAGCCAGATCCCTCTCGTCCGCGACAGTCTCAGTCGGCTTGCGTTCGGAACCTCGTACGGCTTGTACACCGGGATCTGCCATCCCGTGCTCAGTTGGAAAGTCTCCAAGACGAATATGGCGACATTGCTGGCCCGCCTAGCAAAGTTCCCGAGGTTGAGGAAGCTGGTTTTCGTCGTCCATCAGGAGTTCCAGTTCGATTTTGACGTCCACTACCCATACTCGGCACCACAGTCGAACAATCTGGGTGCACTGCGCCCGCAGCAGGTTCACCAGGGATATCGCTTCAAGTTTGACATCGAGTCGCATCTCAACTATACGCAACCCCGTCACCCGCACTCGAACGAGTTCCTCTATTACCCGCTGGCCATAGACGAAGACAAAGATGACTGTTTCGACAAAGATGACCTGGAGGACGAGTCGGATATGTACGAATCATGGCCGACCAACGATGACTGGCGACGATTTAGACGAAGATTTCAGAGGTCTATGCATCTGGTGGAGAAAGGACAGCCCGGAAGTCCTCGGCCGCGGGTGATGCCCGCATTGGAGGGTGCGAGCTTGCTCTGGAGATATACAAAGGCACGGCGTCATTGAAGAAGCTCATGTTTGGCATACTCGGCGGCGGGAGATCAAATCATTTTCTTATACCCTTTGTAGATATGGATCGTTTCAACTGAGCACGGCGTAAGGAAGATCGGGAACTGGAGCAATTTCAAGCACATTTTTCTACGGCTACAATATACCTCATTTGCTAGGCAGCTTGCATACATGCAACGTATATACGAGTAACTTATGATGTACGTGCAACGTCTATGCAGGCGCCATATACACAGGTACCGTACATGGGTGCCAACCCCTACGATCTTGACCGCCAGTACTTGCCCTTAGCGATTGCGTTCTCCCAGCTGGCCAAGTGGAAGTTGGCGCCGAGCACCAGGAACAGCACAACCAAGATGCCCAAGAACACCTTGAGTCCCAGATTGTACTTCATGTCGGATTCCCTCCTCAGCGCGTCGCTAAGGGGGACCCTCTCGGCGTTGAGACACCGGTCCCGCGGTCTGCCCATGCGCTTGATGGGGCAGCAGTTGTCGCAACGGCAACACGGGTCAGCGCGGTACCAGACCATCTTCTCGTCTTGTGCCTCATCGTCCCCGTCTTCTTCGTCGGATTCTTCCTCATCAGCTTCTTGCTGATGGGCTTCGGAATCCTCCTCGTAAGCCTCGTGCTCATCCTCTTCCTCATCCTTACTCTCTCCGCTTCCGAGTTCGTCAACCAGTTGAACGCCTTCGCCATCCGTGCTAACATCGTCCACGAAGGTAAACGAGTCTTCACTCCGGGTATCCTGTTCTTCCGCGGAAGAATTACGGCCGTCGTCCTTTGAACTCTCAGGCGAGGAACCGTTGCTGTGACTCGAGACCTGTTGGAAAGATGCCCCGAATGGTCTGATGGCAGGACAACCCAGCCTCAGGGGAGGCATACAGTCGAGCTGCTCCGGCTCCACCACCATGGCCGTCATGAACGAGGCGCCACGATACGAGCTCGGATCTATCTCGACCATACGAGGGCTTCGAATGCCATCATCGAGCTGAATCCACGCTTTTGTGGGTGTGGTATGGGGGGCTCTGATGCCGTCCTCGATCTGAGTCCCCGTCTGCTCGACGATTCTGCTTGCGGGTCTCTCAGGAATTTCGATTCTCAAGCGAGGTCTGTTTCTGGCGTCGGGATGAGTCTGGGTCGAGGCGGAAAGAACCCGGACTATTTTGTTGTGGAGTTCCTGCTCGCGCTGCGACGGCAGGGTCCTCGATCTCGCGGAGCGGACGCGCTCCTTCATGGCCTTTTGGTGCGCGGGCGAGGATTCCGGGGTCCAGCTGACGGACCTGTTCATCGGGGTGTTGGTCTGCGGCTCGCAGGTCGCCACGGGCTCGGGGTCTCTCTTGTCCTGGAAATACGAAGCCATGACTACCAAGCCCTCGGAATCATGCTGATGAGTGGCGTTGCGCGTGTACTCGGAAGAGCGAGTACGTGTTGATGGCTGAACGGGCTCTACGGGCTTGTTTGTCTCTGTAGAGTTGCGGGAATGGTGAGAAGATGAGGCTCCGGGGTAGGGGGAGCGGTCACGCCAGTAGCGGACTTGTTTTGAAATATCCACGGGCATGGTTGTGAGGTTGCGTGGGAAGTACTATAAGATTGTGGTCGAGCACGCAGCCGGACCAGATTGCGTGGAAAGTGTTGTATAAGTGTGGTCGAGCGTATAGCTGGACCTGTGTTGTATTTGCTGGGAGAGTTCGGCGTGTAAGAAGAAACTCGGTTGGGTCTGATCCGAAATTTGTTGATTCTCTACCAGAGTTCTCCTCCAGATGTGGTGGGATTCCCGGTCATTTATGAGAATTGTGAACCCATCTCCGGTGCTGGCAATCACTCTGCAGTGACGGAGAAAGGTCTACAAGAGACAAACGCAGTTTCTCAGGAATGGTAAAGGATATAGACTTTGAAGATTACAGGGTTACGCAGAGCCTGATGGGTTATCCTTAGGACGCAAGGCTCCCTCAAACGCAGTCCATTTTGGGTCGAATCGTGGACTACTCTGACTCTCCTGGAAGACCTTGTTGGATCTTGGGTCGCGGCAGATTATGTTCGAGATCTTCTCCGTCTTCTCTGTCGCATTTCGCTTTGGGTGCTTGTGAAGAGATCATTCGTATAATGCACCAGCCACTGACCACCCTATTCGATCCTACAGTGGGAACCATATCACTCCTTTCTCCGTTGTTGTTAGCTCAACGCCTTTGAAAACGCGTCTTCCGCTGAGAAACTAGAGTATCTCCGGTCTCAACTGTCGAAATAAGGTTGTACGGCATCGTGGCTGAGGACGCGAAAACCGCAAAGGTCACAGGGAGAAAGAAGCTCAACCACAACCGCGAGCCCTCCTCAAGCTTCACATTTCCTATCGTTCTTGAGTTGTCTCCATTGACGTTCAGTGATAAATACGTAGGGCACCCTTGGGTAAGGTACCCGGCTGGTAGAGGACGCCTGGGGTGCCGAGCGCCACGGCCCAGCTCAACTCTAGAAACCCAGTTCGGTTGTAAGAGGATAATGACGAGACTGGACACAGCCAGCAAAAGACCGTATTTTCCAAAGACTGGGAAGCATAGGACTTTTAAGAAGAGGTTCACGGCTACTCCGACGTCTACGGAGAGATTGGCCGTGGTTTTGACGGCCTCTAGTAGCTGCGCTGAAAAGGCATGTAATTCCATTGTGAAAGTCAGGAGAACAATTTTAAACACAACCGTATTTCTTGGTCCTCGATGAACACAGAGAGTCAAATACTTCGTTGCTGTCATCAAGGTTGTTTTTCTCAAATCGTACGTAACCAGCGAGGGGCGGTGCGGAAGGAAGCAAGCTGGCCGTATCCGCGGTCAGACGCGAGCTTGGCCAGCCACCATGACCAACACCCCTGAGTGAGTCACGACAGATGAGTTCAACGGTAATCAGTCATAACGTTTCCGAGTGCTTCTGCAATCAACAGTTGATTCAACATGCCCTTGTAGCTCAGAGGTAGAGCAACAGCCTGCAACCCTTGACGGGACAGCTAGCTGGCGGTCGTCGGTTCGATCCCGACCTGGGGTTGAACATTTTTGTCCAGCTTGCCTTCTTTTGCGAGAATCCTTTCTTTTTGGACAATAGACTTGTTTCTCTGCGTGGCCTACAACAACCCTTAGAGATCGACTTTAACAGGGTGTTACGTAGTCTTATTCCACTTTTGAGGTTTCGTAGTAGGGTGTTGGAACGAAAGATATTTGATGTCATTCTGATATATCGTATATAATAAGAACCTCACTTATTAATGGTATAGGTCACCCTTACGCCTCTCTCCTACCCTATGCCGAAGCCATGAATGCGTCAAGAATCCCTTACTCTCCGCCATCAACCCCTATTCCCCCCGTGTCCCTGCCGTCTCCTTAGCCGCCTTGGCCTTAACAACCTCAGGATCCGGCTCCTCCCCAGAATTTGCAAGGCTCTGCAGACACATGCCGAAGACCCCCGTCACCGTCTCGAGCACATACCCGACGTACCAGCCGCTCAGGGCAAACGAGATGCGGTGCCAACAGTTGTTCCAGCCGTTGCCCCCAATGGCGGAGGACATCATCAGCGCGAACACGGCCATGCCCCCGATCCCCCGGACGTTGAAGGTCCGCGGCCAGACCCGTTCGGCCATGACGATGACGCCGAGGAACGAGCCGAAGAAGCACATGCACGCGGTCATCCCGATGGTGCGCTGCGCGTCGAGCGAGACCGTCGCCTTGCCGGAACCGAGGGCCCGGATGATGAGCCAGCAGACCATGTTGGTCACGAGCCAGTGCTGCAGGCGGCTGTGGTGGAGTTGGATGGGCTTGGGGCCGCCTATGAATGCGTCGTGTGCGTGTTTGGTAGTTGTTTGGCTGGCTGCTGGGTGGGTGGTTGTCGATGAAGACATGTTTTCTGTATGGGGGCCTGGGTTGTCTTTCGGCGGCTGCCAAGTCATCGCTGTCGTTTCAATCGTGAATTCGGTGCAGAATCGTGGTCGAAGAACTTAGATGTTGGAAGCGAACAACTAAAAAGTGAGGTTGATGTCGACAGCTGGACGAGGTGAGGACACTGGCTTCTAAAATAAGGGCGCTGGTGCTAATAAAGTATCAGTTGCCTGCCGTCTCACGAACAAATCGGGCGACAGGCAGGCGCTAGTTTGACGGAATCCCATGAGGCTGACTGGTAGGCAGCATCGCTCCACCAAGTAAGATTTATGAGATGGTCTTGCATAATTTGCCTCCCCATCCGAGGGACCCCAAAATAACGTAGGGCTGGGTCAGAGAGACCAGCAATTGAACCAAAAGACATGGTATTTCCCAACAGTGACAAAAAACTGGCGATCCATAAGCATCGCCTAGTGCACAGCCAACTCCCGACTTGGCGCGTTGAAGAAAATGAATGCCCGAGGAACAACTTGTCATTAAAACGTCTATTTTGTATATTCTACTCATGATTGTGACTTGATCATGAAAATCTGTGTCGGGTTAGCGAAGGGCGCGTCAAAGCGATCAAGATTACAACATACCTGGTTTAGCGCCTTGTCGTCCATAGTCGCCATTCTCTTCTGCGCGATCCACCGTGACCTCACTGCGTGATGACCTCTCAGCACCGGTGTCGAAGTACCGCTTGCTGGCGTTGATGTCGCCGGTGTCGACGAGGACTCCCGAGCCGCCTCCTTCTTGGCACGCTTCTCCTCCTTGCGCCGCCTCTTCTCTTCCTTTCTCGCAGCCTTGTCGGCATCGGTTTCTTCAGACTCAGACTTCTCCTTCCTGCGCTTCTTCTTGGACGCCTTGTCGTCGGAGCTGTCTGCGTCACTGTCCTTGTCGGCCTTTTTCTTGTCCTTCTTCTTGTCCTTCTTCGCCTTCTTGTCCGTATTCTCTTGGGTATCGTCGGATGCGTCCTCCTTCGCGGCCTTTGACTTGCGCTTCTTGTCCTTCTTTTCCTCTTTCCTGCGCTTCTTCCGAGCCTTCTCGTCCTCGGATGATTCTGATGAATCGTCGCTGGATTCCTCGGCCTTGCGCTTCTTCGACTTCTTGCCGGACGCTTCCGCAGCGGGGATATCCTCCATCTTGACGTCGTCCTTATCCTCTTCCTTTTTCGGCTCTTCCTCGGACTCCTTCTTGATCTCCTCGCCCACAAGCAAGCCGCCGCTAACGAACCGCATAGGGCCGAACTTGTTGTCGCAGTACAGCGTGGTCTGCAGGGCCGCGCGGGTCTGGCGGTCCTTGTTGATAGCCTCGGTCGACTTGCCGTTCAGACGGCTCAGCAGGTCGCCGAAGACGTCCATGCCCGTGACCCTGTCATCCCTGGCTTGCTTGAAGCCGAGGCCGAGCATATCGTCCTTGAGGGCGACACGAATGAAGGAGGCATTGGCGGCGGTGTGGTGCACGGCGTGTGCTGCGTCTTTGGCGCCGAGGTACTGGCCAGGCTCCCAACCCTGAGATCGCAGGATCTTCTGGCCGAAGGAGTCGGTGTCCTTGGTCCATTTCGTGTTGTTCGGATCCTTGCCGATCTTGCGGCGGCTGCAAATTACGAAGTTAATGAACTGTCACTTGTCACGATCGAGAGCAAATAGCGTGTCTTACGTCTTCTGCTGTGCCAGACCCATCTTTGCTGTTTGGCGACGGGAGTGGTGACCTCTTGGATGGGGATGGGAGTTTTCGAGGTGCGATAAGATGCACAGAGGGATCCAGTCGCAGAAAATTTTAGTGGGGTCCAGACTGGAATGTGGCGCATCCCTGCATCTTTCAGTTTGCAGCACGGACCAGTCACTTGACCGAGCTCACCGAGTGTTGTTAGAGGCCCACACCAAACATCAACAACGCATCACGACAACAGGAACGTAGCAAAAGCACCGAGAGTAATGAATGATACAGCTGACTTAGATCATACTAACATGATCGTATTGGCTTTAGGAAACATTGAAGAGAGAACTAAAAAAGGCAGAATCAAATAGCAAAAGAGTTCACTCCCACTGTCGACTCGGTGTGGGAGCCAGATGTCTGGCGCTTTATCGATTCGAACTCAGGTACGGTAGCCTGTCATCGATTAGGCAATGGGGGGTAATGGACCACTTCCCTCATGCGACCACACTATCCAGTCTGACCTGACCTCCTACCGAGAGGCGCCTTCTAGGCGAAAGGGTTGGAGTTCATATAGGACCTTCCTCCCCATCCAAGATGGAGGGCAGAAACGGTGCCGCCTCAACCTTCAAAGGCGCCTTCCCAGGGACTGACTCCCATCCGATGCTTCCCCTTTCTCCACATACCAAGTTCCTAACTGTGCTCCTTGGAAGCAGGAAGGTCATCTCCTGTTTTCCGTGACCTCTAGTCACTCTTCTTCGTCTCTTAAATATTCCATAACACCTAGCCACTTCTCCCTGTCTTCTGAGTATTCCACGACGTCCAGACTCCGCAACATTCTTTTTGGAATTTTGGCCCAATATCCTACCATCCGCATCTTTGTAGGAGAGTATCAAAAAAGCAGCAAGTATCAACATGGCCGTCAACTTTGAGGATGCCTTCGCAGCAACCCGCGCGATCGCTGTTCCTGAAAACATGCGAGTGAGTACTTCAACGTCCTCAGATCTGGCTTACACTTACAGTCTGACACTCCCAATACAGGACATCAGAAAGCAGCAAGCCTTCATCGAATACCAGTTCGACTTTCTCCACCGAATATGCAGAGAGATCTTCGAGAACGGTAGCCAAGGTATTGCTTGGGAATACGTCAACGGCGCCATGGCAAGAAGAGAGCTCGAGATGGAGGAGTAGGAACGCCAGCTTTCTGAACGCCTTGACGAGTTCGAAAAGCTGAGAGAGATTGCCACCGGGAAAACCCTCGACAGGATACGCCTCTACACTCGCTTCATAGAACATTGCAGACTCAGCCTCCGACGAAACCGCCAGTGCAGAATGAGATACTCCTACGTCTTTTACACAGCAACCCCATTCCTGAATCGCCCTCTTCTTCAAGCACGCGTGCGGTCTGCCTCCTTCTCTCAAGGGGATACAAAAGACAGCCTGGCGGAATTCTTATCTCGAGGAGAAGCTATCCTAAGAGAAAGGTTCGGTCGTGCGTCCGGGTAGTATTCACCGTAATACATGCCAGAGGATACCCAATGCCCGCAACAGCGGAACCGACAGGACCAGGGGCGACGAGGGCGGACGGGTGTTGTGAGATCGGATCGGTCATTATCGCACTGTCGTCGAGCAGGATTGCTACGCAACGGATGTCACGAAGCGGGGTTGGAAACAGCACAGCGAAGATAGCGTAGCCCCCCTTCCGTACCACATACATACCAGTAACAGCGCACAATCCAACGTACATGGCATCGCGTGTTCGTAACAGAGTCGTGATGGTGCTTTATTTTCCCCAACGCCAGGTTATGCTTCGGTCGTACTGTACATGTATCGTCGCATCGGTGGTTCGCCCCCTTTCTATTATCGTTTCGACCGTCCCTTACACCGTGAAGCCGAAGCCCTTCATGCAGCTCCGGTACTGGTCAATCGTGGACAGGCAGTCCTTGGCCGGGTCGGCGGCCGTGGAGAAGAGCATGCACTCGTCGCGCTTCGCCTTCTCCTCCTTGCACACGCAGCAGGGCTATTCGCGATGGATCGTCAGCAGGGGCTCGAAGCGCCACGTGTCGCGGGTCCGGAATGTTTGTCGTCAATTGCGCACCTTGGGCTTCGAAGCCTGCTGGTCAACGGCGGCGGCAGCCGGGGCAGCGGCCGGCGAGGAAACGGAGGCTGCAAAACGGGCTTTTATTAGCAATTGAGCAGAGGCGCATTGTCGCGAGGGAGTTCCTTACGCAGTTCGCAAGCTTGGGAGGCCATTTTGGACGTGTAGCGAGTGTTTGTCAGCTTGGGATGCGTCTTGCGATCCGGGTCGCGGCGGAAGGATGGGTTTAATCTTTTGACCTCAGTCCACTTTTTTTTTACTATTGGCGTCACCGAGGCCGTCGCATTTGTCATTCGGGAAGCTTTCGGCATCGGGCCAATCACGCCTTTCACAAATCACGTGGAGCCAACGTCATGTTTGCGACTCGGAATGGCTCATTTTACGGAGTAAACGGCGCCGAAAAACAAACAAAATATATCACATTGTTTTCCTATCGTAATATGGTCTCGAGATAAGTTTCCCTGGGACACCAAACATCCCCAAACAAGGCCGTGGGTTGTTTGTATCCTGAGAACAATTGCGGTGTAAGCGAAGGTGCTCGTAAGAACGGATACAGTAGGTATCTACGTTGAGGCGGGAGAGAGGGTCCTCCCGCGGTGTGGTGGTACGGATTGCATGCCCCGATTGGCCCCGCTGCGCCGTGGGTCGGACGGGTTCCGGGGCCCCCCGCCTATCTTGCGGACCGGCGTCAGCTGTGCAGTTATCCGATTTGACAATCCCGGTTGAGACAAGCCTGGCCGGCCTGCATGACAGTCGTAGCACAAGATTGGTGCTGCTTGATCGGGCGCGCTCGTATGTTACCAGGTTAGGAAAATGTACTTGGAAAGGGCACATGGGTGGTGCTCCTCCAACACCGTACCTCATGTACAAGTGGTCACCCTTCAGGCTTGACTAGTTTAGGACGTTGCTCTTTCGGAAAGGGTATGTGTTTCGGTCTTGTTGAATCATCATTGAATGTCTTGCATACGGCCAGTGATAGCGCTGAGCTGGACTGTCAAACAGTTTCGGAGGCGTCCCGCGGCATATAAGATACCCTCTCTGCCGCCTGCTATCCCGTTCGTTGAGCATTGTCGTTCTTTGAGCATCAACATCGCTTGCTACTTAAACCAAATTCGGCCGTATAAGTGAGATTTGAGAATTATCATGTTGTCCATCGAAGAGACCCTCGCCCTCGGATCGCCCTCCCCTGAGTGGGAAGAGGTAACGCAACCGATGATCACTCTGCGATTACCTGGCTAACCTGTATCGTAGGCCATAAAAGCCAATCCAGTCCCTGTGGGCGGTTGGACGATGGAGACTGATATCAATCAACTCAGGGAAATGATTGCCAAAGTGCACGCCATGAAGCGCGCCGCAGCACCGGACGTGTCAGACCTGCCGTACGTGAAAGAGGACATCCAGATCCCGGTGAGAGACGGTGCTCTTCTGGTCGCACGTATCCACAAGCCCAGGGATATACCTGCGGACGGCTGTCCCGTCTTCGTGGGCTTTCACGGAGGCGGATGGCTCGTAGGATCCGTCGAGGAACAATCGCCGCTTTGCCGGCAGTTCACCTCCGTGGGAGGCATCGCGGTGAACGTGGAGTATCGACTCGCTCCGGAGCACCCGTTTCCCATCCCCGTCAACGACTGCTTCGATGCGGTGAAATGGGTAAAAGCCATTCCCTCTGCGAATGTAGCTCAACTGGCTGACTGATGTCCAGACGGTCGAAAACGCAAAGAGCCTGGGCGGGAATTTGCAGAAGGGCTTCATCATCGGCGGTGAGAGCGCCGGCGCCGACCTGGCCCTCGGTGTTGCTTATCTCTGGGGAAAGGAGCAGACGACGCCTCCGCTGACAGGTGTCTTCTCTTGCGTGTCCCTCGCAGTCAACGAGGAGGCAGTTCCCGAGAAGTACAGAGATCACTTTCTCAGCATGGAGCAGAACGCTCACGCGCCCATCCTTACGAAGGAGGCGTTGAAGCTCATCATCAGTAAGACCATTTGACGATACACAGCACTCCGGAGCTGACAGTACGACAGGCAAATACCAACCGGATCCCAAGAGCCCTGTCGCCTATCCCATCCTAGCACCGGACCTTGGCAGTTTGATGCCCAATACGTACTTCCAGGCATGCGGACTGGACCCTTTGAGGGATTGCACCCTCGTCATGGACCAGGTCTGGAAAGACGCCGGCATTCCGACGAAGCTGGACATATACCCGGGCCAGCCGCACGGATTTTGGGCGCTTTTCCCGCAGCTTGAGGCAAGCAAGAAGATTGCGAAGGACACCATAGCGGGTTTCCGATGGTTGCTGGCTTGAGAGTCGTTGCTTTCAAGGATTCTTTCAAACAGGGTGCTTTTATCTTTCTCGAATATTTCCAATAGAATTAGCCGCGAGAGACTAAAGTTAGAACAAGGAGCTGCGGTAAAACGGCGCAACGTCCGTGATTGACAAACACGTTTGCCTCGCTTGTGCCAGAAAGATACCGCCGTGTGGCTGTGATGTTGTAAAAAGAAAGTTTAAACCGGGGAGGCTCGATCCCTGGAGATTTAGCGGCCCAAACCCCTGTAAGCTCCCAGCTTCAGTGGGGACCACTCAACGCGCTCACGCCTGCGAGACGCGACGGGACGAGACGAGACGGGGTCGCCCTCCCAATTGACATCACCGAAATCTTCCTACGAAAGTCCGCAAGAACCACCCAGCGTCAGTTTCGCGAACAAACCGCCATTTCACCATGGCGCCGAAATCGAGACCGCCCGAGAAGCAGCAGCAATCATTGACGAGCTTCTTCAAGCCCAAGACCGTCAATGGACTCGCCGCCGCATTCCAGAAGTCGCAGGCCGAGGCCAAGAACAGTCCGCCCAAGTCGCCGGAGAGCTCGCGCAAGAGGCCGCTAGAGGAGGACGCGGAAAAGGGGAACAATGGATCAGAAAATGCCAACAAGCGGTCAAGAAGCACTAATTCAGGGAAGAAGGATGTCACGGATGAGGGAAAGAGCTCGTTCTTCTCCAGCGCTGGCAAGGAAGCCGATCACGAGCCCAGGACGAAGGCATCTGCGTCTGGAAGTAGGACAGGACGATTCGTCTACAGCCAGGGCTCAGACGAGAATGATGAAGAAGACGATGACGACCCGCATACAAAGAAGCACAAGGAGGATCTCCACAAGAAGTTCGTGAGGAAATTGGGACATCCGGACAGCATGCTACGCCGGCGCCACCGGGAAGAAGAACAAGACGCTGGCGAGGGAGAAGAAGGCGAAGACGAGGATGAGGACGAAGCACCCCCGCCACCAAAAGCGAAGAAGGGCGGCGCCCGAGCGAGCAAGAAGCTCACGCCAATGGAGATACAATTCCTCGACATCAAGCGCAAGCACCTCGACACCGTCCTCATCGTCGAGGTCGGTTACAAGTTCAGATTCTTCGGCGAGGACGCACGCATCGCGGCCAAGGAGCTCAGCATCGTCTGCATCCCGGGCAAGTACCGCTATGACGAGCACCCCTCGGAGGCGCACTGGGACCGTTTTGCTTCCGCAAGCATTCCGGTCCATCGACTACCGGTCCACGCCAGGCGACTGGTTGCTGCGGGACACAAGGTCGGAGTCGTACGGCAGATCGAGACTGCAGCTCTGAAGAAGGCCGGCGACAACCGCAACGCGCCGTTCGTCCGCAAGTTGACCAACGTTTACACCAAGGGTACATACATTGACGAGAACGGAGAGCTGGAGACCTCTGGCGACGGAGGTGCTCCTTCAGGGGGCTACCTCTTGTGCATCACCGAATTGCCTACCAAGGGGCAAGGGACGGATGAGAAGGTGGAGGTCGGCATAGTAGCCGTGCAACCAACGACGGGAGACATCATCTACGACACATTCGAGGACGGCTTCATGCGGAGCGAGATCGAGACTCGATTGCTGCACATCTCACCCTGCGAGTTCGTCATCGTGGGCGACCTCACGAAGGGCTCCGATAAGCTCATCCAGCATCTTTCGGGAAGCAGCACAAACGTCTTCGGCGATCGAAGCCGCGTTGAGCGCGTCCCTCGTTCCAAGACCATGGCCGCCGAAGCGTACTCGCACGTCACGCAATTCTACGCCGACAAGCTGCAAGCTACCCCTGACGCGGCCGCCTCTGCTCTTCTGGAAAAGATCCTGCACCTCCCCGAGCCGGTTACGATCTGCCTCAGTGCCATGATCACGCACCTCCAGGAGTACGGCCTCGAGCACGTCTTCGACCTCACCAAGAACTTCACCAGCTTCTCGGCCCGCCAGCACATGCTCCTGAACGGAACAACCCTCGAATCACTCGAGGTCTACCGCAACGCCACTGACCACTCCGAGCGCGGTTCCCTCTTCTGGGCCCTCGACAAGACGACTACCCGCTTCGGCCAACGCCTGCTCCGTAAATGGGTCGGTCGTCCCCTCCTCGACGTCTCCCGCCTCGAGGCCCGCGTTGCCGCTGTCCAGGAGCTCCTGGACGAACAATCCTCGACAAAGGTAGACCGCCTCGAGACCCTCCTGTCCGGCATCAAGACGGACCTCGAGCGCAGCCTCATCCGCATCTACTACGGAAAGTGCACCCGCCCAGAACTCCTCTCCGTCCTCCAGACCCTGCAGCGCATCGCGATGCAATACTCGACCGTCAAATCCGCCGAGGAAACAGGCTTCACCTCCCCCCTCATCTCCTCCGCCGTCCTCTCCCTCCCCCAGATCCTCGATCTCGTCGTCTCCCACCTCGAAAAGATCAACCCCGAAGCGGCCCGCAAGGACGATAAGTACAACTTCTTCCGCGAGTCCGAGCAAACCGAGGACATTGAGGACCACAAAATGGGCATCGTCTCCGTCGAGCAATCTCTCGACGAGCACCGCGCCGAGGCCGCCGCATCCCTCAAGCGCAAGAAACCAGTCGACTACGTCACCGTCTCCGGCATCGAGTACCTCATCGAGGTCCTCAACACCGACCTCAAGTCCGTCCCGGCCTCCTGGATCAAGATCTCCGGCACCAAGAAGCTCTCCCGCTTCCACACCCCCACCGCCGTCCGCCTCATCCAGGAGCGCGACCAGCACCGCGAGGCCCTCGCCGCCGCCTGCGACGCCGCCTTCACCTCCCTCCTCCGCGACATCGCAGACGCCTACCAGCCCCTCCGCGACGCCGTCTCCTCCCTCGCCACCCTCGACTGCCTCCTCTCCCTCTCCCGCGTCGCCTCCCTCCCGGGCTACACCAAACCCGCCTTCCTCGCCGCCCCCGCCCAGCCCACGATCCAAATCGCCCAGGGCCGCCACCCGATCGCAGAACACACCCTCTCGGACCCCTACATCCCCTTCACCACCTCCCTCTCCTCGCCCTCCCCGCTCGCCCACCTCATCACCGGCCCCAACATGGGCGGCAAGTCGTCCTACGTCCGCGCCGTCGCCCTGCTCGTCCTCCTCGCCCAGATCGGCTCCTTCGTCCCCGCCGACGCCTTCACCCTCACCCTCGCCGACGCCATCCACGTCCGCATGGGCGCCCGCGACAACCTCGCCGCCGGCGAGTCCACCTTCATGGTCGAGGTCTCCGAGACGGCCCGCATCCTCCGCTCCGCCACCCCGCGCTCCCTCGTCATCCTCGACGAGCTCGGCAGGGGCACCTCCACCCACGATGGCGCCGCCATCGCCCACGCCGTCCTCGACCACGTCGTCCGCGAGAACAAGTGCCTGACCCTCTTCATCACGCACTACCAGAACCTGGCCCGCCTCGCCGACGGCATCGGGAACGGCCTCGTCAAGAACGTCCACATGCGCTTCACAGCCACACGGAGGGCCGGGGAAGACGGGAAGGAAGACGTCGACGATGGGGAGGACGAGGCCGGTGTCGACGAGGAGATTACGTTCCTGTACGAAGTCGGCGAGGGCGTTGCGCACCGCTCGTACGGATTGAACGTCGCTCGTCTCGCTCGCATTCCTCGGAGGGTCATCGAGGTCGCTGCGCAAAAGTCGCGTGAGATGGAGCAGGATGTACGGATACGGAGGTTGAGGGGCACTGCACGTCTTCTCTCGGATGTATTGGAAAGCAATCCAGATCAGCTTGACCACTTGGTTTCGAACATAGAGCAGCTGTAGCATCACTGTACAAAACACCCAAAAGATATGATAATGAATGGCTTCTATTACTCTAACAAGCTACCATTTTGCAGCATGACCTGGTCGAAATAACCACCTCGATGAGCCGAAACCGGGCTAAGAATAGTCCCCTGCATCCGAATCAAAATACTCAAGGATAAGTCCTAAAAGTCGGCGAGGCCTCGACGTCTCGCACTCTGTGCCAAAGAACCACCGTATATATGTTCCACCGATGTCAGTGGCCATCTATGTCTTCGAGACATGCCATCCCAATGATAGCCGTTCCAGTCCCAAAGATACCGTTGTTCCTGACGTCCTTGATCTATAAAACCACGAGAAGTCGGGCTCGGCTTCCCAGAGAAACTGGATGACTCGTGAAACGTGGAAGAGCATCCCTCGAACGCGTCTGCATGCCTCAGCATGTCGGTATACTCAAACAGCTGTTCTGGGTTAGAAAGATCTCAGGCCATGAGAAGGTGTGGTTAAAACTTACCCTTGAAAGGAAAAAGGAAAAACGAAAGAGAAAAACGGAGAATGATCCATGGCGCACTTGGGCGCCCTCGCAGCAATGTCGCCAACGACTCATCCATATCAGACACCATCTCTGAACATGCTCATGGCCTGGCTATGGTCATTGTCGGCGAAGGTGTTGGCTGCGATATTGAAAAAGTGGTTGCCGAAGAAAGGCTGTTGGTTCGAGTGACCATTGATGGGGTTGAATCCAGCGGTCGGGCCACGCGAGGCAAGGGGAAGCCAATGGTTGGGGTAGTCTTGCTGGTAGGCGATGTCGGGCGAGTGCGGCTGAGGGTAGTTGTTGAAGTTGTTCATGGTACCCATGGGAAGTCTTCTCTGATTCAAGTGGGTGTTTGGGCCACCAATGTAACTGTGGTTTCCAAGTCCCTGGTCCTGCAAGCCAAGGTTATTTTCATGTCCTGTGAAGTTTCGATACGAAAGCTGCTTGGCAGCAGGGGTAGGGGAGGCCAAGCTCATGCTCGAATTCGGATTCATCGCTTGGAGGGGAATGCGGTTGCGGAGATCGAATCTGCACAAGAGGGAACATTAATATACCGTATCAAAAGAGAGTTCTCGACCAAGGCCATACGCCGACCTAGCTTGCTGCATGTACTCGGGACGGGCTCTCATTTCTGCAAACAGGTCAGTATGAGAAGAAGGCTGGCTGGAACGTGCGACTTACGTCCTGCAGAACCATCGTGGAAGACATCCGACTCGGGGATGGTGAAGGAACGGGTGAAGTTGTTCATTTGCTCCGCAAACTCGGAGGTGTTCATCTCTGCATCAAAGCTGTCGACTTCGGCCTCGTCTTCGGAGTCAGCGTCGCCGCCGACATCAGCCGTCATATCGGCGACAAGGCTCGTGTCGGCACTGGGGGCAGTCTCGGACCCATGGTAACTGGCACCTTCGTTGCTGGCAACCTCGAACCTCTCCGACTGATACTCGTAGACGGGCTCAGGGGAGGGGCTGGGCTCGGGGGCCGCGACTTGCACCTTCAACTCCTTCTTGGCTCGTCCCCGTCTGGCGCGAGTAGTCTGCTTAGGGAGCTCATCATCCGACTCTGGCTCCGGCTTGACGGGACTGCCAAGATCTTCTTCCCGGGCGACGTTGTTACGCCTCTGGCGTCCCCGAGGCTTTTTGGCAGGCTGAGAAAGTAGTCAGTGCTTATCCATGTGTCATATCAGGCACAACGAGAAGAAATTGCATACCGGAGTACCCTCGACAGATGGTGCGTCGTAGACATCACGGGTTCTCTCGACCTCCAACGTGAGGTTGGCTACCAACTCCACCGAAGTCACGGCCTGAGAGTCGAGCTTCATCTGCTGGATAACAGAGGCGTCCTTGCGCTGGTTTCTCTTCTTCCTCTGTTCCGGGGTCGCAGCATCGAACAGACTCATGCCGGGCCAGACGATACCCTTGAGTCGCATAGCCTCCGAAATATACTCCGTGTTATCCGGAATACTTTCGGTGGGTGACATGACCGAGGTTTCGCCATGATCTCCGTAGAAAGTGATGTCCTGCTGGTGCGCGAAACTGCCATTCTTCTTCGCCTTAGACGGAGTCCAAGGAGCATCGCCGTCAATCTCGGTCTTGACCGATGCAAGGGTCTTCTTCTTCTTGAGGGGCTGCAAAAGTTAGCTCATCCGAAACGACCGAGGAAATCTGGGGTGTATGTGTACCTGGACCAGAGGCTGTCCGGCACGCTTGCCCCTCTCCTTTCCATCCTTTGCCGCCTTGAGACGCTCTGCCAGCAGCTGGTGAAGACCATTGGCATCGTACCACTTGTCGAAGTCTGTGATTGTCTGAAGAGCAGAGAAGTCGGCCAAAGAGGTAAGTCTCGTGGTGTTCAGGATGTGGAGATGTCCCTTGGAGCTCAGGTGGGTAAGAAGGTGGGAGACGTCCGAAAAGCGCGGGGTGCTGGGACAAACGCAGCAGAGAAGAGGGATTGGATTTCCGTCTGGATTCTTGGGTTCGGATTGCTTTCGCTGAGCGGGCTTGTAGGCCGGTCCCTTGCTGTCAGCCTTGGCGTTGGCTGGCTTGATCTTCTTCAATGGCTTCAAGACCTTCGCGTTCGCAGCCTTCGGTATCTTGGCCGACTTCAGCGTCTTGGGCGCCGGGACAGGGCTCTCGATGTCGGCCTCTGTGTCTTGGGCCGCAAAGGCCGCCATGTTCTGTCCATGGTTAGTAAGGTCAAGCAGAGTGCGTTTCTGGAAGCCAGTCGTGACTGACTCGATTCATCTCCAGATTTGAAGCGAGTGTGATGGAGAATGGAACCGATGTCCTGTCGTAACCAAAACGCAAAGCCAGAGGGCAGGAATTCCTCGATGTGGTGGAGTGAATCAAGGCAAAGAACGACTGGTGTTTCGAGGTCTCGAGAACACGGGAAAGGTAGATTCAAGCAAGGCAAGCAAATAGATGCCACCGAACTGAGCAGGGCATGTGGGAGGAGGAATGGGACGAGACAATGATTGTCGTTGGAAAGGGATGCAATCGGGGAATCCGACGAAAGAACGGATGACATGAAGTCGAATGACGTTGTAGTCTGGGAGGGACAGAAAACAGCTCTGGGGAAAGAGAGACTTACGGCCTGGGCAGCAAGAGCTGCTCGACGACGGGGCGCCATTCTGGAAAGAGTGATGCAGTAGACTATCCATAATAGCTACTTACGTCCCAATTTCCTGGGAAGTACCAGAGAGTGAGATCGGAGGAAAGGGAAAGAATGGACGACGAGTGATCCTGCTTGATAGCTGCCACGTATCGTCAGTATTTGGAACCAGATTCAAGATGAAGGAACGAAGCTTCGTGCGATGCAGGAAAGAACAGGAGAGAGCACCAAGAGCTCCAGACCAAGTCCAGTACGGGTAAACTGTCAGCTGACTGGTCGGGGACGACCCAGGGCAGCAGAGCCGACCTAGACATTGGACACTGTGCTGCCAGAGAGGGTAGGCACCCCAGCTTCCCGGGCTTCGCGCATTCCCATAAGGGAAGCAGTTGAACCCAGATGGCACCAGTATGTGAAGCTCCAGATGTCCCTCCTGCCCTTTCCATTCGCTCTCCACTGAATTCGAAGTAGACGAGAAGCCTCGTTCCTTCTCGGTTTGGGATGTTCCAACTCACAAGGAAGGCAGCGAGGAAGTTCTCGCTGTGGAATGAATGCCTCGGCTGAAGAATCTTTCGTCGGTTAGTCCTCGTACTCGGTGTTCGTCCGAAGGAAGTTTGGCGTACTTATGGATGAGGACTGATTCGTCCGCGAAAACTTGTCAAAAACTCCTGGGATTGGGCGCCTCGCTGGCGATTGTCGCTGATATATGCTGGATAAGATGCAAGGAATCAATTAGACCCTATTCAGAAGGGTCAGTATGAGTAGACCAAAATTGTCCTGGTGTTGACCAAAAAGATGGTGATGGTGGTAGAGAAGAAGAAGAAGAGAAGGAGAAGGGGAAGAGAGGGAGGAGGGCTCCAAGCCAAGGGAAGGAGAAGAGAAGCCAGTCGTGGCTGAGTCCACCACGATCTGAGTCTCTGCCCTTCTTAAAGCAAGAAGAATCTCACGATCTTCATTCACCTTCCTGAGCAAGGCGTTCAAGGCGGGTGCTATTCCCAGTGGCTCTCACCAAGTCAGGAGAATCAGCCCAGAAAGGCGAGAGCTACCTGACCAAGATCCAGAAGCACTTGAAAGTGCCCACAATGATGCAGGTGCCCTTTTGAGCTTGAGTTGAGGTCGTGTTGATTGGAAGATGTTCAAAGCAGTAGATGCTTTCACGCCCTTTTCAGATTCGAGGAGATAGCCCCTTGAAAACCTGGCAACACCTCCTTGATCTGGAGATCCATGGAGTCTGAGGACGAAGGCCAGTATAACCTCCCACACCGGGAGACAATACATGCACCCCTGAATCTCATTGCCAAAGCGCGGTACTCTTGGAAACCCATCCAAGAAGCACAGTAGAACGCTTCCTAGGTATCCAAATGTGCCAAAGACAGACTAACAAGAACCAAGAGAGAAATTGGCTACATGAAGACCCCTTGATGTGCTGTGGGAAAATGTGATTGACAAAACGATGAAAATACTGGGATGAAAGGCATGATTCTTCCGTCCAGATGGCTTTGGTTGACGATCATCCAAACAAGGCTGTAGAAGCCCGTCAATGGTAAAGACGAAGTTCAGTCTGTCATCTGAAGCCTACCACTTGGTGGCCCATATGATCGCGACCATCCAGATTAGACGGTCTTCAGTGCGATCCCATTCGAATTTCATCCCATCAAGACAGACAGCCGCCAGATGAAAGAAGGAGGGAAAAATGATTGAGACGAAAAATAGTAGAGAACCAGGCCCCAAAAGACCCATCACCACATACCTTGCTCCAAATCCAACACCAGGATCTTTTCTTCTGCAACTGCTTTGAGGGCCGGGAGAAGTAAGGAAGAACTTCTGCTTTGCGTGGGAATTTCGATTTGAACTGGAGGTGTAGAGGCGTTTGTGCGAGCGCGCAGCTGTCGAGCAAATCTGGTACAGGTCGGTAGGCGAGGTCAATCTTCAACAAGTGGCGATGACGAGGAACAAGGTCGTGACGAGGAACTTGGTGTTGTAACAAGGAAAAATAAAAGAACACTGCCTCTTTCAACAGGGAGTTTGCTGAAGAGCAGTGGTGGATGGGAGAGAGGGAGGGAGGGAGAAATACCCAAGTGAGGCCTTGGGTGGGAAGAAAAAGAGTGTGAGGGATGGTTAGAGGAGGAGGAGGTTTGTTGTTGTGGTGTTGAGGGGCAGAGGCAGCGTGACGCGCTAGGTTGACCTGTAGACCGGTCTTCGAACCACCACCACCACCACCACCACCACCACCACCTCAGGGCCCAGGCACGTGACCCAGTTCGAGATGGTGTTTTATGCACCAATCCTGCTCACGACTGTTGTCCGTCAAGGTTCTTACAAGCAGCTGGTTGATCTTCTTTGGGGGTATTAGCCTGTGTTTCTTTGGGCTTGTAGGTAAGGTCGAAAGGGCCGCACAGGGTCTTTTACTCTTTTGACCATTGACGACAACAATCGCCCCCCACACACCTGGGGAAGATGAAAAAGAAAATAAAAAAGACGATGGAACCAGAAGAATAAGGTAGAAGAGTCTGCTGGGCTTCAGCTAATATTTCCCCGAGGGCTAAGGTGGTGGTAGTTTGCCGACGTGGAAAAGATGGGCAGAAACAACCATCACGAAGCAACAATGCCGATTTACTATACCCTCTCGTTACGTGTAGAGTATCCAACGAGTAACATGGTCCACGATATCAATAAGCGTAGCTAGCTGTTGTTGTTCTTCAGCCCGAGGCGTAAGGGGATCATAGTCTGTTGGCATGGAGAAGGGCAAAGCAACACCCACTTACGAAGCATCAATCCCCAATACAACACACCCTCCCATCACGACGTAGAATAGCGAGCAATGTGGTCCACGATGACAATGATTCTATGAGGTATCATTAAGATGTATTTTAGAATTGTATCTGACCTTGCTGGAAAGGCCGCAGCCGTATCTGAGTATGTCTGAAGGCTAGCACAGGGCAAAGCGCAGATGGTAAAACGCAGCCCATGAAAAAGCAAACACTTTCGCTCTTCTCTCGCCTTGTATCCTTGCTACCATTGAGATTGGAATTAGCAGGTTATTAGATGGCAAGAGGTAAGGAAGCCGCGGCTAGCGACGCCAATGGCACGACGGGTATCCCGAGGTCCGTCACCGACATCATCACTTTCCCAGCGCCTTCTTGGTCACCGACCTGGGCATGCAGTACACCGGATCAACCTCCACCATTCCCGGGTATCCAAGCAAGCTAAGTCCTGTCAGCCCGAACAACGTGTGCCATACGTCCACCATGTTCCCAGGCCGGTCCGAGATGCCGCCGAGTTCCGTGTCCTGGCATTTCAAGATGAAGGTGATGAGCTTCTGCCGGTCGATCCAATGCGTACGGTCGATGATGCTCAGGCTGCTCAGCACCCACCAGCTGTAGCACACATCTTCGTCTTTCTCGGGACGTCCATTGAGACCGCCAGCAGCCACTTGTCTCTCGCTCAACCATCGGCCAAGCTTGTCCTTCTCCACGAGGTCCAGCCGGCCAGCAATGGACAGAGCCGCGAGGCAAGTGAAGATCTGACCCGAGTGCGACTCAGCACCGGGACTCACACCGTAGCCGCCGTCGAAGTTGGTGCAAGCAGCGATGTGCGTAACAGCCTTCTCAACATCCACCAGATCAAGCAGTCCGAGAAGCGACAGGGCATTCAGCGCGCCGTACAGGAAGCGGGTGTCTTCCTCACCCCACTCATCACCAGCAAACGTTCCGCTCTCGCGGTTCTGAAGATTTGCGATAACTACCAAGATGTCAGTCTCATGAGAGGAACGTTGGGAGCCGGCATGCAACTTACACTTGCCTACTTGCGCCTTCCCCTTGCCGCGGGCCTCCAGCTCATCCAAGGCGTCGATCATGACGAGGATCTGTACAGCACTAACTGTATACAGCATGTGAGCGTCGTGGCCGGGCGCGGCCCCGAAGCCTCCGCTCTCGTGCCGGCACGAGAGGACGAAGTCTATCGTCTCGGCGCGGGGAAGCGCATCAGGATGGCCGAGCAGGTGAAGCGCAGTTAGGCCCCAGTAGAGACCATTGAGGCGAAGGTGCTCCGTCAGCCAGTAGTCGTACTCGTCTTTGCGGGTATCTAGGCTTTGGATGTACTTCACATGAGCCGCCGTTGCGAGCTTGAGCTCGTCTGGTAGGTTCTCGAACTGGGCCGCCATGGCTGTATCCTCTCGCTCTCCGAGATTTTGCGGTCAGAGGGTTTGGAAGCGTGGCGGTCAGGGAATCGAGAGCTTGTTTGAGAGTGGGAGTGAGCAAAAATTTTGAAGCTCCACGCACGCGAGGAAAGATGAGGTCGTGTTCGCTTAGGTAATTTCATCGGTTGAATCCCGGAACGGCAGGTTCCGCCGTCTGCCGACGCAGCGTCGGCCGGGGTCCCGTCCAGGGCCCGTTCAATTCGTCAGGAGCCACCCACGTTTTCCGAGATCGTTGAAAGAGGATGCGACGTTGAATTCTCCGAAAACCTTGGTGATCAGGTCGCGACTTAGAGGTCTTGTGCTACATCACCGCCTCGCAACTTCTGGATGCGTACGAGACTTACTATCCGGATCCGATCTTGGCTGACTGAGGCCGTGTCTGTTCACCGCAACTGTTGACGGTCAACGGACTTGTCAAGCCGATGTTGCTTACTGACGCCTCAACGTCTAGCAGAGCCTCTTTCTCCAACACTATTGGCCGCCAGCTTCGCTCGCTCGGACTTCGGACCAGCCGCCAATCGTTGAGCGAACGGATCTAGAGCCTGCGGAAAGAGCACCAGGTGACTGATAGAACGGGACAGGCACAGCTTGGCCATGCGACTACGGGAAACCGCGCTTCGCGCCATCCCCGAATCAACGAGGCATGCATGAGAGATGGGCAAATCGCCTGACGCCATTCCTCCGATGAGAGGTGACAGATTGGACGATGCACCGTGATCTCGACTTTTCCAGATGTCGGTCCTCTTATCCGGCTGGTCCCTGAGTCTCCGGCCCTGTTTCTTGCTGCTCGCTCCGTCGGCACCTTGTCCGGAGACGGACGAGTCGAGATGCGGCGGGGACCATATGCTCGGGTCTGCGAGCAGGCGACTTTTTGTTCTCGCAGCAGATGGGTACGGCTGGCATCAAGATGATGAAGGGCCATCTGGACCTTGGAGATCGACGACAGGGAACGATAGACTATGGTGCCTCCCCCGTGTCCATGATTCGGAGGTTACGCAAGACCGTTGGCCTGGTCTTACCATGCTCGAATGCCGTCACTAAAATCTGGAGGCTACTCGGGCGCATGATTTAAAAAACTACTTCAGGAGACGGCAACTGACAGAAGATGCCGCAACAGGCTTCATCCTGACGATAACCTCATGCCCAGGTGCGAACTATGACATATCGGGCACTCTTTTTGAGATGGCGTTGGCTTATGCTGCCTATTACAGCGAAGTGGGAGCTTCTTGGCCCCTATCTGCGCATCTGGACTCTAAAAGATGAAGCCGCAGCTTTGGCACAGGCCATACCCATGATTGACGGCGGGAAATAGTCCAGCAAGATGACGGAGAAGCCACGCTGCCATGTGCGCGTACCATTCTTGTTGGCCTGGGTCCTTCCCGTCTCGCCTTTCTCGGCACCATCGAAGGTGAAGATACAATGCAGCCAGTGTGCCAGCGATCAATCGCACCTTATCCACCTCCCCGGGCTTGGCCATTGTTTTTCGAGGAAACACTACCGAGTTTCAGAGTCAGTGGGTATGTTCCTGAACTAAGCCATTTTAAGCCTTGCTGTCACTCGTAGGGTGCTCGGCCCTGTTGGAATTTCGATGAGATCGTCTACGGCTCAGAATTGACGCAGCCTGTGAGTGAGGAATGACACTGTAATTATTCCCGCAGACTTTGAGAACAGGAACAATCGCTCTTCGCTCCATCACCGGAACCAAGGGAGGCCATGGTGAGGAAACATGCCGTGTCAGGGAAGAAAACCCGTCCATTTGGAGGAGCTAGAGGACAGACAAGTCCTCCTTCGTAGCTATTGGATCCCCACTCGATAGTCCCGGATCGGATGCCGGTCGTGTTAGTACCGCAAACGGCCGTCCATTGTTCTCTCCGCGATGAAGTTGGCCCGGGCTTCCTTATCGTAACGACGACATGCCGGGTGCGCAAATGGCGTGAATTCCACCAGTTGCATTTCGGGGGTTTGGTCTACGTACAGCGGTGCAGAGAGCTCCGCGCTTCCGTGTGTGGTTGATGTGCAGAGTAGTACGCGCTGTAGTGTCACTCGTATGGAGGTAGCCCAGAATATGTTCCGCGGTGAGGGATGCGATTTCATACTTTCCACTGTGTCGGCTTCGGTCCTGTTGGCTTTGCCGTGAACATGACAGCCGACGTGAGGATAAAACAGACAATGTCCATTGCCGGAGGCAACGGAAACGCATACGTTGAGGAAAGAACTAGATGACGATATTGGTCTCGTGTCCTTTCCATCCTGGCCGCGCCGGAAGGATGACGAGAGATTGCGGCATCGATATCGGCAGAGTTTGCCATGTCTTTTGCGCCGTGATCCATCGTCTCGTCCTATCCTAAACTTTGCCCAAGAATAAGTCTCGATGTCAAAGTGTGCGTGCACGTTGCCGGCACGATTGCGAAGCAAGGCTGGTACTGGCACGTTGCAGCGACGGCAGGCTGTCGCCGTCAATCCTGAGCGAAAGTCTGGCAGGTTGGCTAGTTGGCTGGTTTGTCCTCAACGACGCATAGCATGGTGATGTGCTAGAAGACCTCTCGTGCCCGTGCATTGCAGAAGACCGTGCAGTAGCGTGACTCCTTTCCGCCAGACCAGCAGCCAGTCACCAGGTCAAGTCCAACGAGTCGAGCCGAGCCCGCCGTTATTAGAAGTCTTCCAGGTGCTCTGGAAGGGTCTGAACGTGCAGCGAGTGCCGAAGAGAAAGTTGCTGCGTTGAACTTGCGGACGAGCGCGAGATTTGTCACATCATGCCAGATCTGTTCGTTTCTCCGTCTTCCGTCTCCGCCAACTGTCTCGTCTTGTCGGTGTTCTGGCCACGTTGTGTTCCATATCGTCGCCCCTTCATTCCCCCGGAGAAAAGGGGCTTGGTATTGTTGGTATCAACTGAGTGTGTTGCAACTGCCATGGCTGGGAACGGAAATGCCGTCAATACAGCACAAAGTTTATGCCCGAGCGAGGGTATCCACTGACGGCCTCAATATCGAGTTCTCAATGCTTTGTGAAGATTGATAGGTAGCAGTGCCCAACGACGGAGGAGCAGAAGATTCCGGAGCCAAGTGGGCTGTGAGATGAGGTAATGATCCGATTAAAGCTCCCGTGACCCCTGGCAAGGGAGAATTCCCGAATGCCTTACATGGCTATCCATAGAAACGTTTGTGTTTCAGAAGTCTGGTTCGGCGGGCAGCCCTGTAGAATTGAGACGAGGCATCATTTCTCGCCTTGGCACAGGGCATTGTGATAGAGCAACGGAACGTCCTGTTCATCAAAGTGATGAAAGGTCATCAAAGAGAACCCAGCAACGTTGCCGCCGCAATCAAAGCGAGCGAGGCCAACGCGTGTCCAGGGTACGCGTGCTGCCCTGCGTTGCCGTTGCGGTTACGGTTGCGGTTGACCATGGCATCGCCGAGTTCTGAGTCCGGGGCGTCTTTGGTGCTGGTTGCGAATACGAACAGGGTCAAAGAGAGAGGTAGAAAAAGCGTTGACAGTTTTCTGGCGTTTGGGCAGCAGGGCCGAGGAGGGCGTCGTTTATGAATAGGCTGGTTGTCATACTTGATATGGACTTGGAAGCTAAGTCGACTAACGACAAGTTCCTGTAACTTTTGGAACCGAGACGGACTCTAGGGTCGTTCTTTGCATACACGGGTCGTCAATAGGTCGAGCAACGCCAATGTCAAACAGACGTGCGCAGCGCAATCGCTACCGGCCCTGATCTGTGCGCGTCCGACACAGATGGCCGGACCGTTGGTCTAATTCAGGTCGGTCAGCACATCAAAGCTGCTAGACCGCAAGCAGCAGATGTTGGGGGATTCGGAGGCCGTTTGAGGCGATTTGAGGCGTGAGGAAGGCGAGGCGGGAGGATGGCATGCTCACAGGTGTGACTGCGAAGGGGAAAATACGGCCGATGCTGGGTAACAAGCTGACGTGTGCTGGCTGAGATGCTATTCATGGCATCTGGTGTGCTGTAGTGTAGGACGGACGAAGAGAAGTTAGGTTGTTGGAAGCATGGAATCCATAGAATCCGTATCATGGCTTATTGGAGCCGGACAAGAAGGAGCCCACCTCAGGTCATTCAACACAGCCCGGGGCCGCTAAGCCTGAGATGCCCCACAGCTTACGTTAGCGTCATTCGAAGCCTGCCCAGGTAAGGTAGGTGCCCCAAGTGAAGTCGGTTGAAGGCAGTCGCGATCTCTGCCCAATGTTCCCACCCAGCACGTACCTGATTCACACCAGTGAGACCCCTCCACTCCCTCCTGTCAGTCCACGTCCAGTGTCATGGACTCACATTTTATGCTGCAGCCTGCAGGTGAGTGAGGTGGGCAGGGCCGCAAGATACGTACCTGGCGAGTCTCAGATCCGCACCCATATTACCCGCCCAGCTAACGCCCTTCAAGCCTTCCATCTTCCCCTCCGCAAAGTGTCGTCGTCCACCAACATCGGCACCACCCTCAGCCGCCTGCCGCCTCCTCCACTCTTTTCTGCTGCCCGCTCTGAGGGGCTCTCTGAGGGGCTCCAGTGTCGCTGCAGGGCATGTACCTGAACCTTGCATATCGCAGCCACGGCCATTGGTTCTCTGGTACAGAGTACGGATACGGGCAACACGCAAAGACATGACACCGCGACCAGATCTACAGCAGCATCACTGGCATTGAGCGGTGGTACGCGGGCAATTCTAGCAAGTGCTGGACTCCCTTCTCTCGCTCCCTTTCCTTCTCTTTCTTCTCTGAGCAATGATTTTTGCCTGGTCATCATCTTCCACCCCGGCAAATCCCTCCATATCAACAATCACCAACCAAACACTCGATCCATCCGTCATTTTGGACCATTTCCAGCCACTTCGTACGTGGAAGCACAAGGAGGGAATAACCCAGAAGAGTACGCCAAAAGGCCGGTCCTTGGAGCCTAAAACCCCATCACCAATTCTCATAGTTACATCAGACTCCCTGGCGCTTCGCTTCCTTCACGGACTACCTTACCTACAGTCCACATCTACTACCTCCTTACCAACAACAGTCTTTGCTGGCCTCTTACTGCTGTTACCTTCGCCCTCATTTCTCATCTCTTACCTCGTCTTACCCTCTAACTAGTTACACTTCTGTTCTTTATTTCTTCCTTTTTACCTGCTCTCATCACCCACACCCTTATCCAGGAGAGACCATCTCATCTTTTACTCATCACTCACTCATTTACCTTTGTTCACACACACCCTACGCAGTACATCCACTGCACAGGACAGGCCCAAGGCCTCATACCCCCCTTTTTATATCCCCGACAGATGCGTGATCCGTCCGTCCCCATCCCAGTGCACACACCGAAACAGCTACAACTGGCCCTCCTGCGGCAGACAGCGAATCAGGACTGGGACCGTTGCTGGGCTTGCCCGTCCGTCCCCCTTCACATCCCATCCTGATCTGCGTTCTGACTTGCCCTGTGGCCTGTGTTTCTGTTGCTGCCACTGAGAGCAAGAAGGACTTTGGGGGCCGTGGATTTATGACATCCTGCTTTCTTGCTGCCGCCATACAGCTACATACTACAGCCTGGAGAGCCTGGCCTGCCGGTACCTTGCATTGCCTTCAATCTCTCTGCCTTAGCTGGCACACCTCATCTCAAGACTGGAGGTCCCTTACCTCGGATTCAAACGGTACAGATTCCCCTACCTGGACTCTTGCTGCTGGCTTTCGACCGTGCCTCGCTCAGAGAAGCAGCTCCTGGTCCTCCTTTTTGGCGCTCTCACTGCCGCCCGTCACATCCGCCTACCTTACCTCGCCTACCTTACCTTACGCATACGCCGCCTTGTGTCGCCTCCAGTGTCCTTGACCGGGCCCCCAAAACTGCTATTTTACTCAGCTGTCCGCCCGAGGCACATTAATCTCCTGCCATGGGTCGCAAGCATGCACCGCAGCCGCTGACGCTGTCTGAATCTCAACCCCCCGACCAGCAGCAGGAAAACGTTCCGCGCTCTGCTGAAACCCTCGCCTCTGCCGTTCCTCCAAGCGCTGGCTCCAAATCGCAGTCTTCTCCCAGATCTCCGCGCTCTCCCTTTAGGTTCACTCCGAGAAGACCTAGCTCCAGTCGCAAACAGTCTCTGCAGCTGACTGACGAACGTCGAAACTTTGACGACGACGGCGACGAATTTCAGCAGTATCCCCCAATCTCATCTGCACTGCACCGCGCGTCCGAAGATACGCCCCCTCGCCAGCATCACCAACATAACCCCATCAGCCCCGGTTCTCAGCACCGCCTCGACCATCCCTCCCCGGGCAGCTCGAGCAGCAAGCCATCCAAGGGCGGCTTCTTTTTCAATTTCGCAAAGGCCTCCAACAAGTCGTCCCATTCACCCGCCTCGTCACCCTCGCCATCCCACCACCACCACCACCAGAATCAACCGCAACCACCAACGCGCCAGAACAACCTCCAGAACCCGATCCAGAACCCTGACTCGAGAGGCGAAACTATGTCGAGGGGTCCCGACAGTGCTCCCATGAGCACCCAACCCACCCAACCTTCAGGTACGAGGATAACTTTCCTTCTTGAGACCGCAGTGTCCCACTGCCTGTGCTGCCGGGGCCCACCACCTGATCCATCCCCCGTTTCGCCTATCGTGAGACCATTTCTTCAGCCGCTGACCCGTCTGCCATTTTATCAGCGGATGCATCCTATGCTGGAGACGCCGTCCAAAAACCCGCACCCACTCTGCCGTCCGCGTCCGACGTCTCAATAGCCTCCGCTGCCGACTACGACCCTTCCGCCGCACAATCTTCCTCCAAGAAGTCCAAGTCGAAGCCATTCGGTCTCCTCAGCCGCAACAAGTCGCTCCGCGACAAGGACCGCGACAAGGACGGCTCGAGTTCCAGGGACAAGCAACCCAGCCCCGTACCTATAACGATCAGCGAACCCGAGCCATCGCATATTGCCTCCGACCCGAACCCGCGCAAGGCGTCGGCACCCGCACCCGCATCCGACAGGTCCATCAAGGAGATGGTGAATTCTACGGTCCGAAACCGTTCAGAAGATCGCGGGTCGCCACGAGACATGGCCAGCAAGGAAAGCCACAAGGAGAGGGGGAACAAGGAGAGCCAAAGAGAAAAGGACCATCATCCCCGGCAAAATTCGTCGTCGCAAAACGGCGGCTTTTTCGGTGGCCTGAAGAGTGGCAGAGACATGATCAGCAATCGCCTATTCGGAAAGGGCGGACGCAGTGGCAGCACGACAGAGAGGGAACCCGTCATCGACGACGAGCACTACGTGCTCAAGACAATCAACCTACCTCTGGTCGAGCAGACACGTCGCACACGCATCTCGAAGCGTTTGGAGGATTCGAGAGACAAGACCGAGTTCTGGATGCCAGCGTTCCCATGGCGCGCAATTGACTACTTGAATTACAAGGGTTGTGATGTTGAGGGTTTGTATCGTGTGCCAGGCAGTGGTCCCCAGATCAAGAAGTGGCAGAGAAGATTCGACGAAGGTTTGATATCCCCACTACCGACGCCGCAATGGTCGACTAACCACCATTCAGAGTACGATGTGAACCTCTTCGAGCAGCCCGACTTGTACGATATCAACATCATCGGCTCCATGTTGAAAGCTTGGCTGCGAGAACTGCCAGACGAGTTGTTCCCCAAAGAGGCGCAGGAGCGTGTGGCGAGGGAATGTGTCGGCTACGAGACGGTCCCTCCGCTGCTGGTCGAGGAGCTCTCCAACCTATCGCCGTTCAACTACTATCTGCTTTTCGCCATTACTTGTCACCTTAGCCTGCTCTTGGCACATTCCGACAAGAACAAGATGGACTTCAGAAATCTTTGCATTTGCTTCCAGCCATGCATGAAGATCGATGCCTTTTGCTTCAGATTCTTGGTATGCGACTGGCGAGACTGCTGGAAGGGTTGCAAGAACGAGGCGAAGTACATTGAGCAGGAGTATCAGCTTTTCGACCAGCCACCTCCGAAGGGCTTGTCAGAGCCGCGTAAGCCGTCAAAGGAGACAACAATACAGGAGGGCACAGTTCCAGAGGAGCCTTCCATTACCATTGAGAGAGCAGGCTCGTCGTCGGACAACAGCAGCAAGCATTCCAACGCGAGTACTGAGCAACCCACCAAAGACCGCAGGCTAAAAAAAAAGCCCCTCCAACTCTCTGAGTCCAACGGCAGCGTCGCAACCAACACGACGGCGTCGACAAACTTGACGATCGACAGCGGCCGTGAGCCAAGAGGTTCGAATGACTTACGACCTCTGTCACCCATCAAGCCTCTTTCGCCGCTTGGCTTCTAAACCAAGACGTTGGAGATTAACAATACTTCTTTCCACTTCGAATACCCAGGCGTAGCCCGAGCGCCGGCGGCATTCACATCATTGCTACACCAGTGACGACGACATTACGCCGTTAACGACTTTCGTTTTCTCTTTCGAGCGCTTCCGACCTATGGATCATTCAAAAGCAGTTCCGCGCTGGCGGTCACGCCTCACTGACGGACTGCCTGGAGAGACCGGGTCTCGCTTCGTTTGCGACACAGCATCGTGCTATTTGGTATACCCCAGGGCATCGAATCGTATCACAAAAGCCGTTGATTTTACTCCTTCAGGAAACTGTCCGTTGGTCGATTTTTTGCATCAACGAGCAGAGTCCTCGCGTCCGGGCTGCCACATGGAGCAGTTGCGCTATTGGCAGCCCAGACTTGGGTACCTAATTTTCTTCTTTGCGCTCTTGTGAGGTGCTACGAATCTAGCGATGTTTGGTCTTTGGTAGCATAGCAGGCAGGGGTGAGCGAGGAGCATCCACGAATGCTGGTTAAAGGGGATATGGACACAGCTCACGATAAATATGAGGAAGGGGACGGTGGGATCTGTGTACAGTATGACGAGTTTTGTATGTAACAAGGGGACGACGAGTGCGGCGAGCGAAGTCCGCAGTGGAAATGAAAACCACCCATTCACAACCAAAATTCAAAATCGATGTTGTCAGAGCCACAAGTGCGGCCCCTGAAGCCGTTCCATTCCTTTTGAGAATCCGACGCCCAAGCATAGAGACTGGATATGTATAACCACCGTAAAAAAAACGCCGTACCATGCCGAACCTGAAGCATTACACAACCTGGGTCTCGATCCGATCCACTCCGCTCTACCGCTTGCCACCCGCCTCGCGCTGGTTCTTCCTCATCTTCCTCTCGTTGCGCTTGATCCTCTCCTTTCTTTCCCTGCGCTTGTCGCCCTGGATCGTCGTCCCCTCGGCGCGGTTCATCTCCTTGACGGGGTCGACCTCCGTCACCCAGTCGTCCTCGCCCTTCTTGTTCATGCCCTTGTATCCCCACTTGCGCTTCCACTCCTTGGTGTCCTCGTCGAAGACCAGGTTCTTGCGCTGCTCGCGCGTCTTGGGCTTGATGCCGCGCTTGGCCGCGAACCGCTCCCACTTGGTCGGCTCCTTGGCCTTGGGGACCGGCTTCTCGCGCGGCAGCTCCGTCGAGGGCTCCGGGAGCGTCAGGAGGACGCCGTCGGAGCTGCTCTGCAGCGGGCAGGTCGTCAGGAGCTGGTTGATGAGGGCCTGGGCGCCGTCGCGCGCCGTCGCGGCCAGGGACTCCTCGATCGCGGACTTGTCGAGCTCGAGGGGGTTGGGGTCGTTGGCCAGCAGCAGGCCGAGGTCGAAGTTGTACGGCGTGGGCTTGTTGACTGCCACGGGCAGCTTGGGGCGCGAAATCGGAAGCGCCATTGCGTGTGAAGATATCTCGCGAGTTCGTGGTTTTGTTTATGAAAGGTTTGTGTTGTGGCGGCGGCTCGAACCGTTGTAAGTGTAGAGAGTTGGTGGTCGGCTTACAGCAGTATCGCAACGGGCCCAGCAGGTGGGATATCCAGAACTTTTTTTTCTGCTGGAAATTTTGGCGGCGCCCGATAAGCATTCGGATCAACTACCCCCGCAACGCCGGTTAGCCGCACGGCCAATCAGAATCCCAATTGGCTAAGCTGGCCTGCATGGCAGATGGCAGGGGGCGTGTGTCTAACATTTTGAGAATTAAGAAGTTTTTGGAGCTCGGGACAGACATATCGCACGACGACGACCTACCCAAGGGCGACTCGACGAGCTGCCTCGGACGGAACAAACCCAAACGTCCTAATCCGAATGGCCTCATAACACACGACACATCGACATCAAAATCCAGCAGACGCAACCCCGGGCCCGCCCCCCTCCCGCCGACCACCGAAGACACAATGGCCTCCGCCAACTGCGCGCGGTGCCTCACGAGGCCCACGACGGCCGCCGTCCCCCGGATATCGCAACGCATCGTCCCCGTCATCACCTCCTACGCCCCCCTCGCCGCCGTCACGGCCTTCCCGTCCGGCACCGCACCGTTCTCGACCTCCCCCGCCCACGCCGTCAACAGCGCCCCCGCCCGCAGGGTGCAGTACTGGGGAAAGCACATCCGTCGCGGCAAGATCAACCAGAACGCGAAGAAGAAGCGGGACGGCCCCCGCGTGAGGAAGCCCGCGCCGGGAGAGCGTAAGGCGTTCCGCAAGCGCATCACGCTGAGCAACAACAATGCGCTCCTCGTCGAGGGCCTGCAGCCCGTCGCCGGCGAGACGCTGGCCTCGGAGGCGGCCAAGGGAACCATGGTCGGCCTGCCGGACAAGCTCGTCGACCAGCTCCGCGCCCTCGAGGCGTTCAAGACGACGCAGTGCTGGAGCCTCTTCAGGAAACCGCACATGCTCGTGAGGGAGGAGACGGTGAAGCTCGCGAAGAGGCTCGACGGCGCCGTCAAGGAGAGGCAGACGTTGAGGATGATTCTGACGGGTGACAAGATCGCGGGTAAGAGCATGTTGCTGTTGCAGGCCATGACTCACTCTCTGTTGAACAACTGGGTTGTCATCAACATTCCCGAAGGTATGCGTACTCGATCTATATGAGTATCAAAGACACCACTAACAAATTCTCCAGCCCAGGATCTCACCAACGCCAACACCGACTACTCCCCCATCCCCAAGTCCAACCCCCTCCAGTTCACCCAGCCGACCTATTGCTTCGATCTCCTCCAGCACATCCTCAAGGCCAACGGCAACGTCCTGAAGCAGCACAAGGTCACCAAGAAGTACCCCGAGCTCCTTCACGTCCCCGAGGACGGCACCCTCTACGACATCGCCAACTCGGCCAAGGAGCCCGACTTCGCCTGGGCCGCCTTCCAGGCCCTCTGGTCCGAGCTGACCACCAACCCCGGCGGCCCCCCCGTCCTCCTCACCCTCGACGGCCTCGCCCACATCATGCGCATCTCCGCCTACCGCAGCCCCTCCTTCGAGCTCGTCCACGCCCACGACCTCGCCCTCGTCCGCCTCTTCGTCGACGCCCTCAGCGGCAAGACCCCGCTCGCCAACGGCGGCGCCGTCATCGCCGCCACCAGCCGCAGCAACGCGCCCCGCTGCCCCTCCATGGAGCTCGCCCTCGCGCAGACCGCCGCCGCCGCCGCCGACCTGCACGTCCCCACCCCGGACCCCTACAAGAAGGGCTACGACGACCGCGTCCACGAGGCCGTCCGCAACGTCGAGACGTTCGACGTCAAGGGCGTCACCCGCGAGGACGCCCGCGCCGTGATGGAGTACTGGGCCGCCAGCGGTATGCTGCGCGCGCGCGTCGACGCGGGTACCGTTTCGGAGAAGTGGACTCTTGCCGGTGGTGGTATCCTGGGTGAGCTGGAGCGGGCGAGCTTGCTCAACTCGCGTGTCTTGCAGTAGAGGAGGAGACTGAGGGGGTCGGGTGTGGAGGAAGTGTATGCATGTACTAGTGTACCAAGATGTCGGCATTTAGAAGGGGTTTAAAAAAAGAACACCTTTTGTACTATACTACTACAATGATCCAAAGTCATGGGAATTTCCAATCTACGTGGCGGGCATCGATGCTGTGAATACGTCACTCGAGGTCTTCAGGGCACTGAGTCTGACGGTTTTGGAAGTTCATTATCTGCTTCGTCAGATCGGTCGAGAGAAGTCTACTGCTACACCACTGCTCACTCCATCTGTCAACACACCCTTGATAACCCAACAACGCCAATGCCTGAGGCTTTCTTTTCGTAAAGCCGTATATGGAGAATAACATTTCTTTTCAAGAACACACTACGCAACCCCGACAAACCTATCCTCCAACTACACCTATTCGCGGTCTGCGTTGGAGGTGATGAAGACGAGCCTCGTACCGTTGCCGGCCGTTTGCCAGACCTGTTTGATACTTGGTTAGCCACTGCTCCAGACGAATTGTGAATTAATGATGGAAGACTTACATCAAGCTCGTTGTACTCCTCCAGGGCAGCCAGCCACTGGTCCTCGGTGAAGCCCTTGGCGATGACACGCTCCTTGACCTTGCGGAGGGAGAGCTCGACGCCGAGCTCCTCGTCCTCGTCCTCGGCGTCGTCGGCGCGGCAGGCACCGCTGTCGGCGAGGGTCTTGACGAGGTTGTAGATCCTGCTGCTGGCGTTGAGGCGCGTGCGCCCGGAGTTGCTCTGCTCGGCGACCAGGCTCTCCTTGGAGGCCTCGATGAGGCGGAGGGCCTCGTCGACGTCGTCGTGGGTGACCTCGTTGCTGAAGCGCAGACGGGCGAGGGCCTGGGCGAGACGGACGATGCCGAGGAGGGTACGGGCGGTGGTGTGGGAGAACTGCTCGCCCTTCTTCTCGGCGCGGCGCTGCTGCTCGCGGATGCGGACGTACGTCTTGGTGAGGTACTCGGAGACGGCGGCGGGGACGGTGGGGCGGTATGTGCGGGCCTGGGCGACGTAGGAGCGGACCTCGTGCGGTGAGAAGACGACGGAGTCGGTGCCGATGTCCGGGTGGCGCTTGTGCATGTGAACGTAGGTGACGTGCTTGGCGAGCTGAGCGTCGGTCTCGCGGCTGGGGGTATCGAGGAGGAGGAACATGATGTCGAAACGGGAGAGAAGGGCGGCGGGGAGGTTGATGTTCTCAACCGGGGAGATGCGGGGGTTGTAGCGGCCGTAGATAGGGTTAGCGGCGGCGAGGATGGAGGTACGGGCGTTGAGGGTGGTGGAGATTCCGGCCTTGGAGATGGAGATGGTCTGCTGTTCCATGACCTCGTGGATAGCTGTGCGGTCGTTGTCGTCCATCTTGTCGAATTCATCGATACAGCAGATACCATTGTCGGCAAGGACGAGGGCGCCTCCTTCGAGGACCATTTCGTCGGTGACAGGGTCACGCATAACGGCAGCGGTCAGACCAACACCACTGGAACCACGTCCGGAAGTGTAAACGCCACGAGGAGCGACCTTCGAGATATACTTGAGCAGCTGGGACTTGGCCACACCAGGGTCACCCATAAGGCAAACGTTGATGTCACCACGAATCTTCATGCCGTCACCGACCTGCTTGTGAACACCACCAATGAGAAGGAGGAGGAGGGCCTTCTTGACGTCGAGGTGACCGTAAATCTCAGGCGCAATAGACTTGGCGAGGAGCTCGTAGACTTGACCGGATTGTCTGTACTGGTCGATGCGGCGAACCAGACTGGGGTCGACAATCATCTCAGAGTAAGCCTTCTTGTGCTGAACGATGTAGTGCGCCTCAAGGTAGGTGTCTGTCAGGAGACCGGCCTTCATGGCCTTGAAACCCGTGTAAGGAGTAGGGAGGAAGATGCCGGAGATGTCGACAACGTCGCCGGGGTTGATCTTGCGCACTGACGTGCCGTAGCAAAGGATAGTCAAAGTGCGAGGAATCTGACCGATGGGAACCTGCTCAGCAAGCTCCTGTACCTTAACCTCCTGGAACGGCAAGAACTTGGAAGCTCTTGAAGAGGGGTGGAGCTGGCCCTTGGCCTGATTCCTCTTGCAATCTTCGGATGGGCATGCGCTCAAGGGGCCGTAAGACTTGTCGTTGACAGGCTGGAAAATTTCGCAACCGCATCGATCGCAAGTGTAGGCACTGACTTGCACGACAGGCTTGACGTCCGAAACTCTCGTGGCAATGGCGCGCACAGTGATCAAGTGACCAAGCTTGTCGCCGTTGACTTGACGCACAGCATAGGCCTTGACTGGGTGGGAGGGGGTGTCGGATCGAGGCTTGAAGACGAGAGTGTACCGCCGAGTGAGTTCAGCAGGAAACTTGTCCTCCGCAATAGTGGGGTCAGGAACTTGGCCGTCAACTACCTCAGTAGCTGCCCGCTCGATAGCCTCGTTCCTCCTTTGTCTTCGCTCCATGAGCACGTCTAGAACATCGTCCTGGAAGCTGTTCATCGTCAGCTATGAACCTATGAGGACGTTGCGGTCAGGCATACTTGACACCCTCACTAGGCTTAGGCATGAGCTTGTCCACAGCTCTTGACATCAATTCCACGTAGTGCTTGGTGTTGATCTCAATGGACTCGACCAACTTGAGCTCGTCGCCAAGTTGTGATTCAAACTGTAGGCCAAATCAGTCCACCTGGAAACGACGACGAAGACATCCGGGAAACGCACAGTCGCGAGGTCGTCCAAGTCGATCATAACCTCGTTAGTTTTACGGTCTGCCAACTCCTGCAGCATTTCCTTGTATTTGGGTCCTGGTGCGCTCTTGGCCTGACGGCGAGTCTGGCGGGTATCATCATCCTCCATCAACTCATCGTCGCTGAAGTCATTCTCGTCTATCGTGATGTTGCCCAGAGCGTGTGCGATCGTTTGTTCGGGCGACGCCTTGAACTCTGAAAGGAAGGATTCGAAGGCGGCTTGACGTCAACTAGTTAGCATCATGTTGCCAAAGCGGTGTCAAGCTGGATTGACAGTGCTCGCTCACTTTGTTGCGCCTCATACGCTACCGGCGCCTTGAACTGACGAAGCGCCATCGTGACAGTATTTGCGGGGGTCAGAGGTAGATGTCTCTCGAAGCTCGATGACCTATTCTGGCCGGCGCAGCTGTAGTGATGAATGGGGTATAATTCGTTCTTGCGACAGGCAGCGGGGAGGTGTCGGGCTCGGTTCTGCTGCTATCGGATTGAAGTTTGGCACCGGGTGGGGGGCTGGGAACAGAATTGATGAAAATGATCAATGCGCCAGGGGGAGGCATTGGCCGGGCAAGACGCGGTATTACGCGCCTTTTCGCGACACAAGCGTGTCAAGGACAAGGTACATGTTAATTGATTTTACCTAGCCACATGTGGCACAGATAACACCAATATCCGCCCCGGTCCAACGAACTGGACACGCTCGGGAAAGCTACGTATCGTTCCCTGCAGCTACCCCGTGTTCGGACCCAATGGGGGTGGAGGTCCCTTCCATGCCGGGAATGCCTCGGCGTCGGCACATGCCCATTGACAGTCTCGGTTCATCTCCATCTTCAGCTCCAACAGCTCCATTCCCGATTACCCGCGCCGCAGCCAAGCACGCTTTGCGAATACTTCTTGCTCTTTGCTTAGAGCGTGCCATTCTTTTGTCTCTTCTCATGGACTGCTGATCACTCAATTGTTGCCATGGCTCCTAAGCGGAATGCGCAATCGACTCCGGCGGAGATCTCTCTCGCCCACCTCAAGAACTGCTTGGTCAACCTCCCCGCATCTTTGGTGTCGCTCCTAGTCAATGTCAACACCGTAAGTGATGTCGCTCTTCGACGGAGGGGATCAAACTGACTTGTCCGAAACAGCCTGCGCAGAATGTCGTCGTCGAGCTCACTTACCGACCCTCCCCCGCGAGCGCCTCCGGGTCCGGCGCACCACAACAGAAGTCTGTGTTTGTTGGTTGGACAGGCATGCCGAGTAAGCGCAAGGTCGCACCAGCTGTCGGAAGAGATGGCATCAACGGCGGCAGGAGTGGTGGTCGCGACCAAGAAGTGCCCCAGGTCGAGATTGACGCGACACTCGCCAACACGCTTGGACTATCGGACGGACAGAAGATCACAGCATCTATACACGTCGATCCTCCCGTCGCGCATACTATCAACATCGAACCCCTCACTCCGGAAGACTGGGAAATGATTGAGCTTCATGCGGCCTTCCTCGAGATTAACCTCCAACACCAAGTCCGCGCCTTGCCGAACCCGAACTTCCTCTCGAGCTCCGGGACGATAGTCCAACCGCACGCCTTGACGTTACACCTGTCACCAACTTCGACAGCTAACATCAAGGTCGTCTCTTTCGAGCCCGCGCCGGCCACCGATGTACCATTTGTTAAAATGTCCCCTGACGCCGAAGTCATTGTCGCGCCGAAAACCCGTGCCAAGGCGGCGCATTCCCTAGGAGAAAACCGCAGCGTGGCCAGCACCTCAAAGTCTAAAAGGAGTGGCGCGAGCACCGTCCGTAGGCGAAGTGCCCGTGAAGAGCGCAAGCCTGCCTTGTGTCTCAGAGGTGTCGACCAAACAGCATGCAGAGAATGGTTCGATGAAGACATTACCGATCACGACTTCAGCGTGTGGGTAGATCGCGACATTCTCTACACCAAGGATTTTAGAGGAGTCAACTATGTATCAGTCAATATTTTACGCCCGACCCCGCAACCGAGCACCAATCCTCAAAAACCGCAGCAAGACGCCGAGGCAGCATCGGGCGCTTCGAAAGTTGCAAGTAAGGTCATTGCCCACTTGCGCGCTTGGGATGATCCTCCCGACAGCAAGACGATCGCACTTTCGTCACCCCTGTGCGCGACGTTGGGCTTCACTGCCGCCGTTGGTGGCATTGTCAAGATCGAGCCTGCACCTCAGCAATGGCCGCTCGATGCTGTCCAAAAGTTGATCATTCACCCCTTTGCTGTGTCTCAGAAGTCGACGGAGGGTCTGAAGTTTGGCGGAGAGTCAAAGGCCGGGAAAGAAGAAGCTTCAAAGCAATTCAAGCATATGTACGGATCTCGCAAAGATGCTTCGTCCCTTCTCAGTGGTCCTCTGACGGACGGGTCGGTACTTGGCCTTTACGAGGGTTTGGAGGCTCCCCAGGGATGGGAAGGAGGCGTCGTCAAATTCGATCCGACTGCCATGAACAGCGATCCACTAAGATCATCAACAAAGTGGGTGCTGGGTCTGAGCGACAGAATCACTATTGAGTTTCGAGACCCGGTCCCTCGTCCGCCGTGGATGAACGACGACGGTGCAGCAGAGCTCCAGCCCTCCTATGATGGCCAACTTGTGGGTATCGATAAATTACTGCAAGACCTCCGAAGTCACCTCTCCCACCTTTCGTCAACACTTCTTACTGGCGCTCTGGGCTCTGGCAAGACGGCCGTGGCCAAGTCTTTAGCTCATGAGCTTGGCAAAGACCTCCTGTTCCATACTACCTACTTTCCGTGTCGAAAACTTGTCAATGACGAGACAAGAGTTTCCACGATTAAAGACACTCTGAATCAGGTGTTTATGTCGGCAAGCTGGGGCGCCAGACTGGGAGGTAAGGCGCTTGTGGTTCTGGACGACTTGGACAAGTTGTGCCCTGTGGAAACTGAACTGCAGGTCGGCAATGATAACGGAAGAAGCCGTCAAGTCAGTGAAATAATTGGCTCCATTGTTCGCCAATACTGCAACACAGAGAGCGGAGTGGTTCTTCTGGCAACAGCGGAAGGCAAAGATTCTTTGAATAATGTCATAATTGGGGGCCACGTTGTCCGCGAGATTATCGACTTGAAGGCCCCGAACAAGGAAGCCAGGAGGAAGGTAATGGAGTCTATTGTGAGGCAAGACGCGGTTTCCCCGGAGGACCTTCCACAAAAGTCTCATGATGGGAGCCGGCCACCGACCGCCGATGGCAGTGCCGCAGGTGAAGACAGCGCATGGATGGATGCCGCCAGCCAAGGCAGCCGAGAACAACGAAATGGCACAACAGGAGGCTTTGTTTTGGATCACGACCTGGACTTCCTCGACATCGCTGGTCTCACAGATGGATACATGCCCGGGGACATCAGCCTGCTCGTCGCGAGAGCTCGCAATGAGGCAATCATTAGATCGGTTAGCGAGGAGAACGATGGAGGGGCAGTCAACTTGGGAAGGGTGGACTTCGACAGCGCCCTCAAGGGCTTCACACCAGCTTCCCTTCGGAACGTCTCGCTGCAGAGCTCGACTACGACTTTCAGCTCCATCGGAGGTCTGACAGAAACTCGGCAAGTTCTCTTGGAAACATTGCAATACCCGACCAAGTACGCCCCTATCTTCGAACAATGCCCACTCCGGCTGCGGTCTGGTCTTTTGCTCTATGGCTACCCTGGATGTGGAAAGACGCTTCTCGCAAGTGCCGTCGCAGGAGAGTGTGGCCTTAACTTCATCAGTGTCAAGGGACCCGAAATTCTCAATAAGTACATCGGTGCGTCGGAAAAGAGCGTTCGCGACCTGTTTGAGCGCGCGTCGGCTGCCAAACCTTGTGTGCTGTTCTTCGATGAGTTCGACTCCATCGCGCCGAAGCGTGGACATGATTCTACGGGTGTGACGGACCGTGTTGTCAACCAACTTCTGACACAGATGGACGGTGCGGAAGGTCTTTCTGGAGTATATGTCCTCGCAGCAACGTCTCGGCCCGACTTGATCGATCCCGCTCTTCTCCGTCCCGGTCGTTTGGACAAGTCTCTGCTTTGCGACATGCCGACACTGGAAGATCGTGTGGACATCCTCAAGTCACTTTCCAGCAAGGTCAAGCTTAGCGAAGAACTTACCGAGTCCGACGAAGCTTGGACCGAGATTGCGCGGCGGACGGAAGGGTTCTCTGGAGCTGATCTGCAGGCTCTCGTGTCCAACTCTCAGCTGGAGGCGATCCATGATGTGCTGGGCAATGTCGGCCACACTCCGGCAACCAATGGCAAGGTCAATGGCAAATCGTCCTCCCAAGGCTCAATCCCCAGCTTTGTACAATTTCGCTACGGGGAAGACGCCGCACCGACGACTAAGGCGGTCAGTCGGTCGGCCGAGCTGGTGGAAAACAACGCAATCTTGGCCAAGTTGGAAAGCATTAAACAAGCCCGTAAGAGGGTTAAGCATGCTCAACGTCCCGATGGCGAGGCGAAGCCGGTTAACGACAAGGAGGTTGTGGTGAAGTTGGAACACCTGATGAAGGCGCTGGATAGCACCAGATCTAGTATCAGTACGCAGGAACGCGCGAGACTGGGCAGGATTTACAGAGAGTTCGTCGTTGGGCGAAGTGGTGAAATGAGGGATGGTCAAGGAAGCATGGAAATTGGTGGGCGAAGCAGTCTCATGTGAGGGCTTCATTAAATCCCGAGTCTCACGACGGGCGCTTCAGTCTCAAATGTGGCGCCCTGAATATGAATCTATTCATGCCATATAATGTCTGCTGTCTACAGAACTATATATTTCTTCTCGCCTAAAGGCTTCCCTCTTCATCGACCATCTCTCATTTATCATTGCTTTCCCGACAAAATTCTCTTGTGGAAGTCTTCCCAGTGCGCATCACACTGACCCTTAACGACGCTGGCCAGGAACTTTGAGCAGTTGATCTCAACCACCTCAACGAGCTCGCACCCACCGCCGCTCGCGTCCCGGACGGTCCATCGCGTCTCCAGCACGACACTTAGCGGGCAGCTGGTGCGCACGAAGCTGCCGTCCTTGGTGAAGGTGAAGTCGTAGTCGCTGACGGCATCCCTGTCCCAGACGCCCTTGGGCAGCAACGTCGGCACGCTGTCAGTGACCGAGTAACACTGGGTTTCCGCGATCGGCTCGACGTCCTTGGGGATCGTCGGCGGGATCTGGGGGCTGCGCTTGGTGTAGTCTTTCATGTTGGGGTCGCACTTGATGTGGTGCTCCGCGTCGTGGAGGAGCGCTATGGCGTCCTCCTTGGACATTCCCGACGGGACCGGGGTGACGTGGGTGAGAGTTACTGTGGTGTTGAGCATTTTGTTTGCTTTTGTCGGTGTATGTTTGTTTCAAAGCAGCGCTGTTGGTAGTTCGCGGTTGTATGTCCAAAAATTGTGTGTTGATATCCAAAACAATGAAAGGTGATTGAGTGAGCTTGCTGACAACAAACAGCCGCCAAGAAACGTAGGTCCACGACTTCACTTAAATACAAATCCGTCGCAAACAAAGAAAACGTAAAATGTGAAGTTTACTCGGCCCGCCTCGCATTTACGAATTAGAGGCCGCCTGCTCTGCGCGAATCAAGTTGCATGTGACACACTCAACGTATCAGACGACTCCTGGCCCACGGACCCGAATACGCGAGGGAGTGTGGATTGTTTTTTTCTTGGTGATGTTTCTCTTCCACAACCTTGAAGGCATTGAATTGGAGAAACATTTCGTTCTCCCCCGCATTGTCGTGGGTCGGGCCCATACGTGAGCAAGGCGGGAATGCACAAGTACGTTCTTCGAGAAGCACCACCAGACGACCTCCGCTGCCGGAAGCCAGCCCCAGCGCCTCCCCGCAGGTTGGGGGAAAGTTTATTCTAACATCACTTCGGCGTGGAATCTCCGCGGTTGCAGTATGATGGAAGTGAGTGTCTTGGGGGCAAGAACGCTTACGTAGCCGGAAGGGGGCGACGTCATGTTTCGTTTGCATCGGCTGAGGTCGTCGGCGGAGCAGCAGCCTGCGCCGCTTGGTCCCACCGAGTCGAGAGAGGCCCCGAGCGAGGACCGGATCCGGATGCGGATGCGGATACGGAGGGTTCGGCGCTGGATTTCCTTTTGTGGAGGTGTCGTGCGAGGGTTGATGCCGCATGAATGCCGGACCCGACGTCGTTCGATAGGATCTGACATCCAGCTACGGAGTCCCGGCCTGCCGGCTTGCCTCGGGCCCCCATTGAATCGTGTCATTAGTGATACTGAGATGTATATTGGCCGGTCTTCGACATCAGGCCACGACGTCGTCGGCCTCCAGCAGGAGAGTCTCCAAATTCGGGGTTGTAGGGTTGCAGATGGCAACCATTCGTCAGTTGTTCACCACTCATGTTCAAGTTCGACACCAACAGACATGGTCGCAGGATGCAGGCCCATAGCCCACGAAGCCGATACCTGCACGGTGTTCGTGAGCTGTTGGTGCATTTGCAGATAAGCTATCATTGGGCGGGACGCAGCCTCTTGTTGTGAGGCAGGCTGCGGATGAGTAGCGAAAGCTGTTGGCATGAGTTCCCTCAAAAGCACCGCACTATCTATCCCTTCTACTGTCGGCGTATTTCCATAAACTCATCGTATCGTTGCTGAATACTTCCGTAGATATGCCCAAGCGCAAGAAGGCGAAAGGTAAAGGGAAGGCTGCTTCTCTCGTCCCTCATCCACCATCGCCAAAGTTACTTTCGGCCGCCGTCGTTTGCGCAGAAAACATTTCCCTTCTTCATCTCCTAGATTGTATTCAAGATACTCCAACGAGGAACCACCTCCCTGAGGAACGAGTTTCAGAAAGTGGGAGGACATTATCCTTCGCCCGGGAGCGCAGCTTATGCGGCGCGTTTGCCTTCATCGCCAGCATCGACGACGATTCGAATCATATACCGGCCGTTTGTCTTGAAGAGAGACCAGAGAACAAGTCTCTGAATGTGGTGCTTGCGATGAACAAGGAGACGGCAACGGACTGCGCTGAGGTTCTGGAAAGGATCAAGATCGGATTCGAGGAGATCTTTCGCGTATTGTCCAAGATGAACCATGGCGATGCCGGTAAGTCTCACATATCTTCCATCCTTTCGCTGAGGTTTAAATGCCTGATGATCAGCAGATCATGCCAAAGCCTCGAATGTAGAGAACGAAGTCTTCACTGCGATTGTAATCATGTGCGCAAAGCGGATCTTGAGCCGGCTGCGACTCCAACGGAAAAGGGACAGACAGCCTATCCAGGTCCTACTCCAAACAGCCATCATCTATTACAGTCTGCCGCTACATGATGGGCCGACCTATTCAGAGTTTCTCAGAGAAGCCAGGGAAATTGAGAAACTGGTCAATTCGTGGAAACAGTACCAACACCCGTCGTCGGTACAGTCTCTCGTGAATGGAATCTTTCGCCTGTCGCGCGTCAAGGATATCAAACGAATCATTGGCGAAATTCCGAATAGCATGATGAATCCGGATTCTAGAAAAAGCCTGAGAAACATGATAGAGAAGGTCTCGCGTTACCGAGAGGTCTCCCGGCACATATACAGAACGGCGCGAAGACTTCGTATCGTCCGACAGGGGGAAGTTTGCGTGGTCGATCTCCCGAAGACCGCTTTCGATAGGTCAATCGATCCGAGCTACACGCCGAGTCTTGCCATCGCTGCTAGAAGAACTCAAATCATCAAAGGCGGGGAGAAAGACATGCTGCAAATATGCAACAATCTCAAGGACAAGAGCAGAGCATTTGAACTTTTTCAGAAACAGACAAACAGGACACTAACGGAGGCGAAAGTTCACGCCGAGGTTCAAATAGTGTATCATTATCTCCTCAACCCGACAGCCCTTCCTCCTCGAGTTGTTTGCTCCAGCAAGAACGCATGCTATCTTTGCAACGCCTTCCTCAGCCTTGGAAAGACACTCCACACGCCTCGGTGCCATGGGAGACTGTACCCGGGTTGGCGGATACCTTTCATCCCTGGCCTGCAAGAAATAGCGTGGAGATTTAATCAAGAGCTGGAGAGAAGGATTGTTGCTGGCTACAGCCAATTGATGGCGCCCGCGGGTAGGAAGAGTCATCCCCCACCTCAAGAAAGCGAACTTTCGACCTTGACTTGGTCAATATCAACCCTCTCGGCAATGCTGTCGTCGCGTAGCCACTCACAGACGGATCAAACAGTCGAGAACGTTCAGGCAAAATCGCTCGCTGCGGAGGGCAGGTTTCAGCGGATTGAAGAGGAGCAGCGAGAGCTGAAGCCGGAACTCCACAAGTTGGAGCCCGAAGAGGAGAAGGAGGCAGAAGTGGGTAGTACTTTCGGTGCTCAGTACGCTGTTGATGCCAATGAGGAAGCCAGGGGCACCGAGAACCCCAATCCCGTGAAGTCTGTCAGCAGTATCGCGCTGTCTACGATACCTCCAATTGAGCTTTCCCAAGTAGACGTTTCAGGGGAGCTTCTCCCAGGCGAGATGTCAATGATATTCTGCGGGGGACGCCCCGAAATCCAAATCGAGAATCCAACCAACTCAACTCGGCCTTTGGCCTTCAACATCGAGTGGATGGAAGAATCACAGGTTGGAAAGTCCCAAGGAAACACATCTGTCCACATTGTTGAAGCAGAATCGATCGTCGGGGAAGTAACGTACCCACTGGACGGTAGGAGCGTCATCTGCATATCTCAAGGGGTCCAGATCGCTCGAATAACCATCCGATAGATTAATCGTAGGAAGATCCACATACTGTCGGAGAAAGACAAGTCAAAAAGTAAGGTTTTTGTCCCATTACGCTTCACATTGAACCACCTGTCTTTCCAAGAGTCTTGCCATGATGTGGCAGAGGAATATCACCAGTCGACTTTCAGTGTAAGCCTACCTCAAATCCTTCTCAATGAGGTAGCTGGAGCATGATTGCTGAGAACTTAGGTAGCGCCGGGTTGGATCTGCGTAGTAACAGGTATTGCCTACACCTCACGGCTTGCCACTCTGCGCGATCAATCAGACACGAAGTGCCGTGCTAGTTATACTAATCTCAATTTCTCTGCATCCTTCCAGTTCCGTGCTATGGACGTAGACCTTTCCTACGCATGTCTCATCAAGACAGACTATATATACATGGCTCATCCTTTTTGTCTCCATCCTGTGCGTTTCTCATTCTGATCGTTCTCATCCTGTTCGTTCTCATCCTGTTCGTTCTCATCCTGTTCGTTCTCATTCTGATCGTTCTCATCCTGTTCGTTCTCATCCTGTTCGTTCTCATCCTGTTCGTTCTCATTCTGATCGTTCTCATCCTGTTCGTTCTCATCCTGTTCGTTCTCATTCTGATCGTTCTCATCCTGTTCGTTCTCATCCTGTTCGTTCTCATCCTGTTCGTTCTCATCCTGTTCGTTCTCATCCTGTTCGTTCTCATTTTGTCCATTCTCATCCAGTTCGTCTCTCATCTTGTTCATCTTCCAAAAGTCCAAAGCTAAGCGATCCCCATACTCAGGGGAACTGCGACTCGTACTCACAGCGCAACAAGTCAATGTTCACTCTGGTCCTCTGGGACTTGGTGAAGACTTGAATAGCCTCCATGTTCGCACGCTCCTCCTGGGGACCCTCGCCAATGTCCTCCTCCTCGTCCTTCTCGGGCTTCTCAACGCCGAACGCCTTCAGCTTTCCGGCACGGCTCTTGGTGTCTCTGGTAGAAGAGACAACTCCAGTGACCTCGTACGAGTCGAGGCCCTCGGCTCTGTGCTTCCAGACCCACTCTTGGTCCTCGAGGACCTCAAGCTTGCGGTGCATGACATCGGTGCGAACGACCTTCAGGTACTTCTGCTCCATGATCCAGGCCTCGAGCTTCGGGAGAAGGTAGTACCGAGACTGCTGCAGAAGCATTGCGTACATGCCATAATCGAAGCCGGTGCGAGCGTCCCAGAAGAAAGGGTAGCTTCCAGTGCGGAGGTAGCGGAGGATGTGAGCGAAGAGATCTCCGTCGTTGTCGATGTGGATGACTCCGCCGCGGTACCAATCCATGAAGGGGATGGCGAGGAAATACTTGAAGTAGGGGCTGCGCTCCAAGACGTCAATGGAGGAGATGAAGCGACGACCGCCGACCTCGAGGACGACACGGTTCCGGTAGACGGGAGGGTAGTTGAAGCCGGAGGGCATAGGAGGCATGACTGGCATGTTGCTGTAGTCGACGAGGGGCGTGGCTGTGTTGGTGACTGGGGGCGAGTTCGCGAGTCTGCTCCTCTCGGGGGCCTTGGAGCCTCTGTTGTAGGCTGTGTTCGCGCTCGTCACAGAGCTAGACGAAGCCTGGCTACCATCCTGAGAGACGATGCTGTCTGTGTCGCTCGAGGCGTAACGGTTCACTTTGGGATCGTTAGAGAGAATCTCTGGGTATTGACGAGACCAGAGAGGACAGGTGTAGTAGCCGGGATCTTTGGTAGGTCGAAAGAGAGTAGGCTTACCGTCCTTCAACCAGATCTTCGGCTCAGATCCCTCGTCCCAGATGACAGGAGACAGACCAGGGGGAAGGGCGGCCTTCATTCCGCCAACACCCGCCTTCACTGTCTTGTCGGAATCGTCCGAGTCGCACTGCTCGTCCTCAGGATCACTGGCCTTGGCCGCCTCGAAGTGAACCTTCTTTTCGTTCGGCTTCTTCTTCTCAACCGGAGTCTTGAGAATGCCATGCGCTGGGGCAGATGTGTTGAAAGAGGTTGAGGGGAGAAGGGAAGCATCATCCTCATCAGGCTGGGTATTCTCCTCAGGAATGTTGGGAAGGCTGCGAGGAGGGGCAGGAAGAGCACCACTAGCGTAGTATACAGATGGAAGAAAGGTAATCTCCCTCGACTCTTGGTTGAACGAGTAGGCCGCCGGATTGAGATGTATGGGCAGGGTCGCACCTTCCGTTTTCTGGGTTGAGAATGTGTCGCGACCGTACTCGGTAGGAGATTGGTACAGCGAAGAAGGGAGAATAACAGCGTCAGCAGACTCCTGATCGACAATCTTGACGGCAGTCTCATTTCTTTTGTGACGGTGGACTGGCGATTTGGTCTTGTTGGGGGTCAACTGGGTCTCGTCTGAGCTGCCGGCGCCAACATCGCCGCTGTTCTCGGATGATTTGTCGATATTTTTCATCTGGCTATTATGAGCATATCTTTTTTTTTATTGCGTCGGTGAAACTTACCATGGGTGAAGCAGTGGGCTCATTCGTCTCCTTGTCGCCGCCAGTCTCGGCTTGCTTGGGGGCACCATCCGAGGTCGAGTCGCGGTCCATCTTCACAGCTTTCTCGGCCTGACGATTGTTGCCCATGGACAACATCTGATCAAGCTGCTGCGTAGGTGAGATTGGGATGTTGCTGGACTGCGACGAACCTTGAGAGGTGGTAGCTGTTGGCTGCGAAGTGTCTCCGGCTTCCTCGACGCCAGGGCCGAAGAGCGCGAAGAGGCTTCTTCTTCTGTTCTGCCTCGAACCCGCCGACTCCAGAGAATGAAATCTCCTCGTCGAGTACTTCTTGGAAGACATCGAGATCGGAATTGCGAATCCAAGTTCCGGTGTCGGAGGAGGAGTGCAACTCTCGGAGAGGGAGCTGGCCTGCACTTTGTCAGATGGAATCGAGAGAGATGACAATGGTTTGTTTTCTTCAGAAGAGGAATTTTTTCTGACCTCATAATTTTCCTTATCAAGCGGATCTGCCATTTTGTGCCAGGACGGTGAGGTGCTCAGCGTGAAGAGCGGGTTCTGGATGGGCGAGGTGAGGGTTGTCGCCATGGCGATGGTGGGTGTGTTGTCGTGCACCCGGGTTTGAAGGGTGGGTGAAAATCTTTCCAAGATCAATAGGTTAAGTAAAGCAAGCCCAAGCTTGAAAAGTCCATTTGCCAAGCTGGGAAAAGGTGAATTGAAAAACCTTTTTGGTGGGAGGGTGAGCTTTGAAAGATTTTGTGTGAGCTGCAAAATTATCTGGCAGAATTCTTTGAGCAAACTGTTTTTTTTTACCAGTGTAAAGGATGTGCAAGCATGTGCAAAAGCCTTTCTACACCAGCGATTCACAGCTGATGATACTTACTTGCCCTTGATCAGCCTACACAGCTGCAAGATTGTGTATAGTCTTCATAGTGATAGGGGGGCTCTGAGCCTGGAAAAACTAAACCTGACCTGGTGCTCGCCAGAAAACCCATCTTGGTACCTGCTCTTTACAAGACATAGCGACTGATTTGCTTGATTTTGAAAACACATAGGCCGAGTAGCCTCCTACAGGAACGCGTTAGTATCTTCAGACAAAAAGGAAGGTGCTAAATGAAGCTCGACGCCGCCATGTGTCGGAATCGTCAGGATGATCAGAGATGAGGAGACATAAAGCAGCAATACAACAGTAAGATAAGAACGGCTTTTGCGAGTGGTCGACCTCAGTTTCATTGAAGTCAGTACTTGCAATGGGATGCGGCTCCTGGATTCCCGGCAACGCATATCGACGGCGCTTCAAGGCTGCTATCTACCAGAGGCTTGCGTGACGTTAGCAAAACTTATAAGAACTAGTATCTACGCATATCGAGTAACCCTTTTTTCTGGCAGCCTGTCGCCATTGAGGAACCATGAAAGCATAACATGGATGTGGCCATTCGTGAGCCAGTTGAGTAGCCAGCTAGCTCAGCTACGGCAATGTATGATCATGGACTTACGATATGTCCTGCGCATTACAAATAGCAACTCATTGTCGTGGGCGCCGGGCTTGAATTGATCAACGACATAAATCTCACAGTAGAGGCCGATTCCTGAAATTTGCAAAGGCTGCTAACAAGAGGACCAAGCCGCGTAATGGTCATGTGCTGCCACATATAGCCGGCTTGTAAGTTGTAGATTGATCCTGGTCCCGAAGGAACGATGAGATCAGCATGAACTGAGAGATTAGTCGGAGGCTCTGGTTCTTTGCCTCGACTCCCCTGGTCAGAGTACCCGGAACTTTGGTGCGGAGCGAAAAGAAGGCCGAAATATAAGGACAAATATGGGCAACCGCTTTCAGAGTAAGACCCTATGAGGTGATAGAACAATGTCATTCCATTAATTGCAATTAGGGCGAGAGATCATAAGTCCATCTTCGAATGACATGCATGATCATGAATCGAACTCATCGTGGAAGAGAAAGCGTCGCCGGATGTTGTCGTGGTTCCGATGGGTCCGTGAGTAATGCCCACTCTTTCCTTCCAGAAGGGGTGAGTTTATGTCACTGGGCGTGTACGTAAGCCGCGTACTCTCGGTGTAGATAGAGGGGTCCTTCAAAAAATTTCCCAGCTTATCGATCGCAACTTTTCGCAGTTCAGCCATAGTGACACACCACCATGGCGCCCATCACACCCAGTCAAGCCGAGCTGGACCGGCGGAGGGTAAGTCAAGAAGACGCTCTTCCCCATCGTCGGTCTATCTAACCCATTGTGTTCTCCAGATAGTCGGCATCAACAAGGAGACCGTCACCGACGTGACCTCGACCGACTACCCAGGAACTTGGCCAGGCGAAGATCACGCCTGGGACCTCGAGAAGTTCGCGAACAACTTCCGCGTCCAGTTCCACCACAACGCTCAGCACGAGGCCTCGTTCTCCCTCATCGGGGTCGACGCCGCCATCGCCAACGCCTTCCGCCGCATCCTCATCGCCGAGATCCCTACCATCGCCATCGAGAACGTCTACATCGACAACAACACCTCCGTGATCCAGGATGAAGTCCTTGCGCACCGCCTCGGTCTCATTCCCTTCACCGGCAACGCCGAGGGCATTCATCAGTTTCTGAAGTGGTACCGCAAGCCCGAACAGGGCGGCAAGGGCACCTACGACTACAACACCGTCCAGCTGCGCCTGCAGGTCGAGTGCACACGCAACCCGGACGCGAGCCCCAACGAGACCGACCCGAACATCGCGTTCAACCATGCGAACGTCTACGCCAAGGACATCCAGTTCATCCCCTCGGGTCGCCAGGTCGAGTTCTTCACCGGCGACGGCATCATCCGCCCCGTCAACCCCGACATCCTCATCGCGAAGCTGAGGCCGGGACAGTGCATTGAGCTCGACATGCACATGCACAAGGGCGTCGGTTCCGACCACGCAAAGTTTTCGCCCGTCGCGACCGCCTCGTACCGTCTCCTGCCCACCATCAACATCACGCGACCGATTCTGGGCCAGGACGCTGAGAAGTTTGCTAAGTGCTTCCCTCAGGGCGTCATCGGTATCGAGAAGGTTACGAAGAAGGAGGCCGCGACCGCCGGAAGCGGGTACGAGGGACACGAGGGCGAGAAGAAGGCCGTTGTCAAGGACGCCATGAAGGACACCGTGAGCCGTGAATGCTTGCGCCACGCCGAGTTCGAGGGCAAGGTCAAGCTGGGCCGGCAGCGTGATCACTTCATCTTCTCTATTGAGAGCACCGGACAGTGGGACAGCGACGCATTGTTTTTGGAGTCAGTTAAGCAGTTCAAGACGAGGTGTATCCGTCTTGAGCAGCAGGTCATAAACATGGTTAGATGAAGCATCACTGCACATGTACCATACCTATAGATATCCCGTGGTTTCTGATTTGTAAGGGCTGGCTGGCAATGGACAGAAAAAAGTTAATTCATGGCACTGAATGGTTGATTTTCCTAATGCTTCATCTAACTCCTATTTTGTGGGCACACCGCGCGCCATGCTTTGTCCGTCTGTGACACATCGTGCTCTCATTACCGTCCCTCTTTGATTCTCGAGGTCCGCGATACATTATGCCTTCCTCTTGAACCGCAGGTAGAAGTCGAACTGGAGAGGGTAGGCTGGGTCCGTAACAATCAGATTCTGTCCCTCCTGCAGGTCGAGCTCCTTGAGCTTTCTCTTAAGGTTTGGCCGGGTCTGTTCCTCTAGACTGGGTGGAAACTGCATGTAGAGAGACTGACTGTCACCTCGGATAGACGGCTTCTTGAGTTGCGCGTCCGGGCGGACTGCGAATGAGTCCAGAAGCTCCTGAAGAGTGATCTCGGGGTCGACTTCCAGTGGCCGTGAGTTTGATCCGCAAACAGGGCACTCTTCCTTCCTCTCGTGTTTGAAGGTGTAAGTGTAGATGCTGTCGTTGCCCGAGTACATCATGTAATTATCTTCCAAACCAAATGCCGGCGCGGTGGAGCTTGCCAGCTTGAACACTTCGTTGCAGCACGCTGCCGCAATGATGGCGTTCGTGGAGGCAATAGCTGGAATGATGTTCTTGATCACGCCCTGAGTGAGGGCGTAAGTTACACCCGTAATGTTGAACTCCTGAGCACGAGTGAGGGCCTTCTGATAGAGCCACGATACGTGGGTCGGGTCGTCCTTGTCCAGCTGGGGGAACGGCTTCTCCTGGTCCCATGCAATGACATGCGCCCATTCAATGCAATGTTCGGGTTGGCGGGGGATCGAAGCGATTGTGCAGAGAGGAACGGCGGCCCTGGGCGCGTGCATATCCAACTGACACTCGATACAGGATGTCAACGTGGGGATGATCACTCGGGCTTGACCCTTGAAGCCCTCCGTGCCTCCGTCGATGATGGGAATCATAGAATCGGGGTCATCGTCCATCATCGCTACCAGCTTAGCATTGATCCATCTTCGTGCTTCAATGCTGTCCAGCCCGCAAATCACCAACTGGAATTGCTTGTAGAAATCGGAATCGAAGTCTTGGATACGGCAGTTGTGGGCGGTGATCTTGACTCCTTTGACACGGCGCATGACGAATTCAGCCGCGCATTCGGCCTTGTACTTGCCAACGTCGGATTGTCGGAAGAGAAATTGTCGGTTCAAGTTCGATATGTCAATGGTATCTAACCCACTCCAGTCAGTCTCGCCCGCTCGTTCGCAATCAGTTGCACATACCCATGTCAATGACGTGGATATCCCTGAACTTTGACATCGCCAGGTTTTTCAGGATTTCACAGCCTAGACCACCAGCACCGCTGGAATTTCGTTAGTCGGACAGTCTTACAGCAGACCGGCAGGACACGCACATAACCCTGCGGAGCAATGTTAGCAGCTACATAGCCACAATGGACATCTTCCCAACTTACAAGAGCTTCATCTTATCGAACTGCTCGAAAGATCCATCTGTTGCGGCATCGGGATCGGTGAAAGGGCCTGGATTCTTGCGGATGTGGTCGAGGTATGTCCTGGAATCAAGCAGTCGTTAGCAAACGAAACATGCGATTCGTTGTCAAGCTCGGGTCGCAATTACCATCTTTTGCTCTCGTCCACCGTGCTAGTGAACGATGAGCCAGTGGCTACCGAAGCCTCTGCTGCGGTAGCCATGTTTCGGGTGCAGGCCTGTCAGCCTCGTAACGAACGTGATCGGGGTGGTGTTCTGCTGTTTTGAGGATGGGGAGTTGAGGTAGAGTTGAGGGTTGGTAAGGTCATGGACGGGCGGGATCTCCAGTGCCTACCTAGGTAGGTACCTTAGTTGATAAGCGTTATCGGGCCCTTATCGATATCGAGATGGTGGGGTGCCATCCAGGGTGTTCCAGGCGCGGTGGGGTGGGTGGAGCGCCATTCTCCCGGCATCTTTCAGGTCTGCTGCCTGTAATTATCTCGAGCACTAGCAATGACGAGTTCCTAAATCTCGTTTTGCGTGTTTGGTGATTTGAGTTGCAGGTAAATCAGACGCTGAACAAGATCCCAGTACCACGAAAAATACCAGTCTGGGAAATATCGTGTCCCAACACCGAGATAATGCAAACGCAGTAATATTTCTGTCGTTGAAAGGTGACTCAAGCACAATGGACGACTTCTTCACCCCTGTCAGCACAACCTACCTGAAGGCGAGACCTGATGAGCCGCGGCCACACGAAACTGGACCGGCCGTTCAAGATGGCGAAATTCAGTCTGTCGAGGCGGCGCTGGAGACGTTGAAAGGCCAGCCGAACTACGACACCCTCATCGCCGTCTTGAAGTCCCTCAATTACGGACCTATCTTCGCTTCAGGCTTCAAACTCTCGAGACCAAGCCCTGAAGCCGCGCAAATCATCCAGACCATTGTATCGGAGATTGTGCCGAATTACTGGCCACTGTTGAAGGAGGATGCCTCCTCCACTAAGGGGATCTGCGACCTCGACAGTCCAAATGACCTGGAGTTGCTCTTGAAGTGCTTGAGAAACGTCACGGGGGTTAACGCCGTGTTAACGCGATTGAAGGCGCTGATACAAGAGTCTAAGGCCAATGCCAAAGATGTGAAAAGACCAGATCTGGCACTCAACTTGAACATCCTCATTGAGGTTTGCTCAGCTGTACTCGAAAAGGATGAACACCTAGCTACGCTCTGGATAGCGAGCAGCTCCGGCCAAGATGTTCCTGCGAAGAGGCGCCCCATGGCTCATGAGTTTGCTGCTCTTGTAGCAGGAGGAAGACTTGTATCGGTTGCTGCTGAGGCAGACGCCATTGCAAATACGGACAGAACCGCGAGGCAGAGCTCCTGGATCGCAGATGGACAGCAATATAGCAAGTGGCTCGGTAGAAGCATCGCCTACTGGGCCAAGTGCGACATTCCGTCAGAAGATGTCAAACTTTGCGCCGAAGTTTTCACAAGGGCTCTCCGCCTCGGCTACTCAGGTAAGTCAAAGGCATTTATCTCTAGAAACTCATCTGCTAATTCATCTGTAGATAGACTGATGAAGCAGCTCATTGGAGACATGCTCCTCAGCCAAGAAGACAACCGCAATGCCTTCTTCAAGATATTCAGCCAGTTCTCTCAACTAGACCAAAAACGGGTCATATACGCCGTCCTGAAGCACTTGTCCGAAGCTTTCCTCAACAAGCTGGACGATTCTGAACTGGCAAAGCCAAACTCAACCATATCCGCCGCCGCCGGCATTATGGAAGGAATGGTCTCCAACGATGAAAGCCGGAAAACTCACCTGGTATCGTGGTTGACTAGTTCAACCGGCGCTGGTCTTGGAGATGGCATCGGAATTAGACGTGCAGTGCTAGCTGCTTTGGCGCAGGACAGAGAATGTGTCAACCTGGTGTTGGAGAAGAGCATCAACCAATTCGGTGATCAGCTCTACATCAAGCACTCGCCGATGCTACAACAGCAGGCTCATGCCCAAGTCCTCCTTCTCAGCGCTGGCTACGTCAACAAACTCACGCCCCTTAAGCTTAAGATGCTGATGCGGTCTGCCGGGTACCTGAACACAATTTCCAACAGAATCGGGGCATCTCAAGAAAAGGCGAGGTTTCTTGGTCTGGCGGTTGGCGAGGCGCTTTCGGGCCTCGTTGACGGCGGCGACAACAAGCTGAACTTCAAGATGGAAGAAATGGAAACCGATGAGGCCAAATTTTACAAAGACCTCATCAAGATTGCAGATCAAATTGGCCCTATTGATCCCCTCATCACGATACCCGCTGTCGAGGAGAAAAAGCAACCGCCGGCAGTCAAACCAACACAACGTCCAAAGCCCGCACCGAAACCAAAGAAGCAACCAGCTGCTCCGTCAAAGTTCATCATCCAGGAGGTTTCCGACTCAGAGAGCGAGGACGAAGACCTCGTACCCTACGCCAAACCAGACGATGACCCGGAAGACTCGGACGACGACCCGACCCTCATCCGCCGCGACAAGCCCAAGGCCCCGGTCTACATCCGCGACCTCATCGCCTATCTACGCGACACAGACAACTACGACAAGCAGAAGCTCGCTCTAACAACTGCTCCATCCCTCATCCGCCGCAAAGCAAACTTCGGCGTCGAAGTCACCTCCCATGCCGAGGAGCTCGCTACCCTCCTCGTCGGCCTGCAGGATAAGTTCGAGATCGAAGACTTCTGGGATCTCCGCCTCCAAGGCATGGTGGCCGTCGTCGTCGCCCAGCCGCAGAAGATGGGTCAATGGTACGCAAAGACATTCTTCGACGGAGACTACTCTGTCTCCCAGCGCGCTTCGGTCATCATTGTCCTCGGCCTCAGCGCCCGCGAGCTTGCCGGGTTCGATTCTTCAGAGTACGCCGCCGCCGCGTCTTTCCCTTCGAAGCGTCTACCCGAGAAGATGGAAGCGCTCTACCTCGATCCGTCCACCGCGTCAAATCAGCTGCCTTCCTCTTCGAATCTCAAGGCCCTCCCCTCTAACGCGCTCGATACCATCGCCAATTCCCTCACATCCGCCTTCATGGCGCCCATCGCTGCCAATGCGGCAGACGCAACAACCGGGCCGGACGCCCTCAAGCTCTCGACGTTTACCTCCCGCCTACAGAACAAGAACGCGAAGAAGAAAACTGGCCTTCGCTCCATCCCGAACACGACCGCCTCGATGCTCAGCACGTCCTTCTTCTTCCCTCTGACGGCCCGCTTTCAACACGCCCTACGCTCGCCCTCCGCCCGCTCCGGCGTCTTCATTCAGTCCCACCTGCTGTCGCTCTACCTTAAGACCCTAGCAGTTCTCATTCACTCCGCGGGCCCCGCGACCCTCGCTCTCCCGCAGATGACCGCCGAGCTGTGGGATCTGCTGCTCGGTGTGCGCGCCCATATTGCGGGAGACGTTCCCGGAACGCACGCGCTGCTTGTGGCGCTCGCGGCCATGCTGGAAGTTAACGAGGCGACGGACATGCGGCGGCTTTGCGAGGCGCATCCCCGCGAGGTCGTCGAGACGCAGGAGTGGGTAAGCGGCATCTTCAACGGCACGCGTGGCGAGGACGGCGGGGAGGAGAATGATGTCAAGATGCTTGCTGCCGCGGTGCTGATCAAATTACAAGAGGCGACGGAGAAGTACCGCGCCTTGCTGCTCGGCGACATGATTGGGTTCGCGTAGAGAAGAAAGTTTAAACGGTGTTCAAAGGAGTGTATATTGTTCTTCTTCATGACGACGCATGGCAGTGGCTTTTACATTACAATCAGGGGTGATCCCATGCGCTTCAAGCATCCAAATCGTACACGCCTTGGTCCTTGAAAATCGTGAACGCCGTAACCAATGCCCCAGAACGCCTGTCCTTATCCTCGTATATCCCTATACTGCGACGCAAATTTAAAAAATCTAGCCTCGGACCACTTCTTCTTACGCGGTCTCACCAACCACATCTTGTCTACCACCCCTACGCACAGGCAGCGTGGAAAAGTACTGATTCGCGTGGCTCAAGTGCTCGCCGAGACTCATGGCCATCCTTCTCAGCTCCTCCTTCACAGCATCCGCGCTGGCCGAGCCCTGCATAACCTCCACTGACGGTGGCGCTGGAGGGGGCGGCAGCGGCAACGGCACAGAGCCCCTGTTTGTTGACCGCGGGATGCCTGAAGGGAAGGTAGGTTGCGCGGCCTGCTGAGGTGTGAGGAACTCCGGGTCGGAATAGTCTGCGCTGTTGAAAGACTGATGTGTGTTGAGCCGCAGGCCTGCCTGGCCGTTGGAAGGGCGGATAGTGCCGCTGGCCTCGGCCAGGTTGAGATCGACGAGGCCCATATCGTCGTCCTTGGGAATGCTCCTAGCGTAGTCAGAGTCATCGGAGACGTAGATGGAAGGTTCGCGGTTGGATGTCGGGATGTAGAGAGAAGGCTCGCGATCGGATGTCGGGATGTAGAGCGAGGGTTCGCGGTCTCCGGCTGGAACGTAGATAGAGGGTTCGCGATCGCCGGCTGGGACATAGATAGAAGGTTCGCGATCTCCCGCGGGGACGTAGATGGACGGTTCTCGGTTGGATGTCGGAATATACATGGAGGCATGGCGTTCCAAATCGAACGGGTTTGCAAGACCAGCCTCGGAGCCGCTTACTGAGGCAACATCAGAGTTGGCCGTCGATGGCCGAGTGAGGTCCGGCATTGGTTCAGCGAGACCCATGTCGAGGTCAATCAGACTGCCAGTCGAAATGCGGTTATTGTTGTTATTGGCCTGCGGAACCATAAGATCATCGAGGTCGATCAAGCTTCCCGACGATTCTCGGTTGTTCATCTGGGAGTTCGATCGCGGGACCATCAAGTCGCCGCCATAATTAGGGGCGGGAACAGGATCGGTCTGGTGATGGAACATTTGGGGCCGGGATGCCGAGTTAGGCCCCGAACGTTCAGAACGTTCCTCGTTGAAGGGGAACCGGGACATTTCGGGGTTGGCAGAAGCTGGCGGCGCCATGGATGGAAATTTCCAGTCCTGGGTTCTCCTGTTGGGGTTCAGGTCGGCCGGGTCACTCAAGGGCGGCTTGTTAAAGTCTGGCTCATCTCCCATGTGATAATCGACTGAAACGCGTGGTGCACCGGCCTTTATGGTGTTCATATCGACGAAATTAGCAAGGTTGCTGCCATTGAGAGATGCATCAAGGTCGATGAGAGACTCTCTCACAGTCATTGACTGGAGGGAATCATCCCTCAGAGGGAGATCAGAGGTTGGCGGTGGAATCGGTCTCCCGTAGTAAGCCCGAGAGTTGTCTTCGTAGTTGGATATCGTGTTTGGGTCGAACACTTTCTCCAGAGGAGCCTTCATGGCGGCAAGTTGTTGAGGCGGCGGCCTTCTGCGCCCTTTGGGCTTGGCTCTCGACATCTCATCCAGAAATCCAGGATCAAATTCTACGTTTGAGCCATACACATCGTAGACTGCCTGGGCATCTGTGTTTTGGAAGACTTGTTGATCGAATGCCATCGTCGTGCTGAAATTCCACTCATCGTTCGCCAGCGCGGTTGACGAGAAATCTGAATCATCCGTATCGTAGACATTTTGTGCGCCTCCCGGGGCGAAGAGAGACTTTCGACTACCGCCTTGTGACTCCCACAGTTTGAAACCTCTGACCAAAAGTGCAAGTGACGAGGCAGGATACTGCTGAGCTGTGTTGGCGATATAAGGGTGCTTCTGGACGGCTTCGATTGTTGGCCGCTTCGAGGGGTCTTCCTGTAAACAGTAACCCACAAGGTCCTTCAGCTGGTCGGAGTACTGATCACCCTCCAATCGCGGCGTATGAGCTTTGATGTAGTTCCCAAGTTGATAGACGTCGATCCCCGCCATAACGTTCGGCGGTAGACCGGAAGCGATCTCATATACCATCGACCCGAACGCCCAGATGTCCACTTCTGTACCGTACGATGTTGATTGATCGAAAAGTTCCGGAGCCATCCAGTGTGGGGTGCCAATGAATGTTGATCTTTTGTCGAATTTGGTCTCGATAACACCAGCAACGCCGAAATCGCAAAGCTGCACACCGCCGGCCTCGGTGACCAGAACGTTGGCGCACTTGATGTCTCGATGAATGATGCCCTGGCCATGAACCCAGAATACAGCCTCGGCAACCTCCCTGAGAATCGGAATGATCCACTTCTCTTGAAGACCGCCCGGGGCAGTCGGCTTCATGAGCGTTGCCACACTTCCTCCAGCGCAGTACTCGGTGATCATCCACATGGACTGGCCGACAGGTAACGCGTCGATGACATGGTTGATATTCTTTGCGCCACTGTCACTGAGAAGTTTCAAGGCGTTGACCTCAGCCAAAAATTCTTTGAAGGTATCGGCAAGTTTCGGGTTAACAGTATCGCTTTCCTCGATATCGATGATTTTGACCGCGACGAGCATACTCGTATTGATGTCGGTGGCTTTGTAAACCCGGCCGAAACTTCCTTTGCCGATGAGTTCGTTGAGAAGGTAAGGCGGCTTGTCTTGGCCTGCTTTGGTCACCACCTCATCCACCGCGGCTTGCATCTTCTTTGCATCTTCGAGGGCCTTCTGCTTGGTCACCGAGAAGTCGGGACCCCTGACGTACAGCGACATTTTGGCTGAGTTGTCGCCGCCGGAGACGGTGGAAAGATGTAGTCGTTCCTCTTGAGCCGCAATACGTAGAAGGTATCAAAACCGGAGGCGAATATGAGTCGGAAGGAGATTGTCTGTCCTATGTTCAACTTCACGCGCTTGATGAAGGTTGAACGGGGTTGGATAGGTTGGCCACTGAGCCATCTGATACGCTGGAGTTCGGGTCAAACACACAAGGGGCAGGTGTTGGGCACAGTGCAGGGGCCGGAGCCAGGGGACGATCTAGGAAATTTCCGGCCAATCAGACACGCTTATAAGTCAATGCAGTGTATGCATTTATGCGAAACCGCTGCATTTTGGCAGATCTCACTCAAGCTTTACGATCTCACTTCAGTGCAGCATTACAGCTCATTTCCTCAGGTCATCAAAGGCGTATGTATTTCATCGTAGAAACATTATTCTAGGCCCAAATCGAAGCCTGATGCTACCATGATATGCGTACTCATGTGTCTCGTTCGGCTTGGCATTCAGCTGCCGTCATTTCATAAAACCTAGGCGGTCTTCTTCTCTTCTCCTTCGTTGATCCTGGTTTTGTACGCCCTTGGACTCTCATATTCGCTAGCCTTGCCAGCCCAAAGTCCAAGTTTCTTGCCTTGAGCCTTAGCTTCTGCCGCTCTGTATTTTTCTTCGAAGCCTCCCCATTCTGCGCCGGATTTCGCCTCGTAGGTTGTGGCCAGACCACGCTTCAGCATTTCCAGCCCTACGTCCTTCTTAAATAGAAACCGCCGGACGTAGACTGTTGCGACAACACGATCGTACTGGTCGCGCTTGTGAATTTTGGCCCAGCATCGTCGATTGAGAATATAGTCCCTCAGCCACTGCAAAGCTTCCGTTGCTCCTGGTTGACCGGGGCGGCCAAAATGTGCGCCCTCCGGAGCGTCGATTCCAGCAATTCGTACTCCTAACTGTTTAACTTCTCATCAGCAAAGCTTTCCCGCAAGCCACTCAGACGGCTCGTACCGTTTTCCCCTTCAGCGCTGGCCTTTCTTTGGGGACTTTCCTCAGCCAGTCCCAACCAGCCAGTCTTCCGCCCGGCGTATGAAACAAGTGGAAGTTATCGCCATCTCCAACGCTAGTAACTCGGCCAAGCAAAGTCCTCTTTCTGTAGAGATGAGGCCGGATATGGGCGGTGGTGGGAAATCGTCGCAGGCGGGACTGCCAGAACATGAATGCGGCCAGAGAGCCGACGGACGTCAAGAAAACGGGGGCCCATTCTTTCGCTGCCTGTAGCGGGGGATCAGGCTGAGGAAGAAGATCATTCCACGAGGTGGACTTCGCTTCTTCGGGTTTTGGTGGTGGAGGCGCTTTCGCCGAAGAGCTGAAAGGCCATGGCATTTTTTGAGACTCCTTGGGGAGTTCTGAGCCGCTCTTCTCGCTGGCAAGTGTGCGATGAGTTGACTGCGGCTATGAATCAGCGAGTTGTGCGGTGATGAAAATAAGATGTCGCAATGAATTCCGAAGAGTCCTCCATTTTTAAAAAAATGATAATGGCAGTCATCACCATTGCTTGTTGTGCTTTCGACAAAGGAAAAGTTTCCTCACCTTTTCACCGCCAACTGCAGCTTTTGGCGCGTTTGTTGGAGAGCTCTTCCAATCGAGGTTGCATCCTTGTAGCTTAGGCCGTTCTTTACACAGTACGCACTGTGACAAAGAGGGCTTGCGCTCGGCCAATCAGCATTAGGTTTTTTCAAAGGCAAGGTATTTCGGAACGGGTCATGACACCCTCCATCCATCCTAGCCGATATTTCGAAGGCGAATCCCCTCTATACATCTAGCCGGCCATCAGCCATTGGCATTGTAAAGGAGGCTCAATTGGAGGCACGCATCTCCTTGACCTCTTTTGAAGCCGTCTCTCCACTCTACGATCACAATGGCAGGCCTCTACCGACTCGCCGGCCACAGCGCCAAGAGGTTATGTCTGCGCCCGGCAGCTACCTCGTTCAACGCCGTCCGCCCGTTCTCGACGACCTTCCGCCGCCGATACGCCGATGCCTCCACCGAATACCAGGGCACGAGGCTCACGCCTACCGCCGCCGACTTTACCCCATCCGCCGACCCCTACGACATCACCCGGCCGATTGGAACTGACGGCCACACGAAGGTGACCGAGGAGGGAGTCGAGGACCGAAAGATCCGCCACTACACCGTCAACTTCGGTCCCCAGCATCCCGCCGCCCACGGTGTGTTGCGTCTGATTCTCGAGATCAACGGTGAAGAAATCGTCAGAGCCGACCCCCACGTCGGTCTGCTGCACCGTGGTACCGAGAAGCTCTGCGAGTACAAGACCTACCTCCAGGCCCTTCCCTACTTCGACCGTCTCGACTACGTTTCCATGATGACGAACGAGCAATGTTTCGCCCTGGCCGTTGAGAAGCTTCTGAACGTTGAGATCCCCGACCGCGCCAAGTGGATTCGCACTCTGTTCGGCGAAATCACCCGTATCCTGAACCACCTCATGTCCGTTCTGTCGCACGCCATGGACGTTGGTGCTTTGACGCCTTTCCTGTGGGGTTTCGAGGAGCGTGAGAAGTTGATGGTAAGTCGGATATGGAGTTAGGAAATCACTCGGCACAGTCCGGCTGACCCGTTTGCCAGGAATTCTATGAGCGTGTCTCCGGTGCCCGTCTCCACGCCGCCTACGTCCGTCCGGGTGGTGTTCACCAGGACATCCCCGTTGGTCTGCTCGACGATATCTATCAGTGGGCCACTCAGTTCGGCGACCGTATTGACGAGACCGAGGAGATGCTTACGGACAACCGTATCTGGATCCAGCGTCTCCAGGGCGTTGGTGTGATTTCTGCCGCTGAGGCGCTGAACCTCTCCTTCACTGGTGTCATGCTCCGCGGCTCCGGTGTCCCTTGGGATATCCGCAAGAGCCAGCCTTACGACGCCTACGACCAAGTTGAGTTCGACGTTCCCGTCGGCGTCCGCGGTGACTGCTACGACAGATACCTGTGCCGTATGGAGGAGTTCAGACAGTCCCTTCGCATTATCCACCAGTGCCTGAACAAGATGCCCGCTGGCCCCGTCCGCGTCGAGGACTACAAGATCTCCCCTCCTCCCCGCACCGCCATGAAGGAGAACATGGAGGCGCTCATTCACCACTTCCTTCTTTACACCAAGGGTTACACCGTCCCTCCTGGTGAGACCTACTCCGCCATTGAGGCCCCCAAGGGCGAGATGGGTGTCTACGTCATCAGTGACGGTAGCGAGCGACCCTACCGTGTTCACATCAGAGCCCCTGGTTTCGCTCACTTGGGTGGTTTCGACCATGTTTGCAAGGGTCACATGCTTGCTGACGCTGTGGCGGTTATCGGTACAATGGACTTGGTGTTCGGTGAGTATCCCATCCCTTGGACGTGAAGAACTTCCAGCTAACCATGGCACAGGTGAGGTTGATCGGTAGAATGCTTGAGGGGACGGAAACCAAAACGACTGTCAGGAACTTCTTTCCTTTTGTGTACTTGTAGAGTGAAGAGACAGAGCATCGACGTATATACCGCAATGTTCTCTTTTCTAGAAGACTCCCGTCCAGACTTTATGGAATGCAGCCCTTTATTTGTTCAATTCGTCTTCTGAAAATTGCATGTCATCACTGAGTATAGACCTCGGTAGATTTTCGCATTCATGGTGTGGTACATATACACTACGTGGAGTACAGGAGACCTGATCTCTCAGCCGCATCGTACTCGCAATACAGTTGTAATAATACAGGTGATCATAAGTACTTCAGAACAGCTTGGCGCCAGTTGCAGAAGCCTGCTCCATGAAGAATCTCTTCAGGGGGCCCAAAGCGTTGACTGCGCTCAAGCCGAGAGACCTCAGAGGCACCAAAGGGCCACTCTCGACCGAGTACAGCTTGTGCAACTTATCGCAGACACCAAGGACGACGTGATTTGCCACATAGCGCTCCGAATTGTAAGCCTCCAGCGAAAGCGTAGATCCCAGGTCCTGTCCGGTGGAGACTGCGGTCTCGATGGTCTTGACCAGACTCTGGACATCACCCTGACCTTGGTTCAGACCCTGACCAGCTAAGGGGTGGATCGTGTGCGCCGCATCACCGACAAGAGCAACACGCTCAGCGGTGTAAGTATCCGCGTGTCGCAGCTTAAGGGGGAAAGAGGCAACGGTGCCCTCTTGAACTCCGACGACCTGTTGAGGAACGGCCCGGCGGTCAACGAGCGTGTGCTCCAATCTCCAGTTGAGCTCTTCCGTTTGACCAGAAGGTTGTGTGTGCATGAATCCGATGTCGACCGGGCTGAGGCGGAAGGCCGCGTTGACCATGGCGATGAACTCCTTGGGAGGGAGACTCTTCAGGAACGCCGCCCTCTCGGGTGTTGTTGACCATACCAGCGTTGAGTAGTTTCCAGGAAGCGGCAGCATAGCTACTGGCCCAGTAGGCAGAAAACGCTGGTAAGCGATCTGGTTGTGCTCTCCGCCCCATCCGTCTCCCTGCATCTGAAGCGTCGCAACCACGCCATGCCTTCCATAGTCCCAACCGCGTGCCTTGATGCCAGCAAACGTGCGGACTGGGCTGTTCGCGCCATCGGCACCAACCAACAGGCGGGCGTGCAGTTTCTGCCCGCCAGACAGATGAACCACGGGCCACTGCGTAAGATCGAAGTCTTCCGTCTCTTCACCGAAACCAATGTTCTCAACCTTGGCACCATCAAACACCGACACACCTCCCAGCTCTTCCAAGCGACTTAGCAGACCCGAAGTCAAATTGAGGTTCTCGCACATGTAGGCAATGGTCTTCCCCGCTGAAGCACCCACTGGCAAGTCGAACTCAATTCTTGCGCCGCTGACGCCGTCCCAAACCTGCATCTCATTGTAATCCTGAATGCGCTCTCGCTTCAAGTGACTCCATGCCCCAATGGTGTTGAGGTATTCCGCAGAAGTCGGGGTCAGGGAGCTGCAGCGGTTCGAGAATTTGTCGGCGGGGAGCTTCCAGGCGCGGGTCTTTGACAGATCTTGGGCTTCGACGAGGGCCACCCTGAGGCGGGATGTTACCGGGTTAGCTCCTAGAGAATATCAGTACACGCTATGAGGCTTGCAAAAAGCCAATTGAATCGTACGGAGAGCAGTCAAAAGGCTGAGACCTGCCGGTCCACCTCCCACGCAGACAACATCGTAGATGTCTGGTTCGGAAGCTGATGAGCTTGCGCCTGCGCTCGCAAAAGTTCGTAGTGTTTGCGCCTGGAACCGGCGAGAACAGGTCCTGCAAACAGAGCGAGGCCTCCACAGGGCCCGAGGAGTCGCCATGGTTCTCGAGCCGAATTCTGGCCGGTTGAAGTCTGGAACGTGTGGTCGATCACATGGGACGATTAATCGAACGGTAGGTAGCTTCAGACCCGACGTCAGGGCAAGCTCAAAAAAGTTCGCCACATTTCAGCCACATGGTCGGATCCCGGTCGCGGGACAGGCTTCTTCGATGTGGCGGTGCTTCCCTCCTCTCTAGGCGGCCAATGCTTCCATTTGAAAGCCAGCATCCCTGCGACATCATCGATGTTATCCCTGTCTGCCTGCACTAGGCCCCCACACTAGGTGTGTTTTTTCGCACCTGACCCAGCAGGTTGCCACAGCACCCAGAGGGTGGAAGCGGGCGCTTTCGTTGCGTCAGTGGGCTTCTGATTCGGCTTTCCATATCAACATCTGTCCACTGGTCGCGCCCTCTGCACAACTTGCATCTAACACCACCTCATCACTAAGACCTGGTGCCTGCCTGTCAAGGCCGCAGAATTTAGGCCAACAAGCTCAGTGCGACAGCATTTTTCCTGCAGTCCTGAAGTTCCACAGATCAGACGAGAGCTGCAAAGGTGCTTTGAAAGCTTCCTTTGACATCACCGTCGCAAAGTGTCTCAGCCGCACGGATCCCACCAACTTAGCTGCCCTTCCTTGAGCGCGACGTCTGATCACTTCTGCTCCTGCCCCTCAGTCTCTTTTCAACACCAAAAAAAAAAATCACACAACTACCAGCATGGACGAGTACGAATACCTTCAGCCTGGGTTCGACCCCAAGTCGCTGACGGTGCCCCGTTTGCGATCGATCTTTGTGGCGCACGACATTCAGTACCCCGCTACAGCGAAGAAGCCCCAACTCATCGAGCTTTTCAACGACGAGCTCCTGCCCCAAGCCAAGAAGATTCTGGCGAAGCAGGCTAGAGCGAAGCGATCAAGCAAGGGCATCGTCGATATGCCAAGCTATAACGAAAGCGAGTCTTTTGATGACCACGATCTGGCGCCTCCGCCACCGAGAACCACGAGATCTCGGTCCCCTCGAAAGGCCTCTACCCGTCTCAGAAGCGAGGAGTACGAGCCGGTCGAGCCGCCGGCTACTATCAGTCCTACGAAGAGGAAGGTTCGAGCAAGTAGCCGACAGCCTGTGGAACCGGAACCGGAACCGTACGTTGAACAGTACGTTGAGCCGGAGCCGCCCAAGTCCGTTCGGACCAAGCGCGTTGTCACGCCTCACATCAAGACGGAGGAATCGGAAGAGGACTTCTTCAAGAAGCGAAGAGAGTCCGAATACTTCTCGAAGGACAACCCGTTTCAGAGCGGCAGTTCGCCAGCGCCGATAAAGACCCCTGCTACTGGCCGCAGGAGGACTACCGAGCACAAGGTTGAGCAAGACGACTACGACTATGGCACAAGACGACAGACCGACGGCCACTACGTCGAGGACCGACCAAAGTCATCCAGGAAGTCCCAGGCGTTCGAGGTTCCCGTCAGCAAGTTACTGCGCGAAGAGACGCCAGAGTTTCACTCATTCGAGGCTGTTGAGGCGGGCGAAGAATTCACCCCTGATGCTCAGTTTGAAATGGAGCAAGAGATGGCGGCAAGCGGGGAGACGGCTGTGGTGCAGCGTCAGACATCACCAGCTCGACCCCGCAGAAGTCTGGCTAAGCCCTTCTGGGCGTTGGCTGTTTCTTTGCTCGGCGCATATGGCGCATGGTACCGACAAGAAAAGGTCGCTGTCGGATACTGCGGTCTCGGTCGCCCTGCAACACAAATTATTCCTCCTGATGTCCCGGTACCAGACTGGGCCGTGCAACTGGCTGAACCTCAGTGCGAACCTTGCCCGCAGCATGCGTACTGTTACGAGGACTTCTCCGTTCGCTGTGAGCCCGACTTTATTCTGAAGCCGCACCCGCTTGCTCTCGGTGGTCTCGTTCCTCTGCCGCCAACATGCGAGCCAGATGGAGAGAAGGTGCGAAGAGTCAAGGCTGTTGCCGACAAGACTGTTGAGGAGCTGCGAGAGAGGCGGGCACAATTCGAGTGCGGCGACTCCGGCGACTCCGCTGACGAAGAGAGCCAAACGACTGCGACTCCTCAGATCGACGAAGAGAAACTGAAAGAAGTCATCAGCTCGAAGAGAAGCAAGAAGATGAACAAGGAGGAGTTCGACGACCTTTGGGTTGCCGCAATCGGTGATGTCAAGGGCCGCGAGGAGGTTGAGGTCGTTCCGTAAGTCACACTCTCCAGTCATACTCTTCACAAGTTCCGACTGTATCCTATATCAAAACCGTCAACTCCTAACATGTGTACTAACCAGATCGGATGTGCCCGAAACAGAAAGGCCAATTCCACCTCAGTTTCAGACGCCTACTTATCGTCCTCCTCTCTCGCTCGGCTTCCAATCGGCTGCGCCATCAAAAGGTCGTTCAGACTCGGGCTGGCAAGACATAGACTCTCAATTGGATCTATGATCTTCTTGATCGCCACCTACTTCTACGTCCGATCCAAGTACAGATCGCACAAGGCCACTGCAGCCCAGGTCCCGGCTCTCGTTGACCTTGTCTTGTCTCGGCTCGCAACGCAGAAGGAACTCGGCGAGGAGGAGATTGACGACCCTTGGCTTTTCCTGCCCAACCTCCGCGACGACGTACTTCGATCCGTACACTCGCTCGGCGAGCGTGATCGTATCTGGAAGAAGGTCAAAGCCGTAGTTGAGCAGAACAGCAACGTGCGAACCAGTCAAAGAGAAGGCCGTAGCGGTGAAGTCGGTCGCGCATGGGAGTGGATTGGACCTATCGCGGGAGACAGCAGGCGTCGCAAGAGCGGACGCACGTCTTTCGGACCTGGACCGGACGTGAAGATCGAAGACTCCGTTGAAACATCAGAGAAAGCCAACGCCCACTCGAAATGGGAGGAGCCGCGGCCCATCTATTAATCTGCCATGGATAACGTCGAAACGTCCGGGGAAGGGGTTTTACTCGAGTTCTTATGATCACAGATCACGATCGCATGTACCATTTTCTTTGTAATAACTATCTCGCGCTGCAACAGAGGGCTCTGGAGGCTCTTCGTTTCTCAATACCTTGCTTACGAGCTTTGGGATGGCTTCAGTGTGCTTTTGAGGAGGCGTTCAGGCTTGTTGTACATTTCCAAGAACAGAATTTCCTTGCCTCGCTCGTCGAAAGAGAGAACAGGAAGATTGAACACAGATTTTCTACTTTTTTGATATTGCCGCGACCTAAAATGTGAATCGCAGAGTAATTGACTTTCCGGAGTTTGTTTGATTGGATGGCGGGGTTACGGGCCGGTTGCTGTGCACTCGGACGGAGAATGTCGGAATGGGTCGGAGTTAGAGGTGGAGACGGGCGGGCGGAAAAGGACAGCCGCAAAGGTCCTTGGCATTCAACATGTCAATCGAGAAGACGTAGGATAGCCAGATACTCAGCAAATAGAACAATGATATCATCGTAAACTGAGCCCAGGGTTGAATATCGTGACAACATTGTCGAGTAGCTGTTTCTCCTAATTAAACATTTACGCGACACTTAGCAGTTGTCCAGTCGTTCTTTTTCGAAGTTCTTGAATTGGCTAATGCACAGGTGTTTATTGACACGCAAGGGAACCCCTTGGACAAAAGAAATCTTCTCGCTCAGACTCTAGGTTGGGTGATCTATTGGGCCTTGGAGGAGACGATCTCTGGAAAAGACAAGAGGCGTTAGCAAAGGGACGTCCGAGACGATATCCCGATCACGGGGATAGTGGGGGAGGGGGCGGCGGCGGCCTCTTACTCTCGACATCGGCAACGGACTGCTGGAGGATCTGCTGAAGGACCTTGGGGTTCTCGAGCTCCTTGGTGACCTTGGCGATGATGTTCTGGGCCAGCTCCTTCTGCTGGCGCTGCTTGACCTGGCCCTCGTAGCGGACCCAGGAGTCGAGGACGGCCTTGGCCTCGGCGGCGAGGGCGGTCTTCTGCTCCTGCTCGTAGGCCTCAGACTCGAGCTTGGCAGTCTCCTGTAGACGTCTCGGTTAGCCATGCATCTTGCTCCGAGCCATGTTCCGTCCTCTCTCTCCAACCCGGTCGTCCGGTCATCGGAACCCCTCTTCAAACGTCATCACTCATTCCGCGGGGCCGTACCTTGGAAACCTCGAAGAGAGACTTGGTGATGTCGACAACGCCGGCCATCTGGTTGACGTCGCCGATGCGTCCCTTGACGGCCTCGGTGTGGTCGGCGCGGGCCTGGTTGAGGATGCCCTTGATCTTGTCGGCCTGGGCCTGAGCCCACTCGCTGTACATGGGGCCTCCGTACTTGATCAGACCGCCCCAGACGGCGAGCAGGCAGAAGGCGACGACGGTCTCCTCGTTGACGACGTAGTACTCGTTGCTGATGGCGTAGACGCTCAGGGCGGCGGAGGAGGAGAGGATGGCGGTCTTGGAGAGCACCGAGTTGCCGGGGAGGGCGTCGACGATGGACTGGGCCTTCTTCTTGGGGTCCTCGGCGGGGACGTTGGAGGCGTTGCGGGCGCCGGAGACGGAGGCCGAGATGGCGGGAAGGGCCCGGCGGGCCAGGGTCGGGCGGAGGAGGTTCGCGCCTGTTTCTCGATCGAGGGAGGTCCTGCGCGTTAGCCGAGTTCCCATTGTCTGTCTGCTGCTCCCAACTGCGACTTTTTTCGTCGTTCGGACGGCCAATTGGCACGTCTTACGCTCGGAGAAGGTGTCTGGACGTACCAACGGCGCTTCTAGCCAAGCGGGACGCCATTGTGAGATGATCTGGGGATGCGGGTATTACGGGTTGACACTCGGGAGCTTGAGAGATGAAGATGAATTAGCGCAGCATGTAAAAATCGGCTACGGTTCTTGCGAATCACGTGATACAGCCAAGCTCGGGATCTCGAAGGGCGCTTGGGCCATCCGCCTTCCGTCTTGGGCTGTCACTGGACGGCCGAAAATTCAGACCCGCTAGAAAACTAAAATTCGAGAATCGACATCGGTTCAGAGCATCGATATCAAACAACATCAACTCACACGGAAAAATCAACAAAAATGCCCTCCAAAGCATCAGGCGAAGGCCTGAAGAGGAAACGAGTCCCCGTCAAGGAAAATTCGAAGAAGCGCGCCAAGTCCGAGTCCGAGTCGGAAACTGATAGCAGCGGCGATGAGAGCGACCCTCAGGCCGACATCCTGCTGCTTGAGAATGAGATTCTGGAGTCCAAGAAGAACTATAACAACATCACAAAGCTGATTCAGATCGCCAAAACTTCCGACGATGAACCCGAGTCAGCAACCCTGGCATCCGTTGCTCTTTGCAGAGTTTTCGTGAGATTACTTTCCGCCGGTGCTCTCCTTAAGAAGAAGGGCATGAGTGAGAAGGAATCGGTTGTCGCACAGTGGCTCAAGGACCGGTACTCCGAGTACAAGACGCTGCTCATCGAACTTTTGGGCGATGAGGACCTGGCGTCGACGGCGTTGACTTTGGCTATGCGGTGCCTCAAGGCCGAGGCGCAGCACCTGAATGACAGAGAGGAGTACACCTTTCCCCAAAAGTTCCTCCAAGACATCCTCGCGGGTCTTCTGAGCTCAGACAGCGACGATGCTCGTGTTGAGTTTGTGGAAAAGTATTTGGGTGGATACGACGACATCAGATTCTACACACTAAAAGCCATCAAGTACGTCCTTAGAGGCAAGGTTTTTTTTTTCGGTACTGACAATAAGCAGGGCCATGGCCGACGAAGCTGGCGATGCGTCAAAAGAGGAGCTCTTTGACGATGCATTTGAACTGTTGTCAAACATTGGCGAAGTGCCAACAGAACTGGAGAACTACTACATCGAGAAGCCCAGCAAGAAGTCACACAACCTCAACTCCCTGCACCAGCACAAGAGGCAAGGCCAGGACGCCTGGCTCGCCGTTTTGAAGCTGGCGTCGACCAGGGAACAGCGTAAGCAGGTCTTGGACGTCATGTCCACTGAGATTGCTCCCTGGTTCATCAGGCCGGAATTGCTTGCCGATTTCCTTACAGACTCATACGACGCCGGCGGTTCGATCTCGCTGCTTGCTCTGTCCGGTGTGTTCTACCTCATCAAGGAGCGCAACCTCGATTACCCCTCCTTCTATACGAAGCTCTACTCCCTGTTGGACCGCGACATTCTTCACTCGAAGCACCGCTCAAGATTCTTCCGCCTCATGGATACCTTCCTCGCGTCGACTCACTTGCCGGCGGTGCTGGTGGCGAGCTTTATCAAGCGGCTGGCGCGACTCAGTCTCAACGCGCCTCCGAGCGCCATCGTCTTTATAGTGCCGTGGATGTACAACATCTTCAAGAGGCACCCGCTGTGCACCTTTATGATCCACAGAGAGACGAGAGACCCGGATGTCAAGGCTCTCATGGAGACGCAGGGTCTGGATGACCCTTTCGTGGAGGATGAGATGGACCCGATGGAGACACACGCGATTGACAGCTGCCTGTGGGAGATCGTACAGTTGCAGTCGCATTACCACCCCAACGTCGCGACGATTGCCAAGATCATGTCTGAGCAGTTCACAAAGCAGTCCTACAACATTGAGGACTTCCTAGACCACTCTTACAGCAGTGTAAGTTATCTTCACAAGGCTTCTTTCAAGAAGACCGACTAACAGTTTGTGCAGTTGCTCGAGGCAGAGATGTCCAAGATGGTCAAGAAGCCGCCCGTGATTGAGTACCAGATTCCCAAGAGGGTGTTCCTGCCGAACGATCCAGAGTCTGGCGTTCAGGACAGCCTACTGACGAAGTTGTGGAGCTTTCAGTGAAGGAGGCGTAATAATGTGTGAAAGAAGAGGTGGAGATAGGGCATTGGTACGGCAATTGTCGGACTTTTCTTATGTGTAAATTGGCATTTTTGATATCGGGGCGTAGTATGGACAAAAGCATAGACGGTACCCCAAAAGTTTAGATGTTCCAAGTCGTCATTGCGCATGGCCCTTGGACCTGGAAGAACAAAGGCGCTTTTCGAGGATACTTGACGAGTCGAGATTCGTTCGATGAGTTGATGTATTGGTGAAGAATTGCCATGACTTAAACAGCTACACATTCGATGGTCATGAACCATTGCTCCCATCCGCTTGCTGATAACAGCCAAGCTATTCTCTTGACATGTCTGGAATGGCAAATTAAACGAAGGAAGAGTGCCCCGGTGGGTTAGGGTAGTTGTATTTGAGTTTCTGTGCCAAGTCATGTCGTACCATCGATCTGCCATTTGGAGATCGGTTCTGACGGGTCTCTGCATTAAATCATAACATCGAATTGCCGTCTTCCGATGTAAACACCTTTTACAAACGTCTTCTATCCTGGAATTCATAGTCTACTTTCTATAGTATAGCCAAGTCTGTCATGATTTAGCTCCCGCCGAAGCCGCTCCTGTCCATGTGGCACACCCATAGCTGATTGTGAAATCGGACGACTTTGGTTCAGGCACATTGTCTTCCGGAGGTGTAAAGAATCCTTCCGTCTTTGGCGTGTGTGCGAGCTTAGCTTACCTAGGTAGAGCTCGAGTGTTGTCCGGTACCGGTCGATAATTCACATGGTTCCAAACGGTTGGTGGGATGGTACCGGCACTCAGGCCTTGGACCTCTGGAATGTCGTGTGCCCACCTGCCTGAAGCATCCATCTCCGAGCGGTGAGGCAAAGTGCCGTTCCAGCCACGACCAGAAGAGGTCCAGTTTAAGACGGACGGATTGAAGGCTGGTGGATGCAAGTTAATGCGTCAGGGAAGACTGTGGGCAGCACAAGAACACCTGGAGATCAGCGATGCGCAACACTGAAGGGGTGCCCGGTTCAGAGAGCCACAGTGACTCCACTGCTGAGTGCGGGGATGACAGCTCAGTGGCTCTCACAATCAGCTTCCTTGCTGCAGGCGGGACTGAATCACCGACAGGCGAATGCTCAGAGGTGGCCGGTTGTGAAGCCAGGGAACTTGGAAGCTGCTCTCGGACCTCTGAGAGGCCAATGGAGCCAATGAGGCGGGGTCTCAGCCATGAAGGTGTCGGGTCCCACGGTGCCACGGGTGCGCTGGGTCCTGTCTCCGCTAAAAGCAGCTTAGCCTTTGGGCGAGCCACAGGCGCTGGGTTGTTCCAGTTTCCCACTGACATCACCGAAAGCAACGGATGCATCGCCTTTATCTCCAATTCCCATTCGATCGGCAGACTTTTCTTCCCAAGCTGCCAGCCGCCAACCCGCGCAAAACATCCATCCTCGAGGAAGTCCAGGTCTCCAGTCTGACGCTCTGTGCCTTACATGCTGCCGCTCTTCCTTCCCGTCTCTTCGCCTTCCAATCGCTCAACTTCCACCATTTCTCATGTCAACGAATCCTTCGACTTGGCTCCACTGCCACGTATTACCGCTCGCCTCACACACACGTTTTCCACCTTCCCGACCCTTGCAAAGCCTTGAAAACGATATCGTCGCTGTTATCTCCCTGACGAGCTCCTTTCCCAGCACGCTCCACTGAAAAGCAAACACGGCTGAGGTCGACCCCCGTCAACCGGAGTCCCGTCGACGCAGTCACACCTCACCTTCACGTGGAATCAGCCCCGTCGCCACCAAAAACCCCAGCAGTAGGCCGACGGCCTAGCCTGCGTCTGCTTGACGCCGACCCACGGCACCACCGTAATCGCGTACATAAGCGTTCCAACAAGACGGTGTGACATTTTGCTCCTCCTTCAACATGTCTGGCAACCAGTTTCAACCTTTGGCTGCTCATCTCCACCAGCAGCAGCAAACACCAACGCCCCGGAGGCAGTCCAATGCCCTGGGTTCTAGCTCGACGGCACCACCACCCGTGACACCTGGGAATGCGAATGGTAATGACCAGAACGGACAGCATAAGCCTCGACGGCGAAAGAACCACCGCGGCGGACAAAAGAAGCGCAACCGCCGCAAGTCCTTCGCTGTCTTGCCCGAAGAGTCGCACGACGAAGCTCAGGAGCACTCGACTGACAGAGACGACTTCTACCTTCATCGCTCTAATCTGAGCAACACCAGCATTGAGAGCGAGGCGCTCCTGGATCACAGGTAAGCTCGCACCCTGTCCTGAGGCGCGAACCGTGCTAATGCCAAGCTCTAGAGAGCAGCAACCGCTCCGAATTCGACGGCCTTCTATCATGACGCCTTCCGGTCCGTACCCGACTGCGACACCGCAGACGAGCAGCCGGCTGCGCAACGCCTACGTCGGTGAAAGCGGAGAGGATGGAGAGCAGTCGTGGGATGAGGGCGCTCCGCTCTTGTCCAGGTCAATCCAGCGCACCGCAACAGCTCCTGTATTCTCCGGATATGGCTCGAGCGACCCTCGCCAGCGCGTAAGCCGTCGCGGTTCCAGCAGATCCTCTCGAACGAAGCTTGCGCCGTCTTTCCCTGGCGACAGCTACAACGTCAACTATCCTCCTTCCATGCCCGGGTCGCCGCAATTCCGACCCTCCGACCCGTTGAATCTGAGCTTCGGCGACGTTATGATCCACGATGACGAGATCAACATTCAAGTATCGCCCCGCGGAAGTCGCAGGAACAGTCATGCCTCGCACTCGGACCACGAATCTCGAATGGAGCAGTCGCCGGATTTGGCGCGGAGGAACACAATCGCCTTGACCGCTCAGGAGGACGTCTGTTTCCCGAGTGGGATATCCGAGATCGGAGAGGAGGAAATGCACTCCTCTCAGGACCCGACGGCCAAGCCTAGGCCCAGGCGACGTCGTCGCCGCTGGCCTGATCTGTCTATCCTCGAGGAATGGAGCAGATTTGAGAAGGAGGGACGTTCTGATGAACGACGGGTCAAGCGAATTACAGAGCCTCAGCTCATTAACGGACGTCTGCGTCCCGTCACTCGAGAATGGTACCGCTCAGAGGAAGAGTCGCCTTACCGATTCACATACTTCAACGAGGAGTTCCAAAGCACCATTCACAGCCAGACTATCTCAGAACTCGTGCAGCCGGGCGGAAACTTCCAAGAGCTGTTCATCCCTGAACCCCGCCTTCTCTCCGACGACGAGAGTGAGGACAGTGACGAAGACGGCGATCATGTGCCATTATCCCATGCCACTACTCAGCACTCACACAGTGGCCAGAATGGAGATTCCCGAGCGCCGACTCGACAGCCATCTCTTGCCAGCACTCAGCCAATTCATGGCCATATATCACCGGAAAAGACGTCTGGTGGCAGTTCACGAGCTGGATCCCTTCACCGTACACCCACCGGGGTGAGGTCGCCGGTCGTGGGCAATCAGACCACTCAAACCCCAGAACTGCTCGTCAAGACCCCTAAGTACGGTGAGCGACCAGTATGGTGGCTCGACGTGCTCAGCCCGACCGAGGCAGAGATGAAGGTACTATCCAAGGCGTTCGGTATTCACCCGCTTACCGCCGAAGATATCATGGTTCAGGAGGCTCGAGAGAAAGTGGAGCTATTCCGACACTACTACTTCGTCAACTACCGATCTTTCGATCAAGACCAGAACAGCGAGGATTACTTGGAGCCTGTCAACATGTATGTCATTGTGTTCCGTGAGGGCGTCATCAGCTTTCACTTCTCCATGACACCACACCCTGCCAACGTACGCCGAAGAATTCGCCAGCTGAAGGACTATCTCATCGTCAACTCCGATTGGATTTCCTACGCCATTATTGACGATATTACCGACGTTTTTGTTCCCTTGATTCAGAACATCGAAGATGAGGTCGACGACATTGATGATGCTATTCTGAGACTCCACTCTCATTCCGAGGATTCCAAGGATGGTCACTTCGACGAGAAGGCTAGCAGCGCTGCGACTACAATTGGATCCGAAGGAGACATGCTTCGACGTGTGGGCGACTGCCGTAAGCGTGTCATGAGTCTTTACCGCTTGCTTGGCAACAAGGCAGATGTCATCAAGGGCTTCGCGAAGCGCTGCAATGAGCGCTGGGAAGTCGCTCCAAGGTCTGACATCGGACTGTATCTGGGCGATATCCAAGATCATATTGTGACAATGACATCTAATCTCAGTCACTACGAGAAGTAAGTGCTACATATCTAAGCTGTCGGGAGCTGATGCTAACCACTAACCCTCTAGGATTTTGGCCCGGTCTCATGGCAACTACCTCGCGCAAATTAACATCCGCATGAATGAACGGCAGGAGCAGACGGCTGATGTCCTCGGCAAGCTGACTGTCTTGGGTACTATTGTGTTGCCCATGAACATTATCACTGGTCTCTGGGGTATGAACGTTTGGGTCCCTGGTCAGGAGTACGAGGGTGACCTGAAATGGTTCTGGGCTATCACGGCAGGCCTACTGGCATTCGGCCTGGCGTGTTACATGATTGCGAAGCGGGTTTACAATATTGTATAGAGAGGAGGGCCCGCGCTCAGGGTTCTGGTGTTTCTGAAGCTGGCGTTTAGGAGGGCCAAAAAGCATACGATGCCTTGAGTCTAGATTGGTACATCCACGGATGGTAAACGGAACAAGTGTTTGTACACCAGATTTTTATAATGTCAAATGACGTATCTCTAACAAGGCTTCGGACACTTTACTGCAACATGAGTAGTTGTTATTCGATTTAAGAAGATGAAGATTAGTGTCGGCGTATTCCTTCAACGTCAAGACCGTTTGGGGGTAAAATCGAATCCCATGCGGCAGTAACCTTCCTCGGCCAACATTATGTTCATTGCCAGCGGATGACGGGCGGATCGCGGCTCCGGTCAGAACCCCTCCTAGGACGCCGCCTTATGGAGGCAGCTGCGCTCCGATGCGCCGACACTGGGCTCGGCTAGGCTGTGTAGCCACGCTTCTCGCACGCGGCACGCCCAGTCCAGCCGAGCCAAGCCAACTACCTACCATCTGGTTCAGTTGGAAGAAAAAGTGTCCAAACATTGTGAATCGCTGTTGGTCGCAGCCTTGTTGATGAACGCAGATGAGTGCAGGTCCGGATGGCATCAAAATCCTCCTCATCCATTGCCGCCACCTCCCCTCCCCCGGGGCCACCAAGCATGTGTGGTCATTTTCACTTTTCTCTCTTAGTCTCAACTTGCAGCTGTATCCGCACTCCGTACAGTGTCGGCTCTTTATGAAGATTCTCAGTACGAGGATGCGGCCGCGGTCTGTGATTGTAGCTCTAGAAGAGACGCTGCAGAGACGCTGCCAGAGACTGTACCTCACTCCACGCCTCCACAGCTCCCCTTATCCCCTGCTTCTAATCCTAGCAGTCCTAGTAATCCTAGTGCCAACCACAATTCTTACAGCACGTGAGGTGTGACCAGTCATTTTCGTCGTTGTCTCTACAAGTTCCTCACAGCTGCGGCTACCTCCGTACCACACACTTACGCTCATATACCTACACATCTATGTTCCAATCTTGTTTGAGGCTGCAAATTCTAATTTTCTTCCACGACCTCATTGAGTTCAGACCATCTTGAAGAAGCATAGTCTCGTTTCTTAATCACGATGACTTCCAACCACTCTTCCGACCTTTTTTTGGACGAGGCCCCTCTATTAAAGAGAAGTGAATCTTAAATTTGGCTCTAAAGCTCCAATCCATGGCTAGAAGTTCCTAATGATGTACCACAGACGAACTACTCAAGACCTTTCGCATCAAGGACGGCACGGATTCTGGCGTTCATTACCATGTCCTCCAAGAGGATGAGGTGCTGTTGTACTCCAATGGACCAGATTTGCTTCATGCGAGCTCTCACGATCCTTCTCTACCACATAAGAATCTAGTCTCAGTTACTCCAACCACTGCACGAGAAACCAGCACTCAAATCCGTGACAACGGCAATTCCAGAGTCTCAGACACGGGGAGAATCCTACCGCAATCCTTCAGCAGCCTCAGTCAGTCAGCCAGGAAAAGAAAGAGGGTGCAAGATGACCTAAGTGATGGAAAGGATGACCACAGCCACAACAACACCAAGACCAAAATGAGATCACATACCACAGAGCAGAAACATCAACTCAATTTCGGATGTCCCTTCTACAAGGTCAACAACATGACGCACCAAGACTGTCTCAACAAACTCAGTCTCACAAGGATCAAGGACGTCAAGCAACACATCAGAAGGAAGCATGTGCAAGGTCGCTTTTGTCCCCGATGCGGCCTTGCATTCAAATCCCAGGATGAAGAGAAAGCACACCACTTGAACGATAGACAATGCCAGAGACGAGACTTCACTACACCTGAGGGGGCAACAGAGGACCAGATCTTTGCGCTTTCGAGGACCGGTCGTGGTCAAACAGAAGAGCAGTGGTTTACAATATGGAATGTGCTCTTCCCCGGACGGCCGAGACCATCTTCGCCCTATGTCGATTCGCCTGTCCTTGAGATACTCTCCACTTTACAAAAGTTTTGGAGGGACAGAAGAGCCGAGATCATGACATACCATCAGCATAACAATCATTACCCGGCTGGATCGGGTGAGAACAAGGGGCCTACAACACTTGGGCCGGGCTTCACAACTACTCATGACACTATGGAGGCTCTCCTTGAAAGCTTCATCCAAGCTTACTCCGCTGTCGCTGACCAAAGTCGGCGACAATCCTCAACTGAGTGTTGTCCACTTAAGAGTATGTCAGAAGAGCCCATTGCTACAGACCAGGGCAGCCGGCCTCCAGCTCAGCCCTCCTCCCTCGAGAAGCACCAGGCGTCTTCCACAAACGATATTCCGGTTATCAGCACCGCAGTGGCACAAGCCAACAGTTTCGAGGCGAGCTTGACATCTGACTTGGGCATAGGCTCTGAGCCGAACTGGGATGCGTTCGTGGATTTCGATATCAGTGAGTTGGGAGATATTTTGATACCTGAGGCAGTTTTCCAGTAGGGAGCCGGAGTCAATGAATCGGAGAGTTGGGAGTTGCTTGACTTGGAGTTGATTTATGAGTTAGAAAGAGCATGGGATGAAAGGTTGAAGATGATTCTTGTTGGCGTAATTACACCACATAATCTCACTTACATAAATAAAAGGCTCAGCGACTACTACTTCTACTGTTAATTGCCGACGTGCTCTAGCTGGTCACAAGAACGATTTGAAAGAACCCATGCAAACCACATGGAAGCAAAGAATATTCCTCAATCTGCGGAAGTTTTAGTTGACCAATGCTATTCTATGAATTGTCTCTTAATACTCATTCGCCGCAGACACATCAGCGGAAGAGAAACACAGGGGTATCATGCATGCTGAGGCGCATGAGACAGATCCAATCACAACCCTCGACCTCAATGTAGAAGCGCACAATTGTGCCCCAAAGACGTACGCAGGCTCGACGCTGTCCAAAACCGAAGCTGAACCGGTTAGTGTCTTTTGGACTAATTCACCCCCTGATTTTAACATTGAACCTCCCCTCCATAGCTTTTCACGGCTGAGCGCACTCGCCTGCATCTTACGCCGGAAAATATAGGAGAAAACGCTACCCCTCCCCCATAACATCCATTACGATGGCCACGCTCCAGAATGAGAGGAGCAACGGACGTCTGAAGAGGAAGTTTGGAGAGGATAACGATCTGTTGTCAAGAGAGAGGGCCGTGGAAGCGAAGCCGAATGCTCGCCGACATCCGAAATCAGATGATGACAACACAGAACGTCGTCTCGCCTGTCCTTTCTTCAAATTCGACAGGCTGAAGCATTTAGACTGCCTTCAGTTCAACTTGAAGAGAGTGAAGGACGTCAAACAACACCTCGTTAGAAAGCATACTCAGCCGCATTACTGTCCAAGCTGCGGAGAGGAGTTCACCACCCAGAAAGAACAGCTGGAGCATTCGAGGGTTCAGAAATGCCAAATCCAAGATTATCCCAGACCCGGAGGAATCACTCTCGACCAACAGAAGAAGATGTCCGCGAGAACGCCTAATGGCATGGGCACCAGCGACGCATGGTTTTCTATGTGGGACTTGCTCTTTCCCGAAAGGCCGCATCCCAGCTCGGTTTATATCGATACCACTATGAAAGAGACGCTGTCGATCTTTCGGGATTTCTGTCTGAACGAAGGTCGAGAAATCATCGAGGGCCAGCCAGAAAATCATCACGGCGAACCGACTTCATCAGACGAGCTGCGAAGTAAATCTCCGTTGCGACCGTTGGCTACGGACGTCATCAGCTCCATCGAACGGCTGATTCAAGCCTTCTCTACGGCTATTGATCAAGCCCTTGAAGCACCGAACGCGGAGTTGGAGCAGCCTCGTCGGGGTCCTCGAGCCAAAACCTGCTCATCGACACCACATGAAGCGCACGCTGAACCTGCGGTCGGCCTCGGGGACGCTGCACTGTATGGCCTTGAAAACGCCGGCTGGACGGCACATGGATTCGAACCATGGGATTTTGATTTTCTGTCAGAAGGGTCGGTAGCAAGGTCGGTAGAAGGATCGATAGAAGAATCGATAGAGGGATCGACAGAATGGTCGGACCCCTTTTTGCTTGATTCAAGCCTTGAGTCCTTCAATGGCCTTCACCAAGACTAGAGGTACGGAGGGAACAGCTGAGAGGTAACATCAGGAAAAGACATCGGACACTTATATGCTGATTCGGAGATCTATGGTGGCAAGGATGACAAGCGACGACATATTGTCTGTTTCGAAGCCCGGGGATTCCCAAGGCGTCACTCTATCTGAAGTTATCATTTCCTTAGGGTTGAATTAGGACTCATCGATACTAGAGGCATATGAGCATATCATAAAGCACAAGCAGGAGGACATGCAGACTATGGAACGCCCATGGCGCATGTGATATTGATCAACTGTAGTAACCTCTTTACCAAGCCACCCAAACTCCACTTTTGATGCACAGCGTGTAAGAAATGTCAACACATATAAACTACATACAACCACATCTCCCCCCTACTGGTCCTTTGAGCGCATCTTCTTAAGGCGCATGCCGCCCTCAAAGACACCACGGTCAACAGCAGCAGCAACAGTAAGAGTACCACCGATAATAGCGCAAAGACCAGTCAAGAAACCAGTGAAGGTCTTGGCACGCTCTTCGCGGTTGATAACCTTCATGGGGGAGATGTCCTGAAATATGTTAGTTGTGTGTATGGAAACAGGGGTAAATAATACTCACGTAGGAGAAGAAGACGCCCGGGATACCACCGCGGGAGTGGAGGCGCTCCTGGTGTCCCTCAGCAGAGTCATCACCACCGGCCAAGCTACGCTTGTGGCTCGTCACGGAGTACTGGTGAGTCTCGACACTGCCATCGCTCAAGTGGCCAAGAAGACCCAGGCCAGAGCTCTCGTCGTCCTGGAAGGAGGCAGTCTTCTGCCAGTTGAGGGCGAGGTACGAGGTAGGGACGATCTTGACGAAGTACATGAAGTTGTAGTTCGGGTCGTTGGTGTCCTGGTGGGTGTTGTCCAAGGGGTTGCCGTGGTGGTTGGTCCAGGCGTAGGCGCGCTTCGTCATCTTCTTGGTGACGGTGTCAGGAAGCTGAGGACCGAAGCGGAGGGTGTGGATGGTGTGGGTGAAGTCATGCTGAGCATCGTCGGGGGTCTCCCAGTAGTTCTTGAGGTCGTGGACGTGCATGTTTCCATTGCTGAAGCTGCGGCCGGGGGCAAGGTGGAAGTTTCCGACGACCTTGTTGACGCGCAGACCACCCTCGATACGGCAACCCTCCCTGCGCTGCTCCTCCAGCTTCTCGGCGTAGTGCTCGCGGGTGCACTGCTCGACGTTCTCGCCCTTGCCGAAAGCCCACGAAGCCTGCGCGTACGCCTCTCTAACCTCCTCACAGGTGTTGCAGCAGCCGGCCTTCTGCGCATTCGGCGGGGCCGGGGCGCCGTAACAGGGGCCGCAGTAGTTGGGATCCAGGTGCTCGGCAGCCTCGTCGCTGGAGTGGCTGGGTTGTGTCAGTTTCGCGATCTCGCGCCGTTGGCTGAAGTCAGGGGTAACTTACAGGCTCAGCGCCTTAACGTCGATGACGCCGCCTCCCTCCTTCTGAGGGCGGAGACGGACCTTGTTGACACCGTGCATGACGCCGTGCTGTTGCTCGCCAGATACATCCATAACATCGAGGGTGAGGAGCTCGCAGGGCATCTTGGGGAAAGTGACGTTGAGATGGATTTCCATGCGCTCGCCTGCAGAAGTGCCAATTAGCTTCCGAATTCCTCACAAACGCAGTGAAAAGGCTCAGTAGTATTCATACCTCTTCCTTGATCCACAATCAGCTCGGGGTGAATCTCTATCCTCCGGTAATCGACCCATTCTCCCCACGCCAGCCAAAGGACGACAATCAGCGACACAATGGTGACAATTCCGCCCGAGGTGGTCCGAATGCGCGCCTCGTCCACCGTCTTGGTGAAGGCGTCAAGCCTTGTAAATCTCGACTTCGCAGGCATTGTGAAGGTCGGTTGGCGATATGCTGCTGTCGATCTTTGTCACAAGTTGCGTACAGCCTCGCGGGCCCTCGTGAAAGCGTCAAGCAGGGAATAAGCAAGTCTCGGATGCGCCAAGGGATGGGAAAGGAGTGTGGGCTTCTTTTTTTGGGAGAAAAAAAGATGATGTCAAGAAGTGAAGAACCCCGCTTGAACCATGAGAAGAGAACGGAAATTCAAAATCAAGAGGCTCGCACCAAAAGCTGTTGCGGCTGTCAGAAGGAAGTCAGTCAAGGTGAAGCGAAAGGCTCTGGGCGCAAGTCGTAGAGGCCACCTTCACTTATTTTCTGGCCACGCAGTCCCTCAGCTGCCACTTGCGCTAGGAGACGCGGCTTCAGGGGTCTGCACGGGGCAGGGTGGATGCCGCCCGATCAGCCAATGGGATGGAAGAAGCCGAGCTTACCTTGAGCTACCGCGCCCCACAAAAAACTGCAACCTCTGGAAGACTGGAGTGACTTTCTCAGACACTATCAAGAAACCGACTCTTCGACAACCAACGTCGAAAAAGTCGCGTCACGACCTCGAAACCGAACCGAGTAACGGGCCTGCACAGGAAAGAGCACAGATATCACGACATTCGGCGCGTGATATTTCCCTACCGATTACATTCTCACGGATACTGAAGAGCGAGTCACGAGCGAGTCCATACATCTCCATCCTCGGCTTCTCGAATCGACGACACGATGTCGAAGCCGCCCTCCAGAGTGGTCTTCGTGGGAAATATCCCCTACGGTGCGTGCGCATAGCGAGTATCGAAAGCGCGGCGCTAAACGTTTGACAGGCCTTTCCGAAGAGCAAATTAGCGACATCTTCAGCAGCGCCGGCAAAGTCCTTAACTTCCGCCTCGTTTATGACCGCGAGACCGGCCGACCTAAGGGCTTTGGTTTCGCAGAATACCCCGACAATGGTAACACATCCGCGCCCTGATTAGTTGATCAAGGCTGACACCAACCACAGACTCCGCTGCGTCGGCCGTCCGTAACTTGAACGACTACGAGATCATGGGCAGGAAATTGCGAGTCGATTTCTCTAACGAAGGAGGAAGCGACGAGAACGATGGACATAGTGGTCATGTGCGTTTGATCCTACATTTGAGTTATAAAGACTCACGCTGACATTGCGCAGACTGGCGGCAATGTCTCCCATCCTTCCAACGGATACAACCCAACTCCCATCCCCGCGTCGTCGGGCACCCTCCCTCCTCTGCCCGCCGGCAAAGAGCTTCCGCCCAACGTCACAGCCACCGACGCCATTTCTCGTACTCTCAACACCCTGCCTCCTTCCCAACTCTTGGATATCCTCACTCAGATGAAGGCCCTGGCCTCCAGCGACCCAGCCCGCGCGACGGAGCTGCTTCAACAGGCACCTCAACTAGCATACGCCGTCTTCCAAGCCCTCCTTCTCATGGGCCTTGTCTCCCCGGAGGCCATTCACTCCGTTCTTGAGGCCGGTGGTGCTCCCGCTCCGACACCAGCCCAAGCCGCCCCGCCGATCGGCTTCCCTCCCCAGCCTGCTCCCGGCTTTCCTCCTGTGCCGGTGCCGGGTGCTGACAACACTCCTCCGGTAGCTGGCACGCCGTACGCGCCGCCCCCGCAGCAGGCCGCCTATGGAGCGCCGCCTCCCGCTGCCGCCGCGGCGCCGATGGGACAAGACCCGGAAGCGCTCATGCGCCAGGTTTTGGAGCTGCCGATGGAGACGATCAACATGCTTCCCGAGGCCGAGAGGCAGCAGATCTTGGCGTTGCGGGCACAGTTCGGTGCCCAGAGACGATGAGAACCGTAGTCGTGTCACGCACGTGCAAGGCTAAGCTTTTCAGGTCCACCATGCTGCCAAGTGGCATCTTGAATTGGCATAGGACCATTTAACATGAGGGAAAACGAATCCTCGACTCTGTTTGGTCACATTAGCGATGAACCAACGAATGCTGTTCTAAAAACTACACAATCACGGAGATCTCTTTCGAAGACGAGGGGTTCCGACATGGAATCGCCTGGCCATGATAATACCGGGCTTTTGAACATGGGAGTCTAAAGACAGATTTCAGCACGCGAAGTCTACAGTCACGGCCTCGTGACCGAGGGGCTGGCACACGAAGCTATTCTTGGAGACGAAGTGCCACTGAGGGGCAAGCTCTATCTATCGAGGGGCACCAACACGAAAGTCGCCAACGAACAATGACGCAACTTCCCCACGTACAGACAGACCACCACCGAATCTCGCGATAGCCTCACCGGGCAACCAACATCACAGGCACTGAATGCGCCTTATCATACGGGCGTGTGGGGAAGTCGGAAGGTGGCGTTGACGATGGATGGCGTAGTTTTTCTTCGCGGCTGCGCCTCCAGGAATGGGGCCTGTGTGGGAGGCGGGGCCGCCGGTCGACTTTTTGGGTGGAAAGCCGGGATCACGAGGACGATAGCAAGTCTAAATATACCACACAAAAACCTGGGGTTCTTTTTTACTTTTTCAGCTGGTCCGGCTTGATGGCGTTTTTGAAGAATGCGTGATGTATGGCTCTCATGAAGATAAGGTTGGTTGTGGTGATGTCGCGGCGGCAAAACCGTTGACGACGTTGACGCGAAATGTCCCCGCTGCTGCGGCTGCGGCTACGACGGTGAGTGCGGCTGCGGCTAGTTCAACCAACAATGGCAAAACCAGCAGCAGACCCAACCCAAACCCATTTTTAGAACGACATCTCGGAATCTCTGTTAGATCAATGGAAAAAGCTTTCCGAACAAAGATCCGTCTTAAACGGCCCTTTTTCAAGGCTGCCAGGCAGGGTTTGGGGGACCTCGACGTGATCGTGGCGATGTCCATGCCCCTACCTACCTACCTGACACTGACAAGCCAACTCTAATCGAGGGAGAGAGAGAGAGAGGTCGGTTTGCCCTGCCCTACGAGGCGATAATGCAAGTAAGGGGTCGCGGTGTTTCCGGGCGGCGTGGGCAAGGCATGGCGATTGTGGCGCGTGCGCGTCTCGGGCCCTGCTGGGGGATTGCTGGGTGAGGCTGTATGTTGGAAACGTGGGAAAAAACCTGGAAATATCACAAAAAGAGGATGGATGGCATTGTTGGGATTGGATCTTTTGGGGGTCATCCTTTTTCTGGCGGAGGCTTCTTAAGTCGCCGGTAGGATGGAGTGTGGCTGAAGGAAGATTGGCTGCCCGGACCCGACACCTACTGTTCACCTAGCAGTTGGAAATTTGGTGTTAGTAGGAGATATCACGATTCAAAAAAGTGCCCTGCTGCGGCGGATGGGATGGAGGAGTTTATGCTGCCAAGAGTGCGGCTCCCGGTGTAAGTTCTGTCGGCGGCATGCGGTGGGCAAGTCTGTGAGTGCAAAGGTTCAGCTGCGGCCTTGGCGGGATTGCAGTGCAAGATCAGACGGTCATGCAGACGGGATGGGATGAGGTCGGCGGTTGGGGCGTGAGGTACGGAGGAGGCCATCGTGCACCCGCCGGGACGCTTTTCTTGGGATCCGTATGTACCCCACACTCTGAAGGCAAGTAACGGGGGCGATTGGATTTGCCACTCAGATAGCCTCATTGATCGTGTACGGAGTACGAGAAAAACGAAGTTTGAACCTCTCTCTCGTATCAGAAGACACCCAATAACTGTGGCACCTTTATTTTATTTTTTCTCTCTTTAGTGGATGGCCCCATTCGCACATTTGAGTCTGCACGAAACAGCCACATGTCTCACTGAAGCTAGAAGCCCATTTGTAGAGTAACGTCGTTCCTGAATCTGGGCCTTCTTCTGTTTTCCGGTAGCCAGGGGTATGTGGAGGCGGGGCGCAGGAAGAAAAGAAGAAAAGAAAACGGATTGGAACGGATATGATTGGGGTTAAAACGGTTGCGGCGTTGGTGGGCAGAATATTGCATTGTCGCGACACCTAAGAAATTTCGGACTCAGATTGATCCATGAGCAATGTCAAAGCTTCCACACAACGACCTTGGGACTAGGCAGTGAAAGGAGCGCGCACTCGTCTCGTCATTGGTCGCTGCTTCAACGACTTGTGGTTCATCTGAGAGAGGCCTCGAATGAAGGCAGGACGAACGCCGGGCGGGAGGGATGATGGCCGCGGGCTGAAACAATTTGACAGTTGATGCGAAACTGTACGGTTGGGGTGATGCTGGGCTAGTGACGTCGCGGGGCCCAGAACTGAACGAAGGCATAGAAAAGAGATAGACGGGCCATTGATCTTGGGCCGTCAATCAGCCTTGCCAGGTTCCTTGCAGCTGGAGATTTCAATGGCGTGCTGATCTTTGTCCTGGAAGAAGCCAATTCGATTCAAGTGCCGTTGACGCGTCGTCCCCCATCCAGGATCGACGTAGGAATCGAACTGGGCGTGCAATTTCCCCAGGCGAGGGGAAGGTTGAATTTTGCAATTTTGCGACCTTGGACGCAGGTCACTTGTTTGCTCAGAGATTTTGGCATTTCCCGGTTCGGCGACATCTGGTCCATGGCACGCGGCCATTCATCTTGATTTGCCTGGTTGCTTTTGATGATTGATGCCGGGGAAACAAAAGAAGGGTCCCGGCAATATTGTATTGTTGCAACGTCACACGAATAAGGTTGTGTCGCTTGTACTTATTGTGTATCCATACGGCGCTCGAGGTAACAGAAAGCAGAAGGTCGCAAACTTGCAATAAGGGCAAGAAAAGAGGCGCCCTCAATTGGGCACCGGGCCGGCAGCTGACAGCACGAAACGGGCTGGGAGCTATTCAGAAGAAGGTTTCTGTGATGATATTTCGTGCTGCTGGTGATGGGGACAGCCAATGAAACGCGGGGATGACTTCCCAATTCAGGGGCTTTCATGCTGCAAGAGCGGGAAGCGAAATCATTAGAGCCCGCTCGAGGTGGATGCCGGGAAGGGGAAGAGGAAGGGTACCATGTGGACGAAGGAAAGAAGTGGTAGACTCTCACTCGCCACGGATATGAGATTCGGAGACAGAGACAGAGAGGAGGGTTGTCCGTGTGAGGGCATCGTCATGTGCGACGTTGATTTTTTCTCCTCGTCCCTCGTGTCCTCCTGGTTCATTGTTTACATTGCCCGGCAAATTTGTTCTGGACCGCCGTCCGTGGCATGTGGTTCCGTTTTGTTTTGGTGCCGTTCCGTTCCATTGTTAATGGAGAATGCAGATTGAGAGCCGGCAACGGGTGACGGGGGGACGTTCCAAGGCGGTTCTTCCCCGTCGACAATGACCGACGACGATCAAGACGACACATCGCCATGTCTCGATGTTGGATGAATGGCCCCGTAGCTCCGTAGCGGCTCCGTAATTCTGGAGAAGGAGGCATCAAAACGGTTGGACCGACAGGGAGGTCGAAGAAGGACCGTCGCAGAGTCGTAGCAAAGAATGATTGAAGGGTTCTGAGGGCCTCTGGGGGCCGTCTTCTCCGAGTGTCTGACGGCAGTGACTGGATGGACATCAGCGAGCCTGGACCTTCTGGGCGCCGGGATGAAGGGACCAAACGGAGGATCTGCATGGCATGGCGTTGGGAGGAGACGTTTGTGCATAATAATGCTCGAGTGCCTGTCTTTGGTTGTGTTGCACCAATGCGTTGATCACTCCACGGTTGGTCCAGATTTCTGGCGAAGCGTGTTCTAGGCTGGTTTTTTTTTTTCTGCGCCCGTGTTAGTGCCGCGGCAGTGTTGCTAAAGTTAGGTCTTTTGGCCATCCGCTAAGGAATTTGGGTGTTGGGGAAAGCGGTCACCGATCTTACCTTTTACTTTTGGTAGGGCCTTTGATTTGGGTCTGAGTGAGATATGTATGGCGTCACGAGAGAGGCAGCAATGAGAATGTTTGCTGAGAGGGGAATTGATTGATGTAGGTTTATTGGGGATAGACGAGAATCTTAGGATCCGGAGACAACGACGAGGCAGTGGCAGAAGGCAGGAGGGACGGGAAGCAGGTGCGTTCCTTCCTTTTGCTGCAACGCTCAGAGCATCAGCAATTCAGATTGGACGGCAGGTGCTATTCTCAGTGACGGAGGCCCGTTACTGCCGCAGGATGTCCGGGGCAAAGAAAGGAAGGAAGCGGGACAGAAGCCGGCCAAGACCGAGTTTCCATTTTGTTCCTGCACCTGCACTGAGGGAGCCAACTCTCAGTCTCCTGTTCCTCTGAGTCCTCCCGTCTTCTGGGGAAATCAGATCAAATGTCTTGGATGTTGGTTAGGGAAAACAGCAGCAATCCTCCGACTCCTTTGGGCGGTACGCTGTGCAACTCCAACAATGGAACACACAGGATAAGGTGAGGTAAGACAGGCAACCTAAGGATGCCGGTTCATCGTGTTCATCTTACCTAGATGCGAAAAGGGACGTTTTGCATCCGTTCCCTACCTTACCTTACCGTCAAATCGTGTCAAAGCCAATACAGGGCCACCTGACGTGCTTCATGCCCACCGCATCTTACACCATCATTATAGTGGTGGTGTTGAGGCACGGATGGCGATCCCCTTCCATCGTATACCAGGCATCTCAACCTGAAGTTGACCGATCGTCAGAATCCATGCCCGTGGCCACAACCTGACGAGCGACTCGTGTTTGGAGACCGAGCATTGGATCGTTATTCGTACCTTTCGAGCTAGACGATTGCCACTGGTTCAAAAGAGCCAAGCCACATAGCTCATAGGTGGTGTGGTGGCCTGCGACGGTCCAGAAGGAAAACGGATTGTGTTCCGTAAGTAGCGTAGCAGTGTTTTAGCACCATGCTACGGGTCTGCGCATTGGCATTGACATTGACGAGCGAAACTGGTGAATGGTTCCGTTAAGGTGAAGGTGAGGTGACAGCAGGGCCACAGAGAGCCACCAAAGGGCCACACCGGGGGAACGCCGCCCGGGGACCGCCGCCCACAGGGCTTGAAGGTTGAAGGGGCGTCCCAGGGCGTCGCGAGTGGTCGAGTGGGCACATTTTGTGTCCAGAGTGTGTGAAAGGTGCTGGGAAAAGATCCAGGGTCGACGGGACGGGAAAGAAGAAAAGGGGAAATTGGGGCTTCAGATGTTAGTGCATCGTGTCGCCATGCAATGCCTGCACCCCGGACTGCATATCGTCTGGACTTTTGTCGGCCGTTGCTGTGCTGCTGCACCAATGCATCCAAAGTGCCTTACCTAAGGTAAGGTAAGGACCACCCAACGGCATCGAGGTAAAATCGCGGTACGTACCTCTCAAGACACCTTACCTAAGGAGGTACGGGTGTTTGATTCACCCTGAAGTTTGTTGCGGACCTGCAGCTGGCTTTCTGCTGTGTTCCGTGGGCGTCTCTACATGAGCTGCGCCTCACCTTTACACTTTCGCAGTCAGCGCCATCTGCCATGTGTAGAGGTTCGTACGCAAGAAGAGGTAGAAGGTCTGCAAGGGAAAAACACCCTGCTTCCGCAACTGCATGGGGCCCTGGGCGACGTCGTGACTACATGTCGTGCTAACTTATCCCTTGCGGTCTAGCGCTCTGGTCTGCTGCCCGTGCTAATGGAAGGTCCCCTTTTAGCGTGCTCTGATGCTAAGCCCAACTCAGTTTGTCCCCACGATTGGACCACTTCGAATCGACCTGCTGACAAGCCGCTGTAAGGTCCCTGAATAGGTGTTTTAGTGGTCAGTACCTAGCTAAAAACGGTACGTACCTGGGCGTCTCCCGTCAACTAAACGGTGCGAGTACCGTACCTGACCTTCTTGTCCACCGGGCTCTCTCCTCCTCGTATCCGATTCTGGGAGAAACAGAGAGAGATCGCTTCGCTTCTGATTCTCCTTCTCTTTTCCTTCCTTTCCCTTTCTCTTTCGACCTTCCCCCCCTCCGTGCCCGTGTGTCCTAAATCTGCCTCTTGCGACAGATCGGTGCCAGGCATCGTCGAGAAAACGTCCCGCTCCTTTCTCGGGTTGAGACCACCACCAAGGAATCAAAACGTCCATCCGATCAAACTGACTTTGCCGTCAAGGAACGAACCCAACCCTTTTCTTTTAGCTTTCTCCGAATCGAATGTCTTTTTGATACATCTTTCCACACCACATACAACTACCATTCGAACACTCTTTTCGTCTCGACTTCCTTCTTGGCTGCTGCGCCTTCCTTCTCCGCCGTCCACCAACCACACCAGATCAATCCAACTGCAGGAAACTAAAAACGCACACGCGCCCTTTCACTAGCGGCCTGCCTATCCTGCTTTGACCTCTGCATCTACACCATCTACCTGCGCCTTACCTTTCGCTTTCAGTCTGCCAAACAAGCTGGAAGTTCTGTTTACATCCGCAGCTCAAGAGTCGACGACGACACTCGTTTCCATTATTGACATCCAACTTCGAACCCGACTTCCATCCGACGTCGATCACCACCTCATCTTCAATATCGCCGGCCTGTTACCGCGACCTTTCTACGCCTGACCTCATCGTTCATGCGCCGCCCGTAGCATTCCCGTCAGCCACACCACCATCTGGCCATCGACCTGTTATTCGACCTTGATGCCGGAATCCTCTAGTCTGGACTGACGCCATACTCGATCCTTCCACCGAGACACGACTTGCACCGCCAGGATTCCAACCACCAACCTCTCCATCGCACCACCCGATCTGGTGTCGACCTTCCAAGCCCACTCCAGTCCGGACGCGCACCACAATTCCATCGCCTTGCATGGAAAACGCAGAGCAAGAGACGGTACAAAACCGACCGACCATGTCGCCCAATCGCCCGAACTTCATCGACCTTCGGGCCCCCTCGAGCATGTCCAACGTTTCAAGACCGCTGCGATCCCCAAGACTTCATGTTGCAGGCGAGGCACCTCCCGAATTATCGCCTCTCGATGCCTTCGCCTTGCAGAGTCGCCTCTTGGCGAGGCAGTTGCAAGCTGCTGCCAGTGGCGACGGAAGACGAATGAGCCGACTCCCACCTCTGACGACTGAGAGCCCTCTCGTGGTCCAAGGCCGATCAGATTATTTCCGCTCAATGTCCAACGACTCTGGCTCCGACGAGATGGCGCTTCCTGAGCTTCAGAACCCGGGATTGGGATTGAGAACAGAGATGGAGGATGCTTTCCCGTCCGAGAAGGACCGCCCGAGATCAGTTCACCCGCGAATGAGTCGAATCCCGCCTACGCCCGACGAGAACGTTCCTTTACCTTCGCACCCACAGCTCGACACGATGCGCGGACGCCCGATTGATGCTCTTGATGAAGATGAGGACGAGACTACGTTTGGTGCCAGAAGGGAGCAATCTCCTACGCCCATGGAGCAGCCGCTGAGCGACTCCCACCTCCAGGCCTCACCCCCGCGAAAGGACCTTTCTCTGCCTCTTCGCTCGCCTGCCCGCTCACGCGAGAACTCATTAACGGGATCCCCTGGCAAGCCGAAGGGACGCTCTTTCGACGGCCCCGGTCTGGCTCCTCCGAGACCCAACTTCATAGCACGATCAACGAGCTCCATGTCTTCGCCTCTGGACAATGCCACCGACGACAACTCGATGAGCAACTCTATCCAGTCTCTTCCTCCACGCAAGCTCTCGAGCAGCAGCGCCTTCGCAATGGCAGGTGTGTCTCCCGGCCTTGGTCCAGGTCCCTTCCAGCGTTCTCCATCGGTCAGCTCCGAAGCTTCTATGGCTCTGCCACGGCCTTCTTTCAACTTCTCGCGACCGATGAGTCGCGCAGGTACCCCCGGACTGGAAACACCCACCCGCCAAGCTTCATCAGATAGCCAGCCTTCATTCGTCTTTGCGAATGACGACTCGGCCAACACGCCTATCAGCATGAACAGCGAGGGTTTCCCCGAAATGCTGGACGATGGAAAGGCGGCGCCCTCGTACATTTACTCGAAGTACTCGCTTCCTAGAGGCAAAATCATTCAGCGATCAGTTCCTCTCGATCCTCACCCCCAAGCTTCTTACCACTGGGAGCAGCCCATGACGCAACCCAGCAACGTCCAGGCCATCGCCCACGGGGCGCCTCCGTCTCCTCCGACCCGGCCCTCCAGCTCAGCGGAACCTGGTGCTCCGGAAGACCTCAACTTGGCCAAGTCTGGCATGAACCGCGGCGGTCCCGCGCCGCAGCCATCCCCCAACCCTAGCCGTCCGTCTACTGAAAGCCGACCCTCGGAGGAGAACCCGAGAGGCCGTGGTCTGACTTCACCCGCACACGAGGCCGCCCGTGGCCAGACTGCCATGTCTATGGCTACCACTGATTCTAACAGCACGCTCAAGGGTGCCCGATCTATGGCTTCGGGTGCGCCTACCACCTCAGACATGACTCCTGAGGAGCACTTGGCCAAGGGCATTGAGTGCCACGAGAATGGCTCAGTCAAGGAGTCTACTTACCACCTCCGCCACGCTGCCCGGGGCGGCAACCCCACGGGTATGCTGTTGTATGCGCTTGCCTGTAGACATGGCTGGGGCATGCGACCTAACCAGCGCGAGGGTGTTGAATGGCTGAGAAAGGCGGCTGAAAGTGCAAGCCTTGAAATTGCTGATGACGAAGACCACGTCAAAGAGGGCAAGTTTGTGGATGCCACGGAGAGGAGGACGCGTAAGGCACAATTCGCACTCAGCATTTACGAGCTTGGTGTGAGCCACATGAACGGATGGGGTATCGAGCAAGACAAAGCACTTGCCCTGCGTTGCTTTGAGATCGCTGGATGTAAGTTGCAATCGCACATGCTGTGAAAGACTCATTTTGCTGACAGACAACCAGCTTGGGGTGATGTTGATGCGTTGGCTGAGGCAGGTTTCTGCTATGCTCAGGGCATCGGATGCAAGAAGAACCTGAAGAAGGCTGCCGGTTTCTATCGGCAAGCTGAAGCCAAGGGAATGAACATGGTTGGCAACAGCTGGTATGTTTTATCCCTAATTTCCTGAAGAAACCAAACACTGGCTAACCCTTCACAGGATCCACAAGTCAAAGTACAATGACGAAGACAGCACTGCCAAGAAGTCACGCAGCAAGTCCAGAACACGCACCATGTTTGGCAAGAAGACCGGCTAGTGATTGAGTCTTTTTGGAGTTGTTTCTGCGCGCAGCGTCTAGCGGCATTTCACGGATCATGACCTTTCGCATCAACACATCACCTTCATACCCCGCATCTTCGGAGTTCTGGGAAGCCGGCTCTACGGAGCGCGGCTGTTTTTACTGGGCATTTAAATTTCATGGCTGGGAATTGTGCCATTTTCTGCATTCAACAAGGTACGCTATGTGGGCGGAGGGAGGACAGGGCTGTCCTAATACCCATACAAGGGACGAGTCCTTTGCTCTGAGCTACAGGAGGAGGTAAAAAGTGTTGGTTCCGTTTAGCGTGTACAAACCTTGATTGAACATACCCTTGGGTTCCTATGTATATACCAATTCTACTTGAGGGAAGACGGTAGAGTCTTCCGTAGGGGGGTTTCCCTTTGTCGTACAAAAAGGGCCTTGCCTCGCATAATAGTGGCGAGCAGGCGAATGGAAAACATTTCCACACATACAATGACCGACACAATGCCACGTTTTGTATGACAGGAGCAACTGGGTAGAACCTGTCTCTGCTTTTTGCCCTCACCTAGCAGCCATGTGTTCCGAATTGACGGACGACATATCTCCGCTTACTAAGTGTCTCCCGCCTTGCCTGATCCCGTCCCCAGAAAAGGTAAAACCAGTGAGCTTCCAATGTGTCAATGCTTCTATTGCCATCGTCTTGTATTGGTACAAATGCCTCCACATCTCGGGAGCGTTCATTAGCAAGCCCCTTAAAACCCGTCCTGTCATAATCCCGTCATCAACCGCTTAGGTATCAACCTCCATCTCCTCGCCGGCCGGCACCTCCGTTACGCTCACGTAGCGACCGATCTCGTTCTTCTTGATAATCTTCTCGTTGAGCACGGCGGTGGTGCCCTTGGGGAAGGCGTAGCTCTTGAGCTTGGCGGTACGCTCATTGGGCTTGACGAAGCCGCGCTTGAGCGTGGTCTTGTCCTTTGTGATGATGGCGACGTCGACGTTGCTTCCGGAGCCGAGATCGTTGAAGATACCGGCCTGGATGGCCTCGCTGGCGAGCTTGACGGCCTCCTCCTGGTTCAGCTGGGGCTTCCACTGCGTCTCGAAGACGGACATGGCGGCCAGGGAGCCGGAGCCCATGGTGACGTAGGGGAGCTTGTCGGTGGAGCCGTGGGCGTGGACGGTGAAGAGGTGGGTGCCCGTGGGGTCGACGCCGGCGACGACGAGGTAGGCGCCGATATGGCCCTGGTATTGGAAGAGGTGCTGCTTGAGCATGGTCATGCAGGTGACGACGCGGGGCTTGCGGCCCGTCGAGAGGGCGTGGAGCTCGAGGTTGGACGAGATGATGGCCGTGGTGAACTCGGTGTCGGCGGCGGTTCCGGCACCCGCGCACCAGATCTGGGGGGCGATGTAGTGCAGCTTTTCGCAGTTCTTGTCGGCTACGATGGGGCCCGATGTCGCTCTCGTGTCGGCTGCGATCTAGATAGCGTAGATGTGTTAGCGGTCGGGAGTTCGTCGAGGGGTTCGTTCGGTCTGGTATCGATAGGGCGGTGCAGAGGGGGCGAGCTCATTGAGGGGATCCTGAGCTTGGGAGTACTCACCACTACGCCGCCGTCGAATATGCATCCCACGATGGTGGTACCTGTGCTCGTCGCCTTGGGAAGGGGGACACCTCGGGCGTGGAGGGCCGCATTGCGGTTGTAGTTCGAGAAGTCGAAGCCAGGCATGGTTGCTGACTTGGCTGGCCAATCCCGGGGTGTGCTGTTCCTCTGTTCCTTTCCCGGGTCGTCAAAATTCGTGTGAAGCTTCGCGGTCGTTCAGTCGTGGGAGATGGTGTTGTAATTGGGGATTCAGCTGGACGTGGGGAGGTTGAAGGGACGTGGTAAAGGCAGGAGCTGATGACGAGGCTAAAAGCTGCCTTCAATGGTCGTCGCCCGCTGTTTGGGGGAGCTCATGCAAGCGGGAGGCACCCTGACACCAACGGAGGCTGCCGTTGATTGGCCAGACTTGCACCCAGCTGGAGCTGCCTAAGCTTCACGTGATCTGGAATCGATTGGCGACCGGGGTGACGGAAACCAGCAACCAGCAGAGCTCCATACGAATTTTTGGGAGCAGTCCGTCCGCCGTAAGAGTTCAGGGAAGGCAGAAGGCGCAACATCTCTCCCCAAGGCATCTCTCCCTTCGCCTTTTGACCGATTTCTTCGCGTTTTCACGTGTGGAATTACAATACTCTCTTTTTTATCAAAATTCTGGCGCTCGGCAGGCTATTCTAGGCTCATCTTTTCCACTTTCTGCCGTTCTGGTTGCGACTGCAGCAACCAACCCTCAGCTGCTTGCGACAACAGAAGAAAAAAAAAAGAAAAAAGTCAACCCGTGTATATCAGCAACGCGGCCCTCCACAACGAATGCGAATAAGCACCCCCAGCTGACCCGACAAGTCACTCCTCCAACGAACCGGCCAATTCGCTATCCATCATGGCTTTCGGCTTCTCAAACCAAGGAAACGCCATGCTCGGGAGCACGGCCGGAGGCGGAGGACTGAATCAAGGCCCCGAGCTGGAGGTGATCCAGACCGAGGTGAGATCTGGTCACCGACACCGTCGATGCCGTTGTCTTTTACACGTTGAACGAAGAACACCAACTAAACTTACTGTCCAGGCGCTTGGTTTCAAATCGATTGCGGGAGACGCGAAGCTCCGCCTCACGTCCGCATGGTCCCCAGCCCCCGCCGACACGGCCTCCCTCCTCAGCATCGCCCCCCGCCGGGGACTCGTCGCCGCCGCCGGCCCCGATGGCATCGCGATCGCCTCGACCGAATCCGTGCGCAAGGGCTTCGAGGCCGAGAACAAGGAGAGCGATGCCTCCGACGTCCGCGCCTTCCAGCCCCAGGTCAAGCTGCCCATGCCCATGAGGGTGTCGCAGCTGGCTTTCAGCGCCGACGAGAACTACCTGATACTCTCCGCCGAGAGCGGTGGCGGCCTGGCTGTCTATGAGACGCAGAGCCTGCTCAACGGCGGCACGCAAGCTGCGTTCGAGATTGCGACGAACGGCGAGACGCTGAGGGCGCTCGTACCGAATCCCACCATCGAGAAGGCCGAACTGGTTGCCATTGTGACGAATAACGGGAACCTCCACATCGCGAACCTGAACGAGAGAAATATTAGCCAGGCCTTGAAGACGCAGGTCAGCTGTTTGAGCTGGAGTACCAAGGGGAAGCAGCTGGTCGCGGGCTTGGCGGATGGTAGCATCTCACAGATGACCCCTGAGGGCGAAGAGAAGGGTCAAATCCCGCGGCCACCAAGCGTGAACAACGCCCACGGTAGGTTCTTGTCGTACGAATGATGATGACATGGCGAACTGATTGCGTCTAGTATCTTCTCTGAGCTGGTTGGAGAACCATCTCTTCCTCGCCATTCACACATCAACGTCTGAAACTCCCCCAACATCAGTATACCACATGATCACCAGAAAGCTCCCATCCGATTTCACCTTCCAAAAGGTTGCAGACCCCGTTGACCCATTCGGCGCAGAGAAAACGCCTCACCACTCAATATTGCGACTGAAGGACTTCCCTCCCAACCTTACGGATCTGCTGATCGTCGCATCCACGGCATCCCCTGATATCGGCCTCCTTAGCCGATCCAAGAAAGCCCTGGCCGCTGACAAGCCAGCAGAGACTATTGAAAATGTCTTCACAACTACCGAATTGCTTGACGACTCTAAGCGTGCGTCTCTACCTATGACTGAGGACTTCGAGAACACAATACCAATCGGCGTGGCTCTCGATCTGTCGAGCAAGGACAAGGTGTACAAGCCACTGCCCGCAGACGAGGAGATTGAGGATTCGCCTGGCCCAGTACCAGGCTTCTGGGTTCTCAACCATGAGGGTGTTTTGAGCTCCTGGTGGGTAATCTACGAAGACTCCATCAGAGGAGGCACCACGTACCCCGGTATGGCTGTTCTTGATACATCTACTCCCGCACCTGCGCCCGCACCTGCACCCGCACCATCAACGCCGGCGGCAACTCCGGCTGCTGCCTCACCTTTCGGGGGATCTTCGAAACCAGCGCCGTTCGGCTCTGCTCAGACCTCTTCACCAGCCTTTGGCGCCCCATCTGCTTTGGGCGGAAGTGCCCCCCAAAACCCCTTTAGTTCTGGCTCCGGCGGCTCTACCGCGTTTGGTGGCACATCTGCTCTGGGTGCTAAAAGCTCGCCGTGGGGCACCTCAAATACCAGCAACTCTGCAGCCGCGGCACCATCTTCTGGTTCGACGTTTGGAAGCAATGCCTTTGGCAACAACACCTCTGCTTCGTCGCCTTTTGCACAAACTTCCGCCCCGAAGTCTACTTTTGGAAGCGGTGGTGCATTTGGAAGTGGCAGCGCTCTGGGCAGCACCCCTGCTGCTTCTTCTGGCCCGGCCTTCGGACAAGCTTCGTCTATCGGTTTCGGCCAGTCTTCCTCGCTCGGTGGAGCCAAGTCTCCTTGGGCGACGGCCACGTCCGGCTCAGGAACTACGGGATCGGCGTTCGGCCAAGCCAGCACCCTCGGCTCTGCTGGTAAGGGTGCATTCGGTAGCGGGACAACTCAAAGCTCTGCGACTGGGTCTTCGTCTGGGGGTTTTGCCAGCTTCGCGAGCTCTGGCGGTTTTGCTTCGCTCGGCAAGACTTCCAATGAGGGCGGCAGTGTATTCGGAAGCAAACCCGCCTCGTCAAGTCCCTTCGGTTCGGGTGCTTCGCCGTTCTCAACAAACAAGGATACCGCATTCCCGCCCCCAAGTCAAAAGCCCGCAAGCAGCGGAGGGGTCAACCCGTTTGCTGGTCAGCCATTCAAGTTGGAAAGTAGCTTCAAGCCAGACCCTTCGGCAAGGGACGACGACGTTGACGTTGATGAAAAGCCTGCCAGCGGTGGTGGCTCATTCTTCGGCGGGGGCTTCGGCTCTGCACTTGGAGATGCCGCCAAGCAGACAACGCCAACCAAGGAACAAAGCATGGACACAAGCGAAGAGACGCCCAAACCCAAATCTGTTTTCGATCTGCCATCCACGACTCCGAAAGAAACCCCGGCGCCCAGCAAAGGGCTGTTTGGCTTCGGGACTGCACCGCAAAACGGTCGGAGTCTATTCTCTAAACCCTCGCCGAAGTCCTCAACGTCAGGCTTCTCGGGCTTCAAGCTGGAGCCCCAGGAGAAGAATGTCAACGATGTTCCCCTGCCTCCTGACTCAACAAGCAGGGTAGAATACCCCCTTGGAGAATCGTCGTCGTCCTCAGGCGGGGCAAGTAAGGCTTCCCCGAAACCTGCCGAGGCGCCGCTGCCTCCAGACTTCATGTCGACCCCGAAGGCCACTCAACCGAAGCCTACCAGTGCCCCCCTCCCTCCGGATTTCCTCAAGCCCTCCAAGCCTAAGGAGGGAAGCGCACCTGTGGCGGATGACGCTCCGCTGCCTCCTGATTTCCTCACTACTCCTAAGCCCAACAACTCGGCAGTATCAACAACACCACCCACCGCGCTTCCCTTGCCCGCCGAGGAGAAGCCGAAGCAAACGGCGCCGGCAGCGCTTCCTGACTTCCCCAAGATGCCTAAGCAGTCTCTGACACAAGCAACTTGGTCTTCTACTCCAGTCAGTGAAACACCTGCGAAGGAGCCGGAAGCCGCACCGCTGCCGCCAGACTTCCTCACCAAGCCCAAAACGCCCCTCTTCCCCGCTATTCCCACTGTTCCGGATAGTGAGCAGGACAGTGACTCTGAGGAGGATGAGGAAGAGGATGGTGGCTCTGAGGGCAGCGGTGTCGATGTTGCCAAAGACTTGAGCCCGTCTATCGTGGCCATGACGCCCAATGCCGGGTTGACTCCTCAAAGCTCATTCGGTGGCGTTAGCAGTAGCACCTACTCTATCCCGCGCACAGAAGAGGAGAGGCCACGTCACTCGCTCTTTGGCAACAACGTACCAGCACTTCCCCGACCTTCGCAAACCAGCCCGCGGTCTCCCAGCCCAGTTAGGGCTGCAATTCCAGGACGCCTTCGTCAAGAATCAAGCCGTTCGGTTAGCGCCCCCGGCTTCGGCTCGATTTTGGGTGCGCAGAAGAAACAACCTTCCAACGTGGGCATGTCCATCATCGGCTCCAAGTCTGGAGAAGACCCCTTCATCCAGCAGCAAAGAATTGCTCGCCAGAGGCGACAGGCCGAGGAAACGAGAACGCTTGAGGATGAGGAAGATGACGAGATCCAGAAGATTCTTAGTTCTAAGATCGAACCCAGTCTCAAGCTGGATGACTTCATTGCGCACTCGAACGTGGTGCCATCGGCGAAGGAGACCATTCCTGCGCAGGTGGAAGCCGTCTACCGCGATATCAACTCCATGATCGACACTCTCGGTCTGAACGCCCGGTCACTGGCCAGCTTCATCATTGGACACGACGTTGGCTTCAAGGACGGCGGCCGTCGCAAGGAGGACCTCGAGAACCCCGAAAGCTGGGTCCTCTCGGAGATCGACGAGCTCGGCGAAGTTATTGACAGATCACTTGCCCGCGAACTGGAGTACGGCCGTGTCCAAAACGTGGAAGAGAAGTTGGAGGCCTGTAACGAGCTTGCTCGCGAAATGTCACGTCTTCGGTCTAAGCAGGATGACGTGAAGAAGCTTATCATGGTCAAGCTTGACCCCGACCAGGCCGACATCAGCCGCTCGCTGCCTTTGAGCGCCGAACAAGCTGCTCAACAGAATGAGCTGCGCCGAGAGTACGCCAACTTCTCCAAGCTCCTGGCCGAGGCCGAGGAGGCCTTGACCCTCCTCAAGACCAAGCTCGCCACCGTCAGCAGCGCTTCCGGCAAGGGCAACTCCAACGTGCCCACAGTTGAGGCCGTCATGCGCACCATCAGCAAGATGACCAGCATGGTTGAGAAGCGCTCGGGCGATATCGACGTCCTCGAGAACCAGATGCGCAAGCTGCGCTTCTCCTCGGTTAACAGCCGCGAGGGCTCTCCGATGGTCACACCGCAGAAGAACCGATCGCTCATGTTCTCCCCCGAGCGCATGGCCACGGCCTCTCCCGGCACCCTCCGCAACTCGCTCGTGTCCTCGGTCACGTCGTACGCTGGCGCCCGCGGCACGCCTCCCCGCAAGAAGCTCTCGGGCTTCAGCAAAGACGAGAAGTCGGAGCTGATGGCGAAGCGGGCCAGGAGGCAGGCCGTGTTGAACAAGCTTAAGGCGAATGTCGAGAGGAACGGCGTCACCGTGTGGACTATGGACGATGTCGAGTAAGATAGTATCAGTTGAGCGCGTGTTCCCTTTCTGGCGTTGCCTAGACCGGACTACGACAAGGACAACGCTCGGCGCGTTTGGAATTAATGAAGCAATGGGCATATGGTCATTCAGAGCGCAGATAGTGTATATCATAATTGTACAATGGAAACAGCAGCATATCAAGCCCAGCTAGCTTTTTCTGAGTGGGTGTGTGGTGCTAATGACAAACGCACGGGTAGGGCAAGCCGACCAGTTAATCTACTTCCCAGGCCAATTCCCTAGTCTTGCTGGTGCCAAAATGTATTTTGTCAACGTCGACTGGCTTCAACAACGAAGTTTTTCGCATGGGTCTCTGGCAGTCTGGGTCAAATGTCTAAGAGGCATCAAATAGCAACGGTGTGTCCTCGAGAAGTTGATTGTTGTTGGGTCGTTTTCAAGAAACGGCGCGCGCGTAATTACCGCGACCACTTTTTTCGAGGCTGTGACATGAATTCGACACGGCCTAACCAACAGACATGATAAACATCGGCCGGTGAGCGCATCTGGTTGCGCTCACATGATACCTAAGATCCCTGTGAGGAGACCAATATGGCCTGGCCTAGGCCAGTCGGCCCATTCTGTACCGAATGGTTGGGATCACAAAAGTGATAAAGAGGTCTGTCTAGGCAGTGGCTTTGTGAACCGGTCCGTTGGGTTTCATAATACATCGCACAGCTGCAACAATCTGATAGCGTCGCCATCACAGAGATAAGCTAAGCTGCGTTACAAAGGAAATGAAGAGTACGAAGCAGGTAGAAAACGGCAGCAGCGTCGACAGGCAATTACGATAGAAACAAGAGTGAAAAACGAATCGCAGTTTCAACAAATCAAGAGACTCATATGTATGATACACACACAGAGGATGAAAAGGTTGGTAACCTGCTAACTGTGACATGGCTAGGTGACAGACATAGGAAGCGAAGACCTAGAAATGACTCAAGCAACAGAAACAAGCTCAGCTTAATTATCATCAGACGAAAACAAAAACCACCGAACTCACATGCAGCCAGCGAGGCAGATTAGAACTCAATTCCGATTTTTTCAATTTGGACATTGATCACTTTTTATCATATCCACGGCAGGTTCTCATTGTGTTTCATTTTTAGACGACTTCGACGTTGTTTCGCGGCACGGTGGTGCCGCGGTAACAGGCCTCCAAATGGGAGAAGGAGAAACCGATGAAGTGACGTTCTAAGCTCCTTCATACCACTCTGTCCATCGCTCATCATGTGAGTTGGTATCTCCCGGTCCTGCACCTATCTATCTATGACTACTTTCTCACCATAGGCTGCTCAACAAGGCGCAAGACACAAAAGTAAAAAGTCAGCCACCTAGATAAGTTGCATACTGACACAGAAGACATGAACAATAGATAAATGTAGCACATCACCCAACCAACACAACAGAGTTCTACATCACCATGTGCCTACCTCCGTACAGCATGTGGACATAAGCAAGGGAATATTCAAAGACACTTCCTCGCCTGCTGTAAGCCGTAATACAGCCTCAAACAATCAACAAATGCGATCTTCACGTTGACGTTTTAGCCCGGCCAGGGCAAATCCCTTCGGTGACCAAGACAATACAAGCCCAACACAGCCCGCGCTAAAATCCCCCGAACTCCGCCCCCAACTAACAGCTGTCGCCCGACCTGAGCCGTTTCCAATCAACTACACCCGATCATTCTACAGGCTCCCCACCACCCCGACCCTACAAACACTTCGATTCAGCTCGCACGCATCGTGGTGAAATCTGCCTCGGCCATTGGCGCACTCCCATCAGTGGTTCTCCCAGAGACAACCAGACCAACCACTAAAGCCGTTTTGGGCCGCGCCGCTATCTTGTCAAAGTGCGGCTTCCCACGCCAGCCGGGGCAGATTCGGACTCCCGGGAATGCCTTATGCTGTCATGAGGCTCTCGGGAGATCCGTTGTCGGCTGGCATCATGGATCGGTCGCGTGATTTCTGCTTCGCTGATAACGTGCAGAGAGTTTTGGCGTTTGGCGCGGTGGCTGCTTTATAGGTCGCCTCGCCCATCAATATTGATACGCCATGAAGCACCGTGATGATTTGATTCGGTCCGTCTTCTGTATTTTTGGCGTGATCGTCTGGTGTCTATCTCTCTATTTCGGTATTCAACATCCCTTGATTCTCTCATGTCTACCGCCACGGCGACCCTCGTCAAGATGGAGATGGCCTCGACGTTACCTTCGAGCCTGGAAGCATACGCCGGCTTCTATGGCGACCCTTTACTTACGTTACGAGACATGGAAGTCAAAAGGAAGCCGGTAAACAGTGACCCCAAGGGCAAAGGAAAAGCCCTCCCAGATGCTCCCTCCATCGTGGAGTCGGATCCTGAAACGACCAGTAGTGACAACAACAACGAAACGGACGAAAATGTCGAATGGGAAGAGTATAATCCCCCAGCAGCCCTAAAAACAGCTCCAAATGTCGACAACGCCGTTCTACTCGAAGTCTTGCAGACCTCTATCGAAAACATACAGACTAGGATTGCAGAGGAGAGGCAAAGACGACAGCTCGAGGAGGAGGCAAAGAAACAGGAAGAGGAAGACAACGCAGCCGAGGGATCCGACGACAAGGCGAAGGAGCCTTATCTTCCTGTAATCATGCCCCCAGACAATCCTGAGCCCACCTCGAATGCGGAGAATCATGCACAGGATGAAAACTTGAAGCTCTTCCCGGAGCTCATTGGCAATGGGGAAGGCAGTTCGACACGGGGCTTGATAGTCCTGCCGTTCAAGCCGAAGAAGAGAAGCAGGTTCGCCCTGACGAGGATGTTTCAAAAGATCAGTGAAAAAAAGACTGGTGAAAAGGAAGGGCCCCTTTCCGCAATGAAGCCCTTCAACTTCGGTGGCAACTCGAGCAAGACAAGCATCAACACGCAATCCGGGGAATCGCGCACCAAATTAAAGAAGACCGCCACCGTGTAAGTACCGTACATGGCCTTCCTTTTATGCTGCCATCCACTGACAAGAAACATCAGCGAGTGCGTATCGTGCCTAGACGACTTCGTTCCCAAAGACGTCATCAAAGTTACATGCCACAGCTACTGCCACGAATGCTTCGAGCGCCTCATCGCGACTGCCGTCCAAAACGAACAGCAGTGGCCTCCCAAATGCTGCCTCAACGATATACCTTACCGTACCATCCTCCGCTACGTCTCCAAAGACCTTGGCAACACGTACAAGGAGCGCTCCGCCGAGTTGAAGATCCCCGTCGGCGACCGCATCTACTGCAGCGAGCCCGACTGCGGCATCTGGATCAAGCCGGACCAGGTGAACAGGGGACTGGAGATCGCGCGCTGCACGAACGGCCACTGGACCTGCATCATCTGCCGCGGCCCCCAGCACGACAACGCAGACTGCCCGCAGGACCGCGACATGGCCCTCACCCACGCCCTCGCCGAGGAGGAGGGCTGGCGGCGCTGCGGCAAGTGCCTGGCGCTCGTCGAGCACCGCGAGGCATGCCAGCACATGACGTGCCGCTGCGGATACCAGTTCTGCTACGTGTGCGGGATCCAGTGGAGGTCGTGCGGATGTACGATGGACCAGCTCACTGCCATCAAGAACGGCGCGGCGGCGAGGAGGGAGGAGAGGAGGCGGAGGGATCTCGAGGCTGAGGAGGAACTTCGCGATGCCCTGCGCCAAATTGAGGAGTTTGAGCGCGAAGAGGCTCGGAAGTTAGAGTTGTTAGAACAGGAGATGGAGAGGCTCGAGGAGGAGCTTCGGCAACGCCAGTTGGAGGAGAGGGTTCGTCTGGAGAGCTTGCGCCGTCATGAGGTCGAGGTCAAGTACCAAGAGCTACGCGAGTTGATGAACCAGCTTCATGACCTCCAGGAAGTGATGGTCCGGTACCAGCACGACAAGGAGGTAGAGATCCTGTCTCACGAGGCGTCCACCGCCACGGCTGAGCTCGCAGCAAGCCAACAGGCGGAGCTGGAGGAGCTCGCCGAGAAAGCTTCGCAGAAGCTGGCCGCCAAAGAGAACGCCCTCGCAGTCGATTACAACTGCCGGGTCCTGAAAGAGAAGGAGACCGAAGACGTCTACCTGCGGAAGTTGGAGGAATTCTTCGCGGGCGTGCCGTCTGGCGAAGAGCGCATCGGGGAGTTGATGCTGGTTTTCCGCAAGCACATGGATGAGGGGTGGCGGGCGTGGAGCAAATGGCGGCACGACGAGGTGGCCAGGCACAAGATCAAGGTGGAGGAGGAGCGGGCGATCCGCGAGGAGGTCATGTATAGTATCAAGCAGCGTCACGAGGAGAGTTTGGTGAGCAACAAGAAAGAGACGGAGAAGAGGCAGATGGCGGAGCTGCGCTGGGTGACGCTTGTGATCGCCGAGAGGGCGCGGATGCTGGCTGACATGGAGACTACAGAGCTGGAGGACGGCGATGAGAGTTTATTCAGCCGCGAGGAATTTGTCGGCGAAGAGGGCGAACTTCTAGATAGCACTTCTGTTTGGATAGACAGTTGACAGTTGTACGTCGGCCTGGCTTTCTTGGCCGTGGTCGTCATGGTCATCTTTGATCTGCCTCGACACGTAGCATTGTAAATACATAAACCACCCAACAGCCCTCGCATCCAGGCTCACCAACTCCTCAACTCACTTAGCTCCAAGCTTCCTGCGGATCCCAGCATACCGAGAGAAAATCCCTCTTCTCTATTGACGAACCATCATGGCGCCTGACTTGGTGACGAGGAACTCCTCAAGCGTCGTGGGGGTTGTGGATCCAGCTGCGAACCCGTTTCCGTAGTTTCCAGCAGGTATAGGTGCATCTGTCACCAAAGATACCGTGTTCTTTGACAGTTAGTGACCGCGGCGCGGAGAGGGAAATGATTAGGGAAGTTCTCACCATTCCGAGAACGCCGGCGTCCAAACGCTCAAACATCCTCCCAAGCCGATCAGAGCTTTTAGTAAAGACGTACCCGGCCAATCCGACTGGCGTATCGTTTGCCCTCTTGACGACCTCGTCCTCGGTATCGAACACGTATAACCCGAGTATCGGCGCGAAAATCTCCTCTCGACACATCAACATCGTATCCGTCATGTTGCCCAATATAGTTGCCGACATGTAGTACCCGTCACTGAGCTCCCTCCGGCCTGTACCCAGCAGCTTGACAGCCCCCTTTTCCACGGCATCTTTACACAGCGCCTCGGCCTTATACAGCCCTCGGATTGTGGTCAACGGGCCTAGTGTCGTATCTCGAGCCATTCCATGTCCGGTTTGTAGCTTCTCTGCCTCCTTTACCAACAGTTTAGAGAATGTCTCGTATGCTCTCCGTTGCACATAGCATCGGTTCGGCGCGATGCAAGCCTGTCCCGCGTGCCGCCACTTCAGCGCCGTAAGTTCTTTTGCGGTGGTCTCCAAGTCTGCGTCTTCGAAGACGATGAAGGGACAGTTTCCACCGAGGTCGAGAGATAGACGCTTCAAGTTTCGCGTGCACGTCGCCGCGACCTTCTTTCCTACACGGGGGCTTCCCGTGAAGCTGACTGCTTTGACCAGAGGGTGCATACATAGTGCTTCGGCGACGACGGGCGTGTTTCCTAGGCTTGTTGTTATGACGTTGAGTGCGCCAGCTGGAAATCCCGCGCGATTGGCGAGACATGCAAGAGCCAAGGCGGAAAAAGGAGTCTCGGACGACGGCTTGACGATGACGGTGCATCCTGCTGCGAGGGCCGCGGCGGATTTGCGGAGAGTTAATGCAAGTGGGAAACTCCAAGGCACAAGGGCAAGAACGACGCCGACCGGCTGCTTCAGTATTGCCGGTTGTCTCCCTTTGAATGTGCTTTTGAATGTGCTTGAGGTAGGGGTGCCAACGGCCGCGGCTGGTGTGCATGGAGAGCGAGGTGAGAATGGAGAGCGGGGTGAGAGAGGAGAAGTCGGAAACGAAGGAACTGGAACGACAGTCTGCTGAAAGCGCTCAGCTTCACTGGCAAACCATCTCACCAAACCAGCCCCATAGTCGACTTCTGCCAGGGCCTCATGAAGCGGTTTTCCTGTCTCGTGGACGAGGATGGTAGCTAAGTCGATGCGAGCAGCGAGAATGAGTTGACTCCAGGCCGTCAAAAGGCGAGCCCGTTCGCGAGACGAAGTGTCCTCCGAGAAGCCCAAGAACGCGGCGTGGGCGGATTTGACGGTCGGGCTAACATCATCTCTCGTACAGTCCGGGCATGTCGACCATACCCGGCCGGTGCCTGGATCGATAACGGCAAAACGTTTCTTGCTGCGAGACCCGACCCATTCGTTGTGGACATGACATTCGCTGTTGAGCAGACCCCTGTCTGTAAGATTGAACGGAAGTGGCAGTGATGGCGAGGGAGGAGGAAGGCCATTGACGAGAATACTATGTCGCGGCTCGCTGGAGTCATTGTTGCTTTTCGTCGTGGATGAGGAAGAGTTGCTCGCCGTCGTAATGGTGCTGGTAACTGGAGAGCTGACCGCGCTGATCATGGTGGGAGAGAAAGACACCTTTCGTCGATGGGAGTAGTCTTCCCGACCGGGCTGGGCAATTGAATGCCTCCGCATCGGACCCCTTGGAGACAGGGAACGCGGGGAAACCTGTGCTGTTGGTGAGCGAAGAAACGAGAGAACGTGGAGTGGAACACCACGAGGCAGGGCGGTAATAAGTCGACCTGGATGAGGGGCCGCGTACTACTAGGAGAAAATCTCCCGTCTCCTCACTTCGTTGCATCGATGCCCGATTACTTGGCGGGAAGCTTCAGGGGAAGGATCCGAGGTCGAATAAAACCGGCGAGCTGGAGCTCACATGTTTTAGACTCAGCCCCTAGGCGTCATCTGAAGCTTGAAGGTTGGTGTAGCATAAAGTCTCTTTGGCATTGCCCTTGACATATATGCGGCCCAAGCTCCGAGTTGCTTTCCCCCTCTTCTCTTTCCTGCTGCTCAGTACCGAAACGGGCCGCCCCAGACTTGCTTTTTGGATAGTCTGTGACAGGTCCCGACATATTTGGATCTTGATCGCTCGGAAGACCACAGCTATTCGGAGGAGGCCGGGTTTCATCCGAGCATGGCGAACATGAGTTCAGCAGTATATGTAACGTTCAGAAGGAAACCGTTCGTGTGGAAAGATTGAATCGGATGATGGAGGCGTACCGTGTCACCCCCTTCCGAGGAGAGTGAGGCTTCACAAGAAGTTGGTGCGGTTGGATGGTTGTAGCGTGAACTGAAATCAAGGTTGTATTTCATTAAACCTTTCAAAATATGTGCCATCGATCCTTTCTAACCATCTTCAAACAGCTGAGCTCAAGGCCCTACGACATCTAGTAGTAGGACGTGCTCGCGCTCCTGTACTCTGGCCGCGACTCAGGAAAACCTCCCGGGGGACCGGCATGACCCTTTGCCTCATCGTCAGAGCTCAAAGCATCTCCGTAGTCATCGTTCCTCTCTGGCGGCGCTCGCATAGCTTCTAGGATGCTACGATCCAATGTGGGAGGCTGATACGGCCTGAGAGTGTGGATTTCGCGGCCAGACGGCATCTGAGCCAATAAAGGTCCCACTGGAGGTATGACTTGAACATTCATCTGTAAAACCAAGTTAGCATCTCATTGTTGTGTTTCACGTTGACCATCGCTTACGGTATCGTTGAGCTTCCGCCACTTAGTCTCAAGGAACTCAATCACTCTCGTCTCTTCAGCCTTGCCGCCGTCTGCGCCCCATGCCGTCTCTTTTTCGACCTTACGCTCTTCACGCTTCTCGGTCCACTCCTTCTTGAAGCGGCTGAATCCAGATCCCTTCGCTGAGTGCTTGGATTCAATACCGAGCTCCTGCAGTCCAGCCTCCAGCCAGGCGATTGCCGTGCCGACTTGGCCCCCGATCTCGGCGTCAATGCCAAAGAAGCGGCAAGCCTTCGCACGGCATGTTCTTCGTAGGTCTTCAAGGTAACGAAGAAGGCCCTCGTCGATCTTACTTGTACCTCGACCCGCAGCCTGGCACAGGGAGGAAGCCTGGGCTGCGTGTTCTGCGGCGGCAAGGCATAGGCGGGCAAAGAGGTGGGCGCGGACCTTTGGGATGTCAGGGGCTTTGTACATCCATTCTCGATCATTTTTGTTGCGGTCCTGGTTGACAATGGCCGGGTAAGGGTCGTCCTTCAGAACAGCGAGAAGTGTTGCCTCTGCAAGCGCGAGAGAGGACATTGCGCGAAGGGTCGAGGGAGAGACATCGCTGCAAGGAGGGGCTGTTTGCACTCTCTCTGCTCGGATAGCTAGCCAATCGTATATCGATGCAGCGTCTAGCAAGTATTTGGTTGCAGTCTGGATTGCCCCAGTTCGTTGCTGGGAGTCAAGCGCCGCGCCTGTTGTGACAAATAACGGATGGAGAGCGGTTCGGGCAACCAAGGTGTACGAGTTGGCCAAGGTAGAGAGCGTAAAAGCAATCTCATGGTCAATTGACTGGACCTTCACTCTTGAGCGCTCACGCCCGGGTACTGCGTTATCTGAGAGCGTCGGTCGCCATTCGATGGAAGGCGAGGAGCTGGCATTGAGTCTGATGCCATCGCCAAACTGAGAGTTCGGGTTGAGACCAGCGTCGACGGCTAGTATGTAGGGGATGTAGCCATTGAGAGCTCCAATGACGGTGGAGATGTGGGATGACTGCGATGTTGGTGGAAGGCGTTTGTGTTTCTTCAGAGCGTCCCTGACGACCCCGCGATATGTGCTAGCGCTAAGGGGCAATGAGGGGTGACTGTCGCTGTTGAAGTTGGTTGAGAACGAGAAGGCCGAAGTTGTGGGAAGAACGAAGGGAAAAGGCATAGCTAAGAGGAGAGAGTTGCCACTTCAATTATGAGAGGAAATGATACTTGGTCCAGGTTGACGAGAAGGACAATTGCCTGATGATCGTTGAGCCACTAACATGGAAGTTGTCAGTGAGACAGCAGCACCTGTGACGTTGGTTGTCCCGGATTAGCCAATTGGGGCTAGTCGTTCAACCCCGGACTCAGTCACGTGGCCTTCTACCAGCCAGCATTTCCCCAGCTGGAATTAGTTGATGCAGCTGAGCTATGGAATGCCCAGCTACAATAATTTCGAGAGGTATCCTTGACAGATTGTATCCAGATGATTCAAAAGCTTGAAGAGCTCTAAACTAAATATACAAAACGTAGGTCAAGTGTGTCACAATGACTGGGAAGCATTACACATTGAGAAGCAATTCAAAACAGCCTAATTAGCTTCAATATCATTGTAAATTCTCTAATAAAGAGTACAAAGTATAGAAAAGAAGTTACTCAGGTTCGTTCATTGTTGTGAGATAAAACGGGCAGACGGCAGGTGGCAGGTACCTGGCGATCTGTGCCTTCTTTTAGCGGCCCGGGATGTGGGTACCTTCCACTGCTGTCGTTAACGCGACGTGGACCCTGGAATTTCCAGCGACCTGTCACCAGGAACTCTTCAACACCCTCCCGGCACACACCAATCCTCACGGCAGCTCATGCCGCATCCCAGACTCGACCCAAGAAAGACCGACTGAGCTTGCTGTAGCTATGGTTAGTCCTTCACCACACAAGCCCCGGCGTCGGGGAGGGAAGAAGACAGGTGGAAATGGCGGAGGAAGCAGCACCACCACCAGCTCCGACAACCAGATCTCCAAGAAGGAAGCTCTTGTCAAGGTCCCGGTCTTCCCCTTGGCATCCTTCCTTTGGCCTGCTCGAGGCTCTGTATCGCAATGGGAGGTTCTACCGTTGATCCTCATGGTGGTTGGTCTGTTCAGATGGGCAGCTGGTCTCTGGGGATATTCTGGTAAATGCGCTCCCCTCTATCATCGTCCAAAGTTGGATTGTATGCTAACTACTCGTCTTCTCATAGGCTTCCAAAGACCGCCCATGTTCGGAGACTACGAAGCGCAACGACACTGGATGGAGATCACCACACAGATACCCGTCTCACAATGGTACTTTCATGACCTTCAATGGTGGGGTCTCGACTATCCGCCCCTGACGGCATACCACAGCTGGCTCTGCGGCAAGATCGGAGCCTTGATCGACCCGACCTGGTTCGAGCTGTACACCTCGCGTGGATCCGACGACCCGACGCTCAAGATATTTATGCGCGCAACAGTCTTCGTTTCCGAATACCTCATCTACATCCCCGCCGCCGTCATCTTCGTCCGGCGATTCTCCAGACACAGTGGCGTGCCGACGTGGACTGCGTGGATGGCTCTGGTCGCAATTCTGCTGCAACCTGCCACCATCCTCATCGACCATGTTCACTTCCAATACAACACCGTTATGCTTGGCTTCGTGCTGGCGAGCATGTCAAGCATGCTGGCTGGACGTTATCTCTGGTCCGCGGTCTTCTTCGTTGCAGCCCTCGGTTTCAAGCAGATGGCGCTTTACTACGCCTTCTCTGTCTTCTCCTTCCTCCTCGGAAGCTGTGTATTCCCCCTGAAACCTGGCCGCTTCATCGGAATTGCGCTGGTAACCGCGGCATCGTTCATTCTGTTGATCCTACCTCTGGTTCTGGGTACGCTGAACGACGCTCGCCGAGGTATCGACGCGCGACCTGACTACGACGGTCCACCGCCTCCTCTACCCCTTTTCCCCTGGTTGACCGACGTTCTCGACACCAACGCCCTCTACTACCCCGTGGTTGAGCAGCTTGTGCAGATGGTCCACCGCATCTTCCCCTTTGCGCGAGGCCTTTTCGAGGACAAGGTTGCCAATTTTTGGTGTGCCCTCAACGTCGTTATCAAGCTCCGAAACTACCCTTCCGAGCTCCTCCAGCGTGGCGCTCTCCTGGTTACGACCGCCTCCATCATCCCGCCGAACCTCATTCTCTTCTTCCGCCCGCGCAAGTCGCTCCTGCCCCTCGCCTTCGCAACGACCGCTTGGGGCTTCTTCCTCTTCAGCTTCCAGGTCCACGAGAAGAGCGTTTTGCTCCCTCTCATGCCAATGACTCTTCTCCTAGCCGGCAAGCAGGGGCTGTCGCGGGACATCAGGGCGTGGGTTGGATTCGCCAACATCCTCGGCACTTGGACCATGTTTCCCCTCCTCAAGCGCGTGAACCTCAGCGTCCCTTACGCCGTTCTCACTCTCCTGTGGGCGTACCTCCTTGGACTCCCGCCGACATCGTTGAGCGCCTATTTCCAAGAAGATCAGTCAGCGTTGAGAAAGTGGGCGACGTTCCTCCTTCATGGCGGCTTTTACCTTGCCATGGCCGCATGGCATGTGGTTGAGAACAACGTCTTGCCTCCTGTCGACAAGCCCGACCTCTGGGTTGTCGCAAATGTGGGATTGGGTGCGGTAGGCTTCGGCATCTGCTACCTGTGGTGCTTGTTGCAGTTGGTTGTGCAAAGCGATATTTTGCCCACCAGGGGAAACTCAAAAACAAAGGCCAAGAGCCAGTAGATAAGTCATTTAGCTAGCAATGGCTGTGTATATACCAGAGACTCCAAACAGAGAGCCCGTGTAACAATAGGAAGCAACAATGAATATTTCGCGCAGTCGGGAATGGCCGGTACTCTAGTGAACAGTTTGAAGACACTTTTATAAGCCGACGCAATGCTAGTCCACCACCTGGCGATGCGAATATCTAGGAACAGCAGATAGAAAACAGGGAATCTCGTAAATACCAACACCACCGTCCTTCCTCTCGACACCTCCTCTTTTCAAGCTTCAAGATACAATTAATTGCCTATTCGTCTCCTAAGACACCTGCACAAACGCCCTCTTCTTGACAGACCGGCTCTCGTCGTCGCCCTCGTCCCAGTTCTCGTCGACGTAGTCCTTGACGCTCCTCTCCTGGATCTGCATGCCGACGACCTTGAGCGCGGCGATGTTGAAGCCCATCTCGTCCTTCTGGCGCTTCAGGGCGGCGCGGAGGTTGGCACGGATGCCGTCGAGCATGCCGCGCATGGTGCGGCTCGCGACGATCTGGCGGTGGTGCGTCTTGAGCATGAAGAAGAGGATGCGGCACGTCAGCGGGATGTTCATGGAGCGCTTGGCGAAGATGTTGAGGAAGGTGAAGAGCATCGGGACCGTGGAGAAGGGGAGGACGAGGAGGGCGTCGTGCAGCGCCGAGGCCTTGATGCGGCTCAGCACGCTCATGACGTGGGCCTCGGCGGTGATGTTGCCGAGGGCGATGAAGACGGGGTTGCGCTGCGGGAGCGGGGCGTGCGGGTTCGTCTTCTTGGCGTTCTCGTACTCCTTGAGCAGGTTGAGGTCGGCGATGCCGATCTCGAGGGCCTCGGCGATGCGCTCACCGGCCATGAGGGTCTCGACGGTCTGCTTGGTGGCGGCGCCGACCTCGCCGTCCTGGTCCTCGGCGTCCGGGTCGCGCTCGAGGGAGGTGGTGAGAGTCTTCTCGTAGAGCTCTTCGATTTCCTTCTCGCGCTCTTCCTCGAGGAAGATCTGCTCGTCCGTCTCGTCCCAGACGCGGATGGACTTGTCGTGGGCGGCGGTGATGAGGAAGTTGCCGGCGTGACCGACGGCCATGGCCCAGACCTCGCCGTGGTGGCCGTCGAGGCGCTGGATCTGCTCGAACTTGTCGCCGTCCCAGTACTTGATGCTGCGGTCCTTGGAGCTGCTGAAGAAGTGGTGGCCGTTGCCGTCTGAGTTGTGGGGGACGAAGGCGACCTGGAGAATACTGTCCTGGTGGCCGAAGAGGGCCTTGTGGCAGTCACCGAAATCGAGACCCCATATCCTGATGTTCTTGTCGGCAGAGCTGGTGACGATGAGCTTGCTGTCGTAGGAAATGTCCATGCTCAGGACAGGGAGCTTGTGGCCGTAGAGATTGAGGTAGAGCTTAAGGCTATCGGTGAAGAAGACCTTGACGGTGTTGTCGAGGAGTGAGACGGCAATGTACTTGGCGTCAGGGGAGTATCGCACGCAGAGGATATCGTCGGCGACCTTGAGTGTCTTTGACTGAACCAGCTTCAGTTTTGGTACCGTTCGCGTGGTACCCAAAACTTCTTCTTGGACGATGCGGAAGTCCCAGAACTTGGCAGACTTGTCAGCACTACCAGACACCACAGACTTGCCATCCGGGTGCACTTGTAATGACCAGACGGCCCCCTCATGAGCAGAGACGCTGTCAAGCAAGCTTGCAGAAGCGACGTCGAAAAGCTCGAGCTCTCCGGTCTTGGTGCCGACCACGACAACCTTATCACCTGGCAGGAACGCGCAGCACAAGGCATAGCCGCACTCAAAGGTTCGAATGCACGCCTGAGTCTTGATGTTCCAGATCTTGAGACTACCGTTCGCGGCGGTCGCCAGCATCTTGTCGTCGGAACTGAGTGATACGGCGCGGACGTCTGTCCTGTGTCCTGGGAGATCCACCGCTAGTGATCTTGTGTAATCGGGCTGCTCATCTTTCTTCAGTTTGGAGCCCTCCTTTGTCGGTATGCTGTAGTATTCGAGCTGGTTGTTGGTCGTTCCGACCAGCAGGTTGATTTCCTTGCTGCCGCTGGTGGCAGCCCAGTCCACGGATCGCACCTTGCCACCAGTACGGACCATCACGTACGAGACGAAGAAGTCGCTGGCCTCTGCGCTTGACAGGTCATCCGCCTGCTCGTCGGCTTCGGCCGCCGCTTCCTCTTCCGCCTTTCCGTCCTTGGCCGCCTTCTCGCGCCTTCTTCTCCGCTTTCTCGCCAACGACTTCTTGACTTCCGCTTCCGACCGTATGCGCCATACCTCAACCGCCTTCTCTGGGCCGTGTACTGCAAAATAGTCGCGGCGAGGGTGGAAGACCACTTCGATGGCCTTGTCCTTGGTTTGGCGAAACAGGGTTCCTTTCTCACGCAAGAATTTCACCGATTGAGGTGCGTCGACCTGGCCCTTTAAGGAGGCGAGTCCTACAGTGTCCAAGGACCACACCTTGAGTTCCCCGTCATTTCCGGCCGTGACACACCCGCTATAGTCGGGAGAAAGTCCCAAAGCCCAGCATTCTCCGTTCGTTTGCGCAATGTGGGTTTCGATGCAGTGCCTCGAGGACAGATCCCAGAGCTTGATCAAGGAGTCTTTGCCGGTCGTAAGCAGGTAGCCCTCCGCCGACGGGTCGCTGTCCAGCACCATTGCCTGTGTGTTCTCCTCATCCTCAACCTGCGCTTCCGGTTCGACGAACTGCAGTCCGGTGACTTGATCCTTGTGTCCCCTCAGCTTGAACTGACCAACCTCGGCGACGAGATCCCAGATGATGACATCGGTGTCCTTGGAGCCGGAGGCTAGTCGTACGCCGGACTTGTCGAATGCCAGCGTCGTGATCGCAGACTTGTGGCCGTTGAAGTTGACGATTACCGTCGCGATCTTGCTATCCCACAGCCGAATGCTTCCATCTTCGTATCCGACGGCGAAAACGTCCTTGTCGACCTTGCTTTGCGCGATCGCGGTGACTGCAACGGTATTCCTCTCGTCCCTCCACCGGTTCACAAGCTCGCCCTTCTTGATATCCCAGCACAAGACATCCTCATTTGCGGCTACGATTGCCTGACCGGCACCGTTGCCGGCACGACCTGGGGCGTTCCAGACGAGGTTCGAGGTGTTGGATGCGACAATGCCGAAAGACTTGCTGTGCTCATACTTTCTATAATGACAATTGGTGAGCTGTCAGTGTAGAGAACTAGATGTTTCCCGACTTACAAGTATGACTTGACCATTTTTGCGGATTTCTGGCGCCAAAAGCCTTTTCAATGCTTTGCGACAGGAAGAAGAACATCTTCTGAACCGTCTCCCACCTCGAGCAACTTTTTAGATTCTTATCGATAAAGAATAAATATGGGGATACAAGTGTGATTGGTTACATTGAGGGCCAGTGCTAGCTCGTAAACGTCACGTGCGGAAGGTCGGTGCCAGCTTCACAGCCACCGAGCTCTCGACAGCGACCTCCACGTCAAGCCCCACTTAGAGGCATCATCAGCAATACAACGACGCAACCAAGAGACATTGGCAATTGCTCGCCAACGCCGACAAGATGCTTCTCCTAGACTATCAGAACGTCCTCATCCAGTCGGTGCTCACCGAGAGGTTCTCCGGGTATGCAGGCATTTTTCGAGCTTCGTTCCGGCCGGTGCTAACTCGCAAGGCAGTGCCCCTCCTGCCCACATCGACCAGACCGTCTCCGACTTCGACGGTGTCATCTACCATATTTCCACCCCCGAGACCAAGACCAAGATCCAGCTTTCCATCCAAATAAGATGCTACAAGGACCTGGTGAAGTACGGCGCAGAGCAGGTGCTCCAGAGGGAATACGGCCAATACGTTGTTCCGCCTGAGCCCGGCTACGACTTCTCGGTGTTGATCGATCTCGAGAGCCTCCCGGAGGAGAAGGGTCAGTACCGTCGGGATGGGAACGTTGCACTGGCTGACGCAGAGGACAGAGGAGCGTGATGCACTCATCATGAAGATGGCGCTGCTGAAGCGCAATGCCATGGCTGCACCCTTCGAGGCCGCGTACGAGGAACACTACAAGCTGAAGGAGGAGGCGTCTAAGTACACTTCTGAGGAGGCACCTCAGGGTGTTCGGGAGGGCGGCGACGTTATGGCTATCCACTACCGCGAGGAGGAGGCTATCTACGTCAAGGCCAGTCACGACCGTGTCACCGTTATTTTCAGCACTATCTTCCGCGAGGAGACGGATCGTGTCTTTGGCAAGATCTTCATCCAGGAATTCGTTGATGCCCGACGGAGAGCCATCCAGAACGCACCACAGGTGCTTTTCAGGAACGACCCTCCTCTGGAGTTGCAGGGAGTTCCCGGAGTCAGAGACACTGGCACCGGTGAGATCGGATATGTCACCTTTGGTGAGTAGCCGCGATGACAGTGTAGCGATTGTTGATGCTGACCGATGAAGTTCTTTTCCCTCGCCACCTCACTCCTCAAAGAATGCCCGATGTCATTTCCCACATCCAGACGTTCCGCGACTACTTCCACTACCACATCAAGGCCTCCAAGGCCTACATCCACTCGCGTATGCGCAAGAGGACAGCAGACTTCCTCCAGGGTAAGCAGTATTGCGGCGATGATGAAATCACAGAGAAGCTAATGTTATCTAGTTCTACGCCGTGCACGACCAGACAGCGAGGAGAAGGAGCGCAAGACGGCGAGCGGTCGCACTTTCAAGGTGCAGGGAGCGTAAAGAACCCGAGAGAATTGCTGCAAGACATGTGGTTTTTATTTAGCAGCGGGCGCTGGCTAAAAGTCAACCTCAAGAGACGCGTCCATTTTTAGAAATGCGCAGTACCAATGCAAGCGATGCGCAATGAAGCTTTCTGGACCACTGCCAGGGGCCGATGAAGGCAGGTGGAAGATGTGCAGTAAGAGGCGAAATTTAAAGACTTATGACCACAAATGGCGAGGAAATGTGATACTTGAGAAAACACTCATAGCCTTGGCGGTTGGGATATCAAACAGCTCTCACGAGGCAGCCAACCAGAGCGAGGGATGTCGAGCGGCTTGCAAAAGCAGGTAAGGATTTGAGACGGACAATGGAGAAACCTTTTGCAACTGACGCGGGACGGAGCCGAGCGAGCGGTGCTTTGGGCCGTTTTAGGGAGCGGCTCTTGGAGGTGCCGGATCGACGTTCCCACCCGGGCACTAATTCTTGGGGGGGGGGGGGGGGGGGG